>NC_080835.1:36296775-36602097 GCF_030435755.1 Ochotona princeps | reverse complement strand
CCAGAACTCCCCTGCCGGCGGCCAGCAGGCGGAGCCTGGCGCCAAATGGTGCACTGGCCGCCCTGGAGCAGCTCACCGTGTGCTCCTGGTAGCTGGCGTGTGTGTTCCAGGCTTGAGACATCCCCCGTCCCCCGTCCCAAGGCCCCTGGCTGCTGGGCGGCTGCTGGAGGTTTAACTCCTCAGGCCCAGGTCCCGCCCCCTGCTGGTCCAGTTCCCAGCTCAAGCCGCATGGCGAGCAGTGGAAGGGCCCAGACCCGCTTCACAAAGCTGGAGTATCAACTGTTACTGGTGCTTTAACAGGAGATCTTAGCATTTTACAAATGGAGAGATATAAACAAAGAATAGAGTTATTTGGTACCACCTTAGAGAATATGAAAAACAAAAAGTTCAAATTTCTGTATAGTTCCACTTTGTTTTATACGTGAAAAAATATTTGGTCTGATATTTGAATCAATTTGATTTGGTTGTCAATCTTGGTTTTCCATATGTATGACCTTTGTCAAGTCATGGCAACATTCCTTAGTTCATTTGTCATCAATGAGCTAAGACTGAGTAGTGATATCTAGCTTGGAAGTATTAATCTGATTCAGATAATCATACGACATTGGCAGAATTTCTGGCATGTGTCTTTGAAATATTCATAGAGCTTACAATGCCATCTTCTCCTCTGCATGAAGAGGAGCCATCTGAAATAACTGAGGTCACTGGATCCCATTGGGGCTAGTCAAGGGTAGACTTACAGAGGAGATAAGCCTTGTAAGGAGATAAGCTAAAAAGGGAATGATTTAATAGACAAAAGGTACAAAGCAGACAAGAATCCTGAAAGCTGGCAGTCAGGAAGATCATAGAGTTTTCCTGCTGATTAGAAGTACTAATTAGAAAGGGTAAGTGTCTACCACTGTGAGGACATTTACTTGTGATGTTTCTGAGCTCAAGATTCATAAAATTTAGTAATATTTAAGACAATAAATTCATCCATGATGATCTTGTTTGTATCAAACTGTAGACTGGTCTATTTAAAATTAATGCTCCTCTTTCAAGGTTTTGCCAGTGTATTTTTAAATTGCATTCAGTATCTCTGGTCCAGGATCCTGATTTCTGCTTATTATAGTCTGTTCTAGCCTCTTGTATCCACGTTGTCTATCTGTGTGTCAGCCCTTCCAGTTTTGTATCTAGAATTATGGAGTATTCAAGATAAGAAATACAAATCCACTCAGCTTTCAGATTAGAAACAACATGAAAGAAAGCAAACTCACTGTAAGGGCCTGAGGGAGAATGTGAAGTACTAATGATTATAAAGTTCTGCAGCATCATGTAGTCAAGGAAACAGCAAACACGAAATCATCACTGGCTGTCTTGCACAATACTAGGTGCATGAACCTGGATGATGTATAGACTTTTTTCCACCCTGCTTTCTTCTTTGTAAAATAGGGATGATTATATCTGTCTGAAAAGGTGGCTGTGACACCATACAAGGAAAACCTTGCAAAGCACCTGACAGAAGAGCCCTATTGCATGTTAGTTCCCCTGTTCTTTTTGGAACTGATCTGGGTTTAGGAATGGACTCTGCCAGTTTTGACAGAGGAGTACCAGGTGGAAATGTAAACCCACAGAAGAATACAGTGGTAAATGAATGTACTTTTTGCTTCTGTTCTTTTTCCACCATCAGGATTGTTTTTGGGAAGGAGATGAGCAGTAGTTCTTCGTCACGGTGCCTGAGGCTGGGAAGCTTCTCATGATTCTGCTGAAAATTTAGGCTGACGTTTGAGGGGTGTGACAGATGGCTGTCCTCTCCATTAAGAATAACTGCACCCCAGCCCTTTGTCCACAGCTCTGCAAATGTATTTGGCTCTTACAGCAGGATTTTGTGTTGGCAGCTTCCTCTCGGTGTGGACATGTAAAGACTTTCTGATAGCCCTGTGGCTTTTTTCTTTCATCTTTACTTGTTCTCACAGATTCATAAACCTTAAGACTACAAAAGCTGTTACCCAGAAGAGGAAGAACTACTGAGTCAGGGTTTTTTTCTTAAGCAATTTAAGAAAGAATCATTTTCCTTAAAAAGAAATAAGTGAAATATAAAATGCTGTAAGGCAGAGTGAATAAAGAGCATATGTGCCAGTTAGTGAGACGAGTTGTAATTTCTGAGTTTGCACTCACCTACCCTAGAATCTGTGGCTCTGTGATGCCACCACTTGTTTTTGACAGTCCTGCATTTCTTTGAAATGAAAACTTTTTATTTTAGTATAAGCTTTAGTCCCTCCAGTATTACCTCACACTACTAGAAGCATATAGAAAAACTTTGCTTTCATGAAACAGTCTTATACCCATTGCTGAGTACTGTCAGATCTTAATGTGTTGACATAAATGCTTTAAGAAAAAATACGATAGCATGAAAGTACCATTGTCCTTCTCTAGGATCTCATTTTTCTGATATTTCTAATGAACAAAAGTTTAATTGTAGTTTGATACTTTCCCATGAATATTTTTAAATTTACTACTATTCCTGTACCCATATATAATATGCAGTACTTTTCTAAATGTTTTTAACTTTACAAAAAAGTTTTCATATTGTGTCTATGCAGTTGTCACTTGCACTCATCATATTGGGGATTTATCCAGTCTCTCGTATGTACTTGTAGTTCATCCATTTTAGTTATCAGAACCTATTTATGAATACTCCAAAATTTATTTGCATTATTCCTGCTGACTAGTTTTTATAATTACAAATAATGCCAGAAATAGTGTACTGCTCTAAGTCTTCTTAAACTACATCTTTAACATACCTTGATACTGTCAAATGGCATCTAAATATTGGAACACTATTGTTCCAGTTGATTATTTCTGGGTTTCTTTTGTAATTTGATTATAGCCCCAGAAGCTGTTAACAATCCTGCATTTATTATTTTTCCCTTAATATATTTTGTATATTCTTGGCATTGCAAGGTAGTAATATAAAAATCAGAAAGATATGTAAACCTTTTCTCAATCCACACTATGAGTCAACTTCTTGTGTAATTATTATTGTATAGAATAATATAAATGTCTACTCCATCAGTTGAGCCAGAAAATTTACTCATGTCATTTTTCTGAAATCTAGTAGCTGTGTGTTATCTTGAAATATTTTAGTCTCATAATTTCTTTTTTTTTGGTGTCATATTACTGTTTATTTCAGGAGAATAAGTTCTCCTCAAGTCTCATAATTTCTTCATGGTTTTAGTTGGAGTAATCACAGTGCAATAACTAACCATTGTTTGGGGCACAGATATATTTTAATTTTTCATGTTTATCTTAGCTTTAGTCAGAGTCTTCTGATCTTTTTGCTAGCTACACAGAGTAATATAGCTATTTTTACAAAAGAAAGGTGTTTAAAGCAAATGTTGCTGTATCATAGTTAGCAGAATGTAACTGGAATTCCAGGGAGGGATATTGTGTGGATTATCAAAAGATATTAAGTAAGTGGTTGATTATGGCAATAGGTCTTTGTTTACATCAAAATCACAACAGAGTTCTACCCAGCAGCATGTTTACTTAGCTTCATGGAAGAATAGAGAACCAGAAGCACGTTCACATGTGTAACCAACAATACCACAAAGGTGTGAGATAACCATGACCACTTTTCATTTCAGTTGATTATCTGGAACTTGTTTAGGTTCTGAGGTGCAGAAACGGACTATTCCTAGACACACAAGCTTAGGGAAGCCACAGGACCTATGGACTTGGAACTTAAAAACCTTGACAGAATGGACCCACTTCTGTTTTTTAAATGTAGCTGAACATCTAACTCATTACATTCTCATGACCAAGTACAGGAGGCTCAGAAATTGCCTTAGATCAGTAAGCAATACAAAGAAAATTTAGTATGAACCTCAGTTATTTCTTTTTTTCTATTTTAGCTTACTTATTCATACACTGAGATATTCCATTAATTGAGTTTTCTTCATGCTAGTGTGTCTAGTTGCCTTTTTTGGTATAAATCAGGATTTATTTATTTATTCATTTATGATGCAGTTCCATAGGTTCCTGGTATTTCTCTTATCCCACCCCCAATTCCTCGCCCCCACCTAATTTCTCTATGTCACTACTAAAGTATAGTTCTTCATACACAGTCATATGTCCTTCTTGGGCATGGACAATGGCAGAGAGTCCAGCATCCTATTGTCACATAGTAAACAGTTTGATTGTAAGTCCGTGTTTGTCTGGAAGTAGAGCTGCATACTATATTGTATCCTCACATCTGGATATGTTAGTCTCCATTTCACAGCTACTGTACATCCCCTCAAATGAAAAGTCATAATACAAAATCAACAATAGGAAGAAAAATAGAAATTTACAATGCCATGAAGTTAAATAACATGTTACTAGATATGACAGTCTCCCTTACACAGCTATTATACATCCCCTTAAATGAAAAGCCACAAAACAAAACCAACAACCTCAGTTATTTCTAAGGATTTTATTTCTTCACTGGATAGTTCACAAGATGTCACCAGGTGTTGTATTTAAATCAAGCCTTCTCAGAGGTTGGAGAAAACAATGATGTTAACTCTCTTATTTTTTATATAGCTTTAGTTTATTGGACCTAAGTCATTCAGGTAGACAGTGGTGATGGTGTGGTAGTTCTAACATGCTTTCTGCCTCTCTGACATGGAAGACCTTGTGTGTCTTATTGGACATATTGTGAGACAGTGAGATGTTCAAGAGCACCTCTGGACGTTAGGAAAAACAAGTGAACGTTTTAGTCCTGGCTGTACCCACTGTTTAGCTATATATTTCTCTAGGCAGAATAATGCTCCAATTAATATATTAGATTTAGATAAATTAAGATTGTTAATCAGCTGTCTTTAGACTGAAACTTTATTCTGTATTATCCTTAAAGGCCAAGTTTAATCACAGGAGTCTCTCTAGATAGAAGGGGAAAGCAGGGTCAAGCGAAGTGGTGTAACATGCTATTTGTGTATTTCCTGTATGGGCACTTGTTCATGTTCCAGCTACTCCACTTCTGATCCAGATCTCTGTTTACGTCCTTGCAAAGCAGTGGAGTGGGGCCCAAGGAGGCTGGAAAGAAGTTCCTGGCTCCTTAAGTTCAGCTCAGCTCAGCTCTGGCTGTTGTGACCATCTGGGGAGTAAACCAGAGGATGGAAGCCTCCTCTCTATCCTTATCTCTCTATAAAACCCAATTTTCAGATTAAAAAAAATAAATAAAATAATGCCAAAGCAAAAAAGAGAACCAGAGAGAATGCAGAAGGTAAAGCTCTTGCCTGACTAATTCAACAAGGCTTGGAGGGTGCAGGGATGGGACCATGAATCAACGAATACAGGTGACCTTTAGAAACTGCAAAAGACATATTTTAGACCCTAGAGTTCCCTAAAAATAGTGCAGCTTTGCCAATGCCTTTGATTTTTGGAACAGTGAGAACCAGACTTCTGATCTCTGGAACTTAAAAATAATCCTTTCAAGTTGAATTAAACCATGTTTTGATCATTTATTACAACAGCCATCTAAAGTAAAACAATGGTTTCTATACTTCCATTTCAACTTCCTCATATTATAGAATGAGGGTTATGCTGTAACAGCATTTTTCTGTTATGGTTGTTGTAAATGTGTGTATTTGTGCAGTACTCTGATTATTCTTAGAGTCGGTTGCTGAACTAAAGGTCTAAATATTTGGACCTGAAGTACAAAGACTTGGATTTTGGTTGCAAGCAAAATTTCTTGTTTCTCTTGCATTTCTCATAGAATTGATCTCAAAAGGAAATTGAAATTTTAACATAATTTAACTAAAGTACTATTCAAATTTTATTTTCTATTATAATTTAGCTTAAACATTTCAAATATAAGTACTACATAATACATCAAAGTTGTATGGAAAAAGACAAAATGTAAACATTGAACCATAATTTGATGACAGAAAATCATGTTGGAGTAACAGGTAGTGTTACTTTTAATTACTGATGTTGAGTAATATATTTTTCCTGAAATTAAATTAGTTTTATAGTGTTTGTATTTCTATTTATGTGGTAATAATTATGTGTTTATGCCAACTCTCAGAGGTGTGTGTTATCTTTTAATTGCAACCTTTGCTTATAATGTGTGTGAACACAATTATATGTATTTAATTCAACTGAGAATGAAGCGAGAGAAGCATATATTTGGCCAAAATAGGATTATCTTACATCCCCTAATGCAAATTTGGAGTGTTTTAAGGTGTATTAATTTTTGTTATGTGAGATGACAAAGTTCTTTTTCTACTTAATGCTGAAAATGAATGATTTCAATAATATTTAGCAAGTATTTTTGAATACACATTTGAATAGCTAATTTGAAAAAGATATATTAAGGCTTATTTGTCTTAATTACTTTTTACGGATTTAGCTTTTATTAATTTTATTTGAAAATTAGAAAAACAGATAGATTTTTCACTGCTTATTTACCCCCAGACACCTATGTCAGCCAGGCCTGGAATATGCTAAAGCCGGGAGACTGAAATGCCATCAGGGTCTCTAAACTGGGTGACAGTGACTCAGGCACGTGAGCTATGATCTGCTGCCTTCAAGGGTACAAATTTGCAGGAAGCTGGAATTTGACATGGAGCCAGGATTGGAACTCAGGCACTGCCAAAGAGGATGAAAGTATTCCAAGCAACAACTTAATTCGCAAGCCAAATCCCCACCCCATTTCTTGTATTTTTAACTGTCTTTATTGAGATCAGTAGCACACGAAGTACATGCTCATGTATGTGCATGTATGTATTGGAATTTATGAAATGAAACATGAACATGAGTGTGTTATTGAATTGCTTATCTCTATTTGCATTTTAAAAGCATGTCAGTATGCTATTATTGGTAATATTATTTTTGTGCTCTTATTTTTCAGTTGGTCATTGGTACAGTTAAAGCTCACATTCTGTAGTGACAGATTTTTTAAATTAGTCCTTCCTGATGCCAGGAAATAGCAGAAGCATACAGAGTACCAAATAATTGGCAAGACTAAAATTTCCCAGATAAATAACATATTAGTTAACAGAGTCTGCAAACATCAAGTGTTTGAGATGTGTAACTCCCTCTGTGGGAATCCTATCAATATTGTCCTCATCCAATTTACAGTGTCAAGAGAATGAGCAAGATGAGTATCTTTGCAATTTCAATGGCTAACATTGTTGTAGGAATCTTAGTCATTGTGCTTAAATTATTTATCATTGAGCTTTTATAACCATTTATAATAGTGAAATAGCTATAATGAATTTAATTCTAATGCATACCCTGACTGCTTATTTCTGGCCATTTTCCTCCTAAATGTGAGATCCATTGTTCTAGAGCAAGGAGCAGGGAAATATCTTTATATTCCAAATAGTTTATCAAAACCCAGAAGGTTAGATTAAGCAGGTTAATTTAAATGTCATTTACTATAATCATGAATAGGGTTCCTTTTTAAAGTTTGGGTTGGACAAAGCTCTCAAACAACACAGAGGGATTTAAAATTGAAATATTTGGTACTCTTGGTAACTTCAGATCAGTCAAAAATAAAAGAATGAGTATTCCTTCTTGTTTGATGGTGAAATGTGGAAACAGTAATTTTTAAAATTCTTATTTTTCATAGTACAGTTCTGTAGGCTCAGGAAATAACCTTCCAACCTTCCTGTCATTTCTCTCCTACTCTTATTCCCCCCCCCATATTATTATAATAGTGTAATCCTTCAGCAACAGTCACAAGTCCATTATTCTGCTATTGAAGTATATCATGACATTGTAGTTATAGACAATGATAGAATGTCCAGCATCCTATTGTCAAGATATATTTAACAGTTTCATTGGGAGTCCATCTTTTATTCAAGAGTAGAGATGCATACTGCAACGTGTATTCATTTTGCAGGAATTAGGAACAAATTGGATATGACTACAGACCAGGAAGAGGGAGCAGCATTAGTACAATGCATCTTGTTGCAGATGTCTTGCAAAGTAAAATCAAATATTTGAAAACTTATTTACATTTACGTCTGAGAGACAGCATCTTTTACATACCCATAAGTCAGTTAAAAGTCATTTGCGAAGCAGGAAATATGTCTTTAGAGAGGACAGTAATCAGCCTGTGAGTTAAACTAAAGTGAATGTCTTCCAGGAGCTTTTTGACTGGAAAAGCCTGGAAAGTTTTGCGGTGGATGCCATTGAGCAAAGTAGCCAAACAGCATAAACTTTTACAGATAAGAAGTCATATACTTCAATGTTTCTGATTTGTGTTTTTGTTTATTTTTAGAGACAAGGATAAAAGGACGGTTTCAGACTGCTGCAGGTTTCATTTTTGGCATTCAAAGAGAGAAGTCAATATCACATTTATGTTACAAATATTTGTTCCATTTTTATAGGGGGTAAAAAATCTCATGATGCTTATTCTTGGGATTCTTGGCTTTATTTCCTAAGATGAGATGCTTAGCTGTGAGAATTCTTCTTTGGGATTCTTCTTTGGGAGACTCAAGGTTGATTCCTGCTGTGCCAGAAGATAGCAGTCAGTGTCTTTCACATTGGGAGGTTCTTCAGTAATGAAGCAAATAATAGGGATTAAACACATTTTTGACCTTTAGTTACCATTATAATATATCTTCAGGACAGACTCATAAATTCATAATGCCAGTCTGTTACTGGGTAGTGTTTATAGTGACTTTGTCTCCTGCTGCTGGTGCTGCCCTAGGGCCTGGCGGCTCCCCAGAAAACCTTTCTTATGTTCATCCTTCATGTTTTAGCCTCAGCCTCAGCATTTCGGCTGTACCTATCCACAATGAATCAATTAAGGTTTGATTGGATACCTGGAGTGGGCTTTGTTATTCCCACCAGTTTTATTAAATGTATTAGCTAGAAAAGAAAGTCAAACAGAAAATCATGTAGCTCAGTGATTCATCCTTTATTTGATCCTGAGGTTTCAAAAATGCCTGTGTCTGAACCTTACCATAGAGATTATGATTCCAAATGCAGAAGAACACACAATATCTGTCATTCTGTGTCCAACTTACTTTACGCAAACCTGATATCCAGTTTGCTACAAATGGTGGACTTTCTTCAATTTTTATAACAATAATATTTCATTATCTATGCATTGTCTTCTTTCTTTATATTAATGTCACATTAACATAAAATTTTAATAAACATTCTGATTTCATCTGTCTAGGAGTAGTCATTTAAAAATGTCCCAGATGACTTCATAGGTGGCCAAGAAAACTAAGGAGCTGATTTTCATAAATGATTCTCAAGGAGTAGTTGCTGAAACAACACAATCAGCATCATTTGGGAACTTATTATAAATCCAAATCCTGAAGCCCTACCTTAGACCTGCTGAATAAACAACTTTATAGGGGTACAACTCTACCATCTGTGTTTTAATAAGCTTCTAATTTGCCTCTGATTTATGTTATACTGGTCCAGACTTACAAAGATAGGGGAAGAAGTTGAGGGTATGCTCCATAGCTATCACCAAATCATATTTGTGAAAGTAGTAAGCCTAGATTCAAGTCTAGGGATAATTCAGACAACAGCCATAGTGAGGCAAGCAGATTACAGACGTCCGTGTTGGTTCCCAGTATCCCAGAGAAGGATTTTGTTATCTTACACAGTAGGTTATGGTTAGAAAATAATCAATATATGAGATGTGGGTTGTCATATTCTCCTTTGTTATTCATGAAAAATACTAAAAAATCATTAGTGGTTTTCCCACTAAGCTACACTTTGATCTTAACTCTTTTCTGATACAAAATTCTAGGCAATCGCTATCAGATAGTCATAGCTGATTCTCTATCTTAAAAACTCCGTTTGCCAAACTTGGCTAAGAATGCCAAAATTCTTTTAGAGATGTGCCTTTTCTTACATTTCCTTCCTGTTACAGAATAATAGATAATACAAGCTACACACACACACACACACACATATATTTTATTTTTGTTTTTCATGATATAGTTTCATAACTCAGGGATTACCCGTTCCACCCTCCTCATTTCCCCTCCTACCCACTGTATTTCCCCGTATTATTAAAATAGTAATGTCCTTAAGCAACAGTCATAAATCCACCCTTCTGCTAAATGTATCAAGACATTGTAGGTATAGACAAGGGTAGAAAGTCCAGCATCCTATTGTCAAGATACATTTAACATTTTCATTGGGAGTCTGTCTTTTATTTTGGAGTAGAGATGCATACTGCACTGTAGCTTGGTTTCTCTGTATGCTAGTCTCCCTTATACAGTTCCTCTAGATGGATATATGTATATACATGTTTACCTATGTATCTGTTGAAGTTGTAGTGTTTTGCATAAAAGTTGCCTCATATCAGAGAGAAAACATATAGTATTTGTCCTTTAGGAATTGGCTTATTTCACTGAGCCATGTGCCTCTTCATATGTACTTGCTTTTTCACAGAATGGCAGCTACATTTTAGTAGATAATGTTTGAAACTGAATCATCCAGAAAATGAGCACTCAGTAAGCTGCCAGGCTTCTTGTATAATCTTATAAGTAACATGAAACATCTTTTCTGCCCATTCTGTCCAGTACAATTGTTTCTGAAGCCCAATACATTTGCAAAGGGAGGGCAATTAGATAGGAACTTTTAATGGGAGAGGGTAAGGTTTTGTTGCAGATTAGCATGTGGTACAAGAGCTGTTGTGACCATTTTTTGGAGCTCTGACCCAGATACAGAGAGGAAAATGGTTATTTGTTACAACCTGTGAACAGCATGGGGAGACAGGGGAAGCTTTCCCTCAAGCAGCTTAATTTTCCTTTGGAAAGCAGTAAGATTCATGTGTATATACATACATACATGCATGCCTACATACATACATATATATAATTCAGGAGTTATTTGCTCTGCCTTGTATTTTTAACCTAGGATTCAATAGGGGAACTTCCTACTTGTATGTTTCCTGTGGTTGTGATTGCTGTAATGGCTCATTGTGTGAGGTGCAGTGTTGCCTTATAGTTTTAGACTCAGCATTCCAACTTTTATCTTTTGCCTCACTGGGCTTGGCGAATTCTCATTTAATCTCTTTGTTAATGTTCTCCTACCAGGAAGGCCTCCCTGACACATTGCCTAGATTATGTTCCTCCAAGTAAGTATGATTATAGCACCCTACCTACCTCTTCTAGAATTTTTATCTGTGATTCGAATAGCCTATTTTTTATCTGTGGATTGTAGGATCTGTTAAGGCAGGACCAGTGTGTTTGTCATTGTATTTCCTGTGCCTAGTTCCTGTTAAAGTTAATTTTTCTGTCTATGCTTTTCACATACCTGGTAAAGAGAGAAAATAATCAACCCAAGGGCAGAGATAGGGTCATACAGTTATCACGATGTAATTTTCTTCTTCTTTCCATTCGTTGTCTGCCTCCTTTTCTTCTTCTTTCATGGAGAGGCTCAATTATGGAAACTTCTCAACATTCTTACCTTGTATCCACTGGGACTTCAGCCAGCTCTGCAGTTTGATTTGACCAGAAACAAAGAAGATAAAGGGAAATAACTCATGGGTAGTCAATCAAGAAAGACTAAATACCCCCTAGAACATACGGCTGAGAAGGCCTAGTGACTTCCTCTGCTTCAGATACTTTCTTTTTAATATCCATTCCCATGAAGACTCATCAGAAGCTTGATGAGGCAGTATATATGAATTCTTGGACACTTCTTTCAACCTTCGTAAATACATACCTTTATATTTCTAAGGTGGCATTTCCTTTGGTGGTTGGTCTGGCATATCTTTTATGACTTTCTAGTCTTCATTGTCTGATCCTAGCCAGTTAAAAAGTAATCTAAAAATTATAAGTATGTGTTATATCTTAGGTACTGTTCAGACATTTCAAATTCTATTATCTAACTACAAGTTCTCAGCACTGTGTATAGCAGTCTTTGTTCTTCAACAGTGGAGCAGTTGAGACTCAGAAATATAACTGTTTCTCAGTTGGGACTGGGGTCTAAACATAGTATGTTTGCCTCTAAAATCCTTAGCTCCCTCCCACCCTTCAAACATGATCTAATGATGAAAATATACACTTCTCTTCCTGTGTGTTGTAAGGCCACCTTTCTAGCAAACAAGAAACAAGTTGGGACTTGGCTGCTCACTGCCCCCTCAGTACCTTAAGGTGTGATTACTTACGTATAATACTGATTATATTCAATTCCCAGGATGCCCTATCAAACTATCACACACAGAATAGCTTTAAACAACATTTGTGTGTATCAGTTATGGGCATTCCAATTCAAAATCAAGGAATCAATAGTCATATTTTCTCTCAAAGCCCTAGAGGAGAATCTTACCTTGTCTTATCCAGTTTTGGTTGGCGCTTTTGGCAGCAAAATTCAGTCTCTGAATTTGAGAACAGAGCCAGGACTTGAATCCAGAGACTCTACTATGGGAGATGACTATTATGGAATACAGGCTTCCAAGCATTGGCTTAACTGAGTCAACAAACGTCCATCTCTGTTTTTTTCCCTTCAGCGGTGCTCAGCTCTTGCCATTGTGGCTATCTGGGGAGTGATTTAGCGGTTGGAAGATCTCTCTGTAATTCTCTTTCTCTGTAAAATCTACCTTTCAGTTAAAAATAAATTGCTAATACAAACAGATTTTTAAAAAAGAACAAAGGCAAGGACTTTAGCCACTAGGCTACGCCTGCCGGGACGCTATAATATACTTATACAGCCAATGTTACTCATGAAATCTTACACTAACACATAAAATTATTCCATGATTAAAAGTAACAAAACCTGGGGCCCGGCGGCGTGGCCCAGTGGCTAAAAGTCCTCACCTTGAACACCCCGGGATCCCATATGGGCGCCAGTTCAAATCCCAGCAGCTCCACTTCTCATCCAGCTCCCTGCTTGTGGCCTGGGAAAGCAGTTGAGGACGGCCCAATGCCTTGGGACACTGCACTCCTGTGGGAGACCCCGAAGAGGTTCCAGGTTCCCGGCTTTGGATTGGTGTGCATCGGCCCATTGCGGCTCTCTTGGGGAGTGAATCATCGGACGGAAGATCTTCCTCTCTGTCTCTCCTCCTCTCTGTATATCTGGCTGTAATAAAATGAATAAAGCTTTAAAAAAAAAAAGAACAAGAAACACTTAGACTCACAGACATTAGGTCTCAGTGTAAGAAGGTGACAAAAGTGGATTGTGACCCAAGTCCTGTCTTTTTTTAGGATGCTGTGAGGTCAGGGACTTGGGGTTCATAGACAAGAGTAACAGATTTCCTAGTAAAATGTTCCTGGAGTTATTGGAAAAAGGCAGGCTTAATCAAAAACGCAGTGATGATTTTGAGAATCAGAAGGAGGAGAATTATGGTAGGGATGATACCAGCAATGGACGTTACCATTTTTCGGAACATATAGCGTGTGTCAAAAGAGTATCAGGTGCTTTACAAAGCATTCATGAACACTTGTAACAATGTTTCTTGAAATCTCTGTTTACATCTACATTTTCTAGACTTTAGTCATAGTGATATTATTGGTGACTTGTCTACACGTAAAATGAAGCCCAAAGAGCTTGTAAAATTTCCCCTTAGTGACACTGCTAGACTTTGCAGTGTGGTTTGCGGTTGGATACATCTAAAGTCCAATGGCTATAAAAAAATACATTGTAAAATAATCTAAACGCCTCCAACTTATACTCTGTCCAACTCCAGCATTAATAACTTTTTAATAATTAAATATATTTTTCATGTATGCACAAATATGTAAATGATTGTATCTAATATATATATGCCCTATTTAATATGTGCTGCTCTATGATCAGGCAGGAAATTCCTTTACTGAATCATGTGTTTTGTTTCCCACTGTTGTAATGGGATGACAGCTAGTTCCTTATATTTCCTCTCCAATCTCTTGTTGGCAACCCTACAGCTGTATTCATTCTTCCTATCACCTTACTTTATCTTACAGTTTTGGGTTAGGAATACCTTCTATGCCTGGAGAACAAAGCCTTAATGACTAATGCAGAATCAATAACTATTTCCAAGCATGCTGGGGTTATAGAAACTGGTTCAGCAGTGGTGGATGGGTAGAAGTGGTTTAAGCTAATGTAGTGCAATCTAGATGAGATGGTAGACCTACAGGTTCTAAAAATTGAGAATTGAATTTGTGTGGGCATTCAAAGTCTCAGGTGACTGATATTAGAGTACCTACTTTTTAACAAAGATCTCAAAACCTAAGCTTAGTAGAGAAGCAACAGGGCTCAGCAGTGCCAGGAACTGCTTTAATAATAGTATGAAAATCAGGCAGCTGTCCAAGAGCATAGTGTATAACTGTAGTACCATAGTATGACCTTTCTGTGTGCAGAGAAGCAAAATAATGAGTGTGATTTGGTTGTCTTTTTGGGAACAGTACTTAAAGCTGTATTTATTTTTATTTATAAAAATTCCCTCATGAACTCAGAAATCCTGTTGGATTATAAATAGCATCTACTTTTGGGTCTTGAGCATAGATGTTTAGAAACTGAGAATTATCATATAATGATTATGCCTTATACATAATTACCTCATTGATATTAGTATCAAATACATTTCCATTCCCTCACAGGCAAAACTAGTACCCATTAATGTCAATTCCTTAATCTATTAGCTCTGCCCTGAGTAACCAGTAGTTAACTTTCTTTTTCTGTAGATTTATCAGTTTTGCGCATTTTACATAAATTGGATCATTGCACATATGGTCTCCTGTTACCATTTTTTCCCATTTAACTAGTGATTTTGAGATGATGCACGAGACTTGATGCATGTAGAAGGTATCAGCTCTTCATTATGTTCTGTTGCTGAGTGATAGTCCATAATGTGGCTATACCACATTTTCCCTTTAAAAATATTTATTTATTTTTATTTGAAAGGCAGATTTACAGAGAGGAGAGACACAGAGAGCTAGAAATTGTCCAGCTGTTGATCCACTGTCCAAATGGCTGCAATGGCCAGAGCTTAGCTGACCTGAAGTTGGGAGCCAGGATCTTCTTTCCTGTCTCCTACTTAATATAAAGGGGGCCAAAGAATAGGGACGTCTTCTGCTGCATTTCCAGTGCATAAGCAGAGAGCTGGATTGGAAGTGGAGAACCCCAGGCAGTAACTACTGCCCACATGGGGTACCAGCAGCACAGGGTGGAACATTAGCTTGCGGAACCACTATACTGGCCTCACACAACATTTTCTTTCTTTTTTTTTTTTTTATTACATTTTTGCTCACTGTGTGGCTGCTGTGAATAACGCTGCTGTGAAGAGTGGTTCCAATTTGTATAGTCATATGCTTACAGCTTTTTTGGCTATATACCTAGAAGTGGGCCTGCTGGATCATATAGTAACGTTGTGTTTAATAGTTTGAGGAATTATCTACCTAATATTCAAAGTGCCTGAAGTGTTTTGCATTTTCACTAGCAAGGTGTGTGGAATGCAATTTCTTCATACTGTTGCCAATTTACAAATGTCTCTCTGATTATAACCATTGTAGTGGATATGAAGAGGCATTTCGCTGCAGTTTTGTTTTGTATTTCCCTAGTTTCTAATCATGTGCAGTATCTTTTCATGTGCTTATTAGTCATTTGCATATCTGCTTTGGAGAAATTCTATTTGAATATGCTACTCACTTTACAAATACGTTGTTTTTCTTTTACTGAATGGTAAATTAAAAAATTTTTTTATTAAAGTTTGTAGCAGACTTAAATTTGTATAAATCTGTGGTAAACTATGTACTATTTTATAGATGTATACATCAGGATAAATATATCTACTGGAACATTTAATATTTTTAACAGTGAAAATGTTCAAAATATTGCCTTCTAGTAAATTGTAACATAAAGAAATATCTAGTACATTTAGCTTATCTACAATCATCTTATTATTTAACAGAACTTCAGGAATCCTTACTGATACCTAAGTGATTGCTTAGAAATTGCTTTTAAATTAATCCTAATTCTCTCTCCCTTTCTCTGTCCCCAGCCTTTGGAAACCACCAATATACTTTAGCTTGCAGAAAATCACCTAATTTTTAGATTCTCCATATAAGTGAGATCAAATGATGCATGTCTTTCTGTCTTTGGCTTTTTTCACTTAAAATAATGATATCCTGTTTCATTTGTATCAGTAGGAAAGATAAGAGTTGTTCTTTTTAAGAACAAAATATTATTTGTCTGTGTATATTTACCAGTTTTCTTTATTCATTCATCCAGAGATGGGTACAGACTTCTGCATTTCTTGCTTCTTAATAATAGTAAATGCTGTTAACATGGGAAAGCAGATGTCTGCTTGAGAGACTGATTGCATTTCCTTTGGATGTATACCCAGCAGTATGTAGATTGTAGTTCTATTGTCATCTGGTTTAAAGTATGTTTTCTTTATTAATTTTTGTTTATTTGAAAGTGTGCATTTATTTTGGAAGTGTATGTGTATACACTTTTATGTATACATTTATACATAAATGTATAATGTATAAATGTATGTATGTATGTGTATATGTGTGTACACTTTATGTATAAACATTATGTATACACTTTATTATGTATACATAAAAGTGTGCACACATATACACATACATACATAGATATACATATCACTTGAAAGTTTTAAAGTTTTACTTGAAAGTTATAGAGGTAGAGAGAGATAGATCTTCCATTCATTGGTTCAGTCTCCAATTGACCTCAACAGCTGGCGCTGAGCAGATCTGAAGCTGGGAGCCACAAGCTGCTTTGGGATCTCCCACATGGGTGCAGATGCCCGAGACCTTATGCCATCCTGCACTGCTTTTCTAGGCTATCAGCTTGGAATTAGACCAGAGGTGGAGCACCCAGGATTTGAACCTGTGCAGTATGGGATTCGTGGTTCAGGATTAGTTTGTTCGGGTTTCTGTTTACTGTTTGTATGTCTTCCTTTTAGAAATGTCCTGTTAACCCTGTTGATTATGAAACTGAATTATTTGCTGTTTGTTTTTGATTGAATTCCTTACATATTTTGAATGCTAACCTTTTTCAAAAGTGTGGTTTTTCAAATCTTTTCTCCCATTCTGCAGGTTGTGTCTTCCTGTCTAGTTTCTTTTGTTGCACAGACGCTCTTTAGTGTGATGTAATGCCTTTAAAAAAAGTTTGGATTTGTTTCTTGTGCAAATTCCATACCAGATATGATGGGCAAATAGTTTTCTCAGTCAATAGGTGAGTTTTGTCTTCAACAAATTCTTTGTTGAGTGACCTACCTTAAAGCGGAATGGTACCCTATTACCATTTTAAGGTTTTTAGTAGCCAGTTGTGTACAAACTAAAACTGAGATGTCAATGAAGTAGTTACAGGATGTGGTGAAGAATTTGCATTTTCTAACGTGTTGGTCACTCAACACCATATCAATTAACTTCATGATGTTTAAATTTTCATGTTTATTCTTGTTGTTGAAATTGTGTAGTGGCTTTTCATTGAAGGGGATGATATTCTGCCAGCTTTACTTCCAGACCAAGGATGGTCTACCAATGAAACTGTTGAATTTGTCTGGACACTAAGATGCTGCCCTCTGCATGGTCCGTGCCCGCAATGATGGAATCATGACTGGTTATGAACTGTACTACTGTAAAAATATGGAGGATTTCAATATGGGGGGAGGGCTTGAGGAAGGGCTGGGGGAATCCCAGAGCCTATGAAACTGTGTCATACAATGAAATAATTAAAAAAGAGAGAAAGAGAGAGCTCCTGGCACTACAGCCCTCTTTCTCCCCTGAAGTTCCCATGATAAATGGAATGTACCAACACAGCATTACCTAGTGTGCTTCACTTCTAACCTCTTCCCTTGTGTATTCTGCCCACACTCTGAGACAATTAACTTTTATTTATCAGAATTTTCCTGCTGCTCTTGATCCCAACTTTTTTCTAGTATCTGTTCTTCCTTCTTTCCCCTTTTTATTCCTTCTTTTTCTTCCCTCCCTACCTTCCTCTCTTTTATCTCTTTATTCCTTCCTCCTCTCCATTCTCAGAAACTCTTCTATGGATTGGGGGGTAAATATAAGAAAGACATGGGTTATAACCTCAGGAAATTTGTGCTGTAGGACAGAAGGAACAGGTTCATTCCAGTGCAAAATTATACCTATTATTAGCATTATGAAGAACAAATGCTGGCCATTAAAGGATTATTTTATAGGAGAAATATCCACAGTCAAGGAAGTTGACTTCTTTCTGTCATTATAGTAGGACTGACTGGTTAGTTCAGGTGTGAAAGAGGAGTTTTTCCAGGTGTGTCAAGATGAAAAGCTTTGATTTTCTTAAACATTGTTCTAAATTGAAGTATGAGCAGTCCATTCAAGTGTGCAACAGTCAGTGTTGGAGATGCATTAAGAAGGTATAATAGTGGACGAAGGTGGTAGCATTGGATTTAGAATATGGGAATTTGAGAGGCAGAACTCTACAAGACATGTGATGCATGAATGCATTAATATAGTGGATTTAGGAAGAGGAAAGTATCAAGAATGAGTAATAACCTCATTATTCTGCCATGGTTTGACAATGATGGTTTTGGATTGAATTTACCATCCTGTAATCTGAAACCACTTACAACCTTTTTGTTCCTATTTCTTCATTTATAAAATAAAGATGATAATAATGCTTAAGTCCTATGGATGCTGTCATACAGTTCGACAGTATCTGACTCAGATAGTATGTATTCAATAAAAATTATTTATGAGAATTCCTAACAGTTCTGCTCAAGAAATGAACAGGGGAGGAAAGAGTCTAGTTTCTTACAAATGAAATTATGCCAAAGAGTTTTGGTTCCCTTCAAAATGGAGTACTGTCTTTCTTCTTGGTGCTTGCCTCTGACAACTAAAAAATAAATAATAAAAATTTTCAATATAGAACAACAACAAAATACAGGAAGACTGAAAGGTGATAAGAAGATGACCTGTGTGGAACTTTGGGATTTGTTAAACAGCATCAAGGAGTTATATGAATCCTTGACTTTTTTTTCTCCCTCGTTTGTTTCTCAGGTGGGGTTCTGAAGAAGGCACACCTGTAATGGCCAAAAAGCACTGGCCGAAAATAGTTACAAAGAAAGCAAATTGCCCCAGTTGGGGTGGGGAAATACTACTCAGTCATTAATAATGAAGTTTTACCATTTGCCAAAAAGTAGTCCCAACTAAAGACCATCATGCTTAGAGAAATAAGTCAATCCCAAAAGGGTTCTGTCTGATATGAGGCAACCTTCATGCAAAATACAACTCCAGTAGAGATATAGGTAACTGTGTATATGCGTATATTCATGTAGAGGAACTGTATAAGGAAGACTAGCATACAGAGAAATGAAGATACAGTGCAGTATGCATCTCTACACCCCCACGAAAAGAAAAGATGGACTCCCAAGGAGGATGTTAAATATATCTTGACAATAGGATGCTGGACTTTGTACTATTGTCTATACTTACAATATGATATGCTTAAATAGCAGAGTAATGCACTTGTGACTGTTGCTGAAGGACTATAGTATTATGTAGTGTAGGAATACAGTATTGTAATAATATGGGGAAATACAGTGGGTCGGTGGGGAACTCAGAAAGGCGTAACGGGAAATCCCTGAACTGTATCATGAAAAATAAAAATGAAAGAATATAAAATTAAAAGAATAAAGTAAAGAAACCAATCTCCTATTAAGGTTTTTTGTACAGATGCAGTATTTCTTTTAGCAGAGGTACAAATGCATAAATCAATGCGATAGACTACTGAAGTAAGAAGGAAACTAATAAAAATATAGCTAATTGGTTTTGGCAAAAGCATAAAAATAACTCAGGGAGATATTAAATAGCTCTTAAATAAATAATGCTGGATGTTTTGGACATACATATGTAAAAAGCTATAAAACAAAAAATATAAAATTACACCAAAATCTGTCATAGATTTGAATATAAAATGCAAAATCAAATAAGAAAGAATCTTTGAAACCTAGGCTTAGTCAAATGTTTTTAAACATAACATTAAAAACACTATCCATTAAATAAAATATGTATGTTGAAAATAATCAGTATTAAAAACTTTACCATAGTAAAAGACTGTGGTGGAAGAATGGGAATGCCAACCAAAAATTTGTGAAAATGTTGGCAAACCATGTATTTTGAACAGGTCTTGCATCTAAAATCTATAAAGAATTCTCAAATCTAAGTAATAAAACACCAATCTAGTTACAAACAAGCAAGCTTCTTTTTATTAAAAAAATATATATTTCCTTATTTTGAAAATTAAAGTTACAGAGCTGGAGATAGGGAGACACAAGCAGAGTATTTCTGTCTGTTACTCACTTCTTCAATAACCACGATAGCCAAGACTGGACTAACCCCAGGAACCATGAAGTTCCCTATGGTCTCCCGTGTAGATGTAGGGAGCTACATGCCTGGTCTTCCTCTGCTGCTATTCTCCCACATCAGTGGGAAGCTGAGTCATACGTGGAACAGCACCTGTATAGGATACCACTGTTACAGACAGTGGTTAAACCTACTATGCCACAAGCTGACCTGAGGCAAACTACTGGAAAAAAAAAAAACTATTTGAGTGAAAAGTAGATATAGATGATAAAAAGCATATGAAAGAATGCACAGTCACTATCTACTGTCAACATCCAAATTAAAAGAATAATTTGATATTACTGCACACCAGTAAGGATGGCTAAAATTTAAAAGAATGACAGCATATGATACTGGTGATGTTGTGAGAGACTAGATCACTCATACATTGTGGTTGATAATCTAATACCATTGGCATTCTGGAACATTGGTGGGTTCTTATAAAACTAAACATACAGTAACCAGTTGACCCTGGAAAGAGGTTCTTGCATAGTCTTCCCCCAAACAAAAACGTGTTCACCACAAATGTGTACATATATATCATAACAAATTTATTCCTAGTATGCATACAGGAAGCCATTCAAATATTTTATTGTGTGAGAGTGTGTACAAGCCAGAACATACACATATAAATGAGTCTTATTCAGCAGAAGAAAGAAATGAATTGTTAATGCAAGGAAGTATAACGGGCAATATGCCCCTGAACAACATCAGGCTTGAAACATATTTATGTATAATTCCATTTACGTAATATTGTCTAAATGATAGACTATAGAGATGGGAAATACTTTAGTGTTTGACAAGGAATTAGGAAAGATGAGAGAGAAGAAGGATGTGGGCAAATAAAAGGAGATAGCATGATTGTTATGATGGCTACTTGTATTTGGAATGCTGTCTAAAACCATATGATTTTGGGACCGTTGCAGTAGCGTTCAGGCTAGCCTTCCTCCCACAGCACCAGCATCTCAGATGGGATCAAGTCGCAGCTTCTCCACTTCTGATCCTGTTCCTTGCTTGTGGCCTAGAGAGGCAGCAGAGGATAGCCCAAGTCCTTTAGCCTCTGCACCCAATGTGAGGTCAGCTTCTCCCCCTCACTCCAGATTCAGAATGGCTCATCTCTGACTATTCCAGCCATTTTGGGGGAGTGATCCAGTGAATGGAAAAAAAATATCTATTTATCTCTATAATTCTGGATTTCTAGTAAAAATAACCAAATCTTAACAAAGCAAAATAAAAAATGCATTTCTTCAAAGTGTTCTTTTTCCTCAGTACCCTTCCTGGGAAACTTTGGGAAAACCATGGCTATTTTTTCCCTTAAAGGTTGTTTATTGAAAGTGAGGATGGGCAGAGAGAGAGAGCGCGAGGTCTGTCATTTGCTGGTCCACTGTGTAAATGTGGGAGACTGGTCTGGGATTATGAACTCTACCATAATCTGCCACTTGGGTGATAGGCACTCAGATAATTGAGTCATAATCTACTACTTCCCAGGTGGATTAGCAGGATTAGTAGCACAGCATCCTGAACTTGGACCAGTACTCTAGTGTGGAATGTGTGTTGGAAGCAGCAGTTGTGCTATGACCATTCTTGAAAGACCATTTCAGATATGACCAATTGAACACTTTTCTGCCGATTGAAAGGCTGTTTTTCCCTCTAATGAATTCTCATTCTACTTTGTCTTTAATTTTCTTATCTACCATGGCCACTCGTGCTGGTTTCCATAGGTCATTCTCAGTTATATGTGTTACTCTCACTGCAATTATAAGTAGAGGACCCTTTCACTGTATACTGTGTTCTGTGAAATGATAAAGTTTAAAGTCACCTACTCAAAACTCTTATCACTTCTCCCATGTGTTCCTTTAGTTACCTATTGATGTCCGATGGCTCCTATTAGCATCTTCATGACAGCAAAGACCATCTCTATTAACCTTTCTATTCCCAAGGTAGAACCTAATAATTATTAAATGAATTTAAACAAGAAGTCTGAAAAGTCTCGGAGTCTAAATTTATATGCTCAGACTGGTGTCTAACAACATCTGGCATTACGCATGAATGTGCTAGCTATTTGATAGTTCTGTAAATTTGATTAGACAGCTACAGGTTGAAGTTGTTTCTGGGGTTTGCTGGAGATGAATTTGGCACACTTAGAAGTGTGTCCTCATCAATTTAATCTTTGTCTTTCAGTTCTTTCCTCTCTCTGCATGCTTCTTTCTCATAGTCTGGTTTAATCTTAAGACTTAACCAAATTCTTTCTTTGTAAAATTTCAAGGGCTAAATCAAGTCATAAGTATGTCTGTGCTTTACCTCAGTTGTTTGCAACTAAAACAGCTCCCTTTTACAAAATTTACCCCAACTCATTATGAATACCAATGTAGAAAATTTAAAATAAAAATTACTGAAGATGGATGACACTTCCATTGATTGCTATATGAATTCAGCAGTTCAGTTAAGTAACTACATTAAATTTTTAGCTTCATTTCAAGTAGTATTATTTCTCTGGAATTAATCACTGGGATTTCTACTCTTATATTCCTCTGTGATTTAAGTGGATCTACTTTTTATCCTTTTTAAATTCCTAAATCAGACTTGCAAATGTTGAAGGGAGTAAGATGCATGCACTCATTTATTGTTTAATTAGAGAGTCATTTGAACAACTCTGTACACTCCCTGATTGTTGACAGGAAAGGATAATTATCTGTGAAAGCTTAGTTCCTGTGTCAGAATCTTTTCCCTGATTTGCAGTATTACAAAATCACCACATATTGGACAACTCTGAGGTTAAATTCTGAACCTATAAAAATGAACTATAAGCAAACTTATAGTTAGACTCTTGATGCTGTGAAATTGTGCCCTGAGAGTCTGTCTGTTTCCTGCTCACAGCACACTTTGCACTTGTCAACACTTCCTACAATCAGTGCTACTCCTTTAAAGACACTGTAGCAAACACTTCATTGCCAGGCTTTATTAGCTTGACCTCCCTCTTTAGTTTGCACCCTTTATTCTAAAGAAACTGTTGAAACTCATTTAAAAAAAAAAGCCTTAGAATAAGATTTGGCTACCTCTGCACTGTCAACATCTGGGGTAAGCTAGTTCAATATGGTAGTTGGCTGTTCTGTGTGCTTAGCTGAGCAGCTGCGCTGGCCTGTGTACACTAGATTCCACTTGTATTTTCTGTCGTCAATTGTGATATCCAAAAAACATCCACAGATATTTAAATGTTTCTTGGGACAGAGTACAAAATTGCACCCTGATGTGAATCACTGCCTTGAAACCTCTGTGCAGCCTTCTTTAGTGAACGGATTGACAAGGACCTTACAATGACTCACATGAGATCTTTTATTTATTTCTCGTACACTCAATTTCTTACTCCTCTACATGGTGAGGAGCATGCCATCTTTCAGAGTGCAGAGATTTCGACTATGTCAGGTACAGAAATTCACACCTACATATGTAGTAAAATGTGGTGTCACTGTCTTACTTGGTGAGTTCCAGCTAATTCTTCCAATATAAATGATTCCAAACTAAGAACATTGTTTCTTCTCTCTCCCCACCTTCCCGAGAACAGAGCACGATGAATGTGGAAGTGGGCAGCACAACTGTGATGAGAATGCCATCTGCACCAATACTGTCCAGGGGCACAGCTGCACCTGCAAACCAGGCTACGTGGGGAACGGGACCATCTGCAGAGGTAGGTTTGCTGCCCTTGAGGTGTGTGATCAGCTGCCTCCCTGTTTGGGTTCTTGATGTTCTGGTGGCACACTACTGCTGATGTAGCGGGATGTAGCTACTGCTGCTGTTCCTGGCCTGGCAAAAGCACAACACACTAAAGCCAATGGAAAAGTGATTTGTATTTAGTTTTGTGATAGACAGAAAACCCTGTTGGTTTAAGTCAGAGGAATGGTTTTAAAGCTTAGTGGTATGATTGTCCCTGAATTTGTGCTGGAACCTCCCTTAACTGCTGTAGGCTTTCCTTTCCTGTGCCATTTGTTCAGAGGCCATTTACTTCATGTCCACATTTGAGGTTACTTGGGTAAGAAATTCGAAGTTTTACCCACTGCCTATGCTTGGGAACTGTTTAGCAGTCTGTAGCTGTGCCTTTTGTCAGCACTGAGATTAAAGTTACAATGACTCCCGGGCTTATAAGGCATGTAGAATTTGGTTGCTGGCAGCTCTTAGTGGGCATCTGTCCCTGCTCTCACTTTCAATCTCTCTGTCCCAGCACATAATTTCCCTGTTCTTCCTTGACACTGCTATAGCCTTAGCCTTAAGGCTAATTTCCCTCATGTCTGCTCAGATGTCTCCTCATTGCAGAAGCATTCTTTAAGTAAGCACCTAAAATAGCACCCCCTCTTGGGTTTTCTTTAACAAATACGACCTGACAAACTACCATACATCAGTTTCTCTCTGTGTATTATGTGACTCCTTATTGGAATATTAGTTCTGCAAAGTGACTTTCGAACTTATCCCCCAACTCTGTCCCTAGCAAGAATGAAGCCTAGCACATTGTGTCTGTTAGTTAGATGTCAGATGGCTAAATTGATCATCGAAGAAATGGACATAATCACATTGAGAAAGAGGAAACATGGCCATGAACATAGGAGACATTCTGCAAGGTAGATATTCATATTATAACATTTTAGGGGTGGTAACATTAAGGCACATAGAGGTTGATCAAGGACACACAAGTAGTACATTATCAGCACTCGTTTGCAGAGATGAAATTCTTAGAAGGAAACAGGAATTATAATGACTATGCCACCACATTGTATTTGGGGGGATTTTAAAAGTATTGGTTTTGTTCTGTGTTTGTGAGGGTGAGGGAAATAGCCTCAAACGAGACTGACAAATGTACATTGGTAAAATATTTTGTGAATAGAAATTGGAAAATAAGTGTTCAAAGTAGGTATCCCCTATTTCCTTCAGTTTTACTAATTCAAATAAATTCTAAAATGCACAAGCAGACAAGGTTGATTCCTCACAAATTGTGGATGATTTTTAGTTGTAAAGTGTATATATGTTGATATTTTTGTGTTCACTGAACACTAAATGAAGTAGACTGTCCATTATTAATGGAATGGTTATGATTATTGTGATGTATTTGTGTCATGAAATTCAATGATTTAGAGTCTATGGATATATATATACACACACACATAAAAATACACATACCCAAACACACTGAAAGTTCCCCCAAGAAATATTTTGAGGAAAACAGAGCAAAAACAAAATCAGGTTGCAGGATATACATCCAGGATCATTAGATATAAATTGATTATTTACAAATATCTTACACAAATTTGTATAAATGCACAGACTAGGAACACTCAAACATTCACCTGGTTTTCTCTGTGTGAACATTCCTTTATTACTATGAAGTCTGTATTATTTGGATCTGTATCAATGGAAAATTATGCACGTAATTTTGTGTTTTGAAAGTTCCGTGACATAAATGAATTAGCTCAGTTTTTTAAAAAAAAAAGACTGAGAATATTTCCAAAGTAAATCCAGAGCTAAAACATTAGCTCACGGGCTTCAAGTCCACAACTGGCAGTTCCCTGCCGAGGCTGTAAATCTAGAGAATAGCAGCGGGATTGGATTTGAATGCATTTTTACCAGAATTATGCTCCCTCATAAAGTAATATTAACTGCTGCTGTTCAGTGAATTTGTGTTTGCCTAGGCCTCTTTTGCCATTGTCGTAAGTGGCAGCTTCACCTATGTGGAATTTTAAAGTACTGCTGTGAGAAATATAAGTTCAAATAATGTTCCTGGTGTCTGTAGTCTCTAATGGGAAACATATATTCTCTTCGAAGTTATGAGGTAGGGAATGTAATTTTCTGGAAGCGGTGCTACTGGCCTATCACATGGATCTCCAATAATTAGGAGAGATCCCATATTTTAGAAATGTTGCATGAGGAAGCAGTATCACAGAAAGAATTGGTCAGAGTTTGGAAAACTGAAATGTAGGCCTACTTTAATCTCTGATGCATTCTTTTAAGTTTCTTTATAAGTGAAAATTTGGTTAGTATCACTTTGTCTGTTTATCCAACAATGTTATGATAAAGAATTGGAAAGGGGATACATGTTCATAATTTTTATTGTTTAAAGTGAGACACAAAGTGAAAGCAGTATTATTAGTATTAAAATGAAGAAGAATGGGGAGGAGGATGGGAGGATGAAAGGGGAAAGAAAGAGAAGGAAGAAGAGGAAGTGGGTAGTCCACTGATTGATTGGTATTTTAGCCTTTTGCTTTTAATATCCACTTGTGTGTCTCTGTTTCAGGACATGTGCTATATAGCTTATCGACTGAAGTTTATGGTTATAGGGAAAGGTGGCCAAAGATAAGTAAGCTACTTGAATTAATTCTTTTTCTATGTCAAGTATGTAAATCCAGTTCTAGACATGATATGGCTTAAAGACTTGAGTCAATGTAGTTGGAAACAGCACTTTTAACCCTTCTGTTAGTAAGCATAACAGAAAGCAGAAATTTCTGAAACACTACTAACTGCCTTGCACTCTTGGGCGGTCCTGGTGGCTAATGCTCATGTGTGGATACTGTGGGTTTTTTAATACATGGTTCAGCTTCACCAACCATCACCAAATACATGCAGTACACTTGGATGAATGTGTGCACTTTTAATCTCTTGTAGTTCCTTCTATAATCCTGGGAGATTGATAGTGCTAGTCTATTTCACAGATTAACTTTGAAATAGACACGGGTTGATTTAATTTAACATGGGTAATAGAACTGTTTTTTGTTCTCTACTTTGCCCTGCTATTCTGTACTCATTTCCCTTCTTTTTTCTTTCTCCTTTTCTTCCTTCTTTCGTTTCTCTTCTGTTATATACCTGGATGTTTGTTCTCTTCCCTCTTGCGCCCTCCCCCAACTCCACCCCGTGCCACAGTTTTAAATACAAATTTAAAAGAAAGCATATGGCAATCTGTAGTTTTTAAACGAAAAAACTTTTTTCACATATTCCATGAGCAAATGAGTATTTTTTTTTAACTATGCAACATGTGTTGCTAACTATGTATTTGGGTTTAAATGGACAAAATGCTGGCAAAAGTTTTTTTTCTAATCAGATTTGCATAGCCTGACGGGAGGGTTCAGGTTATCTTCAGAGGAGTGTTTATCTGCTTTTCCAGCTCTGCATTAACCCTGGAGGAAAGCAGGTTTTAACTAGGCAGTTGTCAATATGTATCTGATAGACTAAGCCTTTGCACTTGTCTTGTATTAACTCTGTATGAGATGGGATGATCTTTGGAAGATTTCTTGTCTTCATGATTGATAATGTTGCTGATTATTAATAAATGTGTAAACAGTGTGAATTCTCTCTCTGAACTATAGTCCCAGGAAGCAAAAGGGCAAAGGTCAAGTTTGACATTTAGTGTTAACGGATGATTTGTATGTTTTTTCCAACCCAGTAGAACTATTTACAGAATTATGCTATCTAATATTATAGAGTCTTACAAAGAATTATCCTAAATACAAAGCTATGTGAAAGGCATATGTATTAGTTAGAATTTCTTCAGTTTCCAAAAGTAATTTTAAAATCCCAGTACCTATAAAACTGTGTCACATAATGCAATGTTAATAAAAAAAAAGAACTGACTGTGTAACTTGAAGGACCCAAAATAACAATGAAAATATAGGATCTTTTTGCTAGAAGTAGCAAAACTGCTATTTTATGTTACTGAAATATAAAACTTTTATATTGTTTCATGCTCTCTCTCATTACATCAGAGTGTTTGGCGTTTAAAATTTTGTTGCTTTTTTAATTTTTAAAATTTTTTTATTTATTATTTTTAATTCATTAATTACATTGTATTATGTGACACAGTTTCATAGGTACTTGGATTCTCCCCACCCCTCCCCAAACCCACCCACCATGCTGGATTCCTCCACCTTGTTGCATAACCACAGTTCAAGTTCAGTTGAGATTCCCCCATTGCAAGCATATACCAAACATAGAGTCCAGCATCTTATTGTCCAGTCAAGTTCAACGGCTTCTTAGGTATACCCTCTCTGGTCTGAAGACAGAGCCAGCAGAGTATCATCCCGATCAATTAAAAGCTCCAACATACCATCAGCAAAAATTTACATCATTATGGAATTAATTGACATAGTAATGAGTAACCAATATGTTAAAAGTAAATGCGAGTTCTTAACCACCTTCTGTGACATCCTCAATGACATTTAAATTTTAGTTTATACACAACATAAAACATACATAACATAACATGTTATACATAACATCATATCATCTTAAATTAAAGCAAACATGTGGTATCTAACCTTTTGGGATAGGCTCATTTCCCTTAGCATTATGGTTTCCAGTTTGGCCCATTTGGCCACAAAGAACTGCATTTTGTTTTTTTTAATAGCTGAGTAGTATTCCATGGAGTAGATGAACCATAGCTTTCTTATCCAATCCTCTGCTGATGGGCATTTTGGCTGTTTCCATGTTTTTGCAATTACTGATTGTGCTGCTATGAACATAGGAGTGCATGTTGGTTTCTCATAAAACAAGTGTTCTGGATATAATCCTGGGAGTGCTATTGCCGGATCATACGGTATGTTGAATTCGAGTTGTTTGAATGTTCTCCATACTGATTTCCATAGAGGCTGTACCAGCCTGCAGCCCCACCAGCAGTGGAGTAGGGTTCCCTTTTCCCCGCAACCTCACCAACAAGTGTTGTTGGTGCTTTTATTCGTGTGGGCCAGTCTTACTGGTGTTAGGTGGTACCTCATTGATGTTTTAATTTGGATTTCCCTTATTGCCAGGGAACTTGAGCATTTTTTCATATGTTTATTTGCCATTTGGGTTTGTTCCTTTGTGAAGTGTTTGCCCATTTCCCGTGCCCATTTCTTGAGTGGCTTGTTTGTTTTGACATTTTGGCTGTTTTGTAGTTCTTTGTATATTCTAGAGATTACCCATCTATCACCTACGTAGTGTGCAAAGATCTTCTCCCATTCTGTGGACTGCTTTTTTACTTTATTGATTGTTTCCTTTGCTGTACAGAAGCTTCTTAGTTTGATGAGGTCCCATTTGTTTATACTGGTCTTGATTTCTATTGCTTTTGGAGTCCTTTTTAGGAAGCAGGGACATACCCCTAGATCTTGCATAGTATTTCCAACATTTTCTTCCAAAAGTTTGAAGGTTTCTGGATGTAGGTTTAGATCTTTTATCCATAGATTTGATCTTGGTGTATGGTGAGAGATGTGGGTTTATCTTTTTGTTTCTGCAGGCTATCAATCAGTTGTCCCAACAGCATTTATTGAACAGACATTCCCATTAGCCTGGATTATCGTTTGTCCTTTTGTCAAAGATTATTTGGCTGTATCTGTGTGGGTTCCCTTCTGGTGTTTCTATTCTGCTCCATTGCTCTTCCTCTCTATCTTTGTGCCAGTACCAGGCTGTTTTGATAACCACTGCCCTATAGTATGTCCAGAGGTCTAGAACTGTGATTCCCCCTGCTAACTTCCTGTTCTTCAGGATGGTTCTAGCTATCCGTGGTTTTTTGTGTTTCCAGATGAACCTTTGGATCATTGTTTCCAGTTCCGTGAAGAATGTTTTTGGCAATTTGATTGGAATTGCGTTGAATGTATATATTGCCTTTGGCAATATAGACATTTTAATGACATTGATTATACCTATCCAGGAGCATGGGATGTTACTTCATCTTTCGAGGTCTTGTTCAATTTCTTTTTTAAGTGGTTTGTAGTTTTCCTCAAATAGGTCTCCTACATTTTTGGTTAGGTTAATTCCCAGATACTTCATACTTTTCTCTGTTATTTTGAATGGTATCTTGCTGGTTAGGTCTTTTTCCATCTTGGGGCTGTTTGCATACACTATGGCTGTTGATTTTTGGTCATTAATTTTGTACCCTGCCACTCTACCAAACTCTCGTATAAGTTCTAGGAGTCTCTGTGTTGACCCTCTTGGCTCTTCTATATAAAGAATCATGTCATCTGCGTATAGTGAAAGCTTGACTTCTTCATTTCCTGTTTTGATTCCTCTGATTTCTTTTTCTTGTCTTATGGCCTCAGCAAGTACCTCTAGGACTATGTTGAACAGCAGCAGAGAAAACGGACATCCCTGTCTTGTTCCAGATCTCAGTGGGAAGGGTTCTAGTTTTTCTCCATTCAGTATGATGCTGGCGTTGGGTTTTTCATATATTGCTTTGATTATGTTGTGGATTTTTCCATCTATGCCTACCTTGGTTAGGGTTTTTAGTAGGAAGTGGTGTTGGATTTTGTCAAGCTTTTTCTGCATCTATTGATACTATCATGTGATTCTTGTTTTTCAGTTTTTGGATGTGGTGTATCACATTTATGGATTTCTGGATGTTGAACCACCCCTGCATTCCAGGGATGAATCCTACTTGATCCGGATGAATGATCTGTCAGATGATTTTTTGAATTCTATTGGCTAGGATTTTGTTGAGTATCTTAGCATCAATGTTCATCAGAGAGATAGGTCTGTAGTTTTCCTTCTCAGTTGGGTCTCTGTCCGGTTTTGGGATTAAGGTAATGTTGGCTTCATAGAATGAGTTTGGAAGGGTTGCTTCCTTTTCTATTGTTTTGAAGAGTTTGTAGAGGATTGGGGTTAGTTCTGTTCGGAATGTTTTGTAGAATTCTGTAGTGAAGCCGTCTGAGCCTGGGCTTTTCTTTGTTGGGAGGTCTTTAATCACTGATTCAATCTCTGCTTCAGTTATGGGTTTGTTCAGGTCATTTGTTGCCTCTGGGCTAAGTTTTGGCAGGTGGTGTGAGTCTAAGAACTTTTCCATTTCTTGGTGGTCTTCTGATTTGTTGGAGTACAGTGCTTTGTAGTAATTTCTAATTATATTCTTAATGGTTGTAATGTCTGTTGTTATGTTGCCTTTTTCATCTTTGATGCTGTTAATTTTTGCCTTCTCTTGTTTTTTCTTTGTCAGTCGGGCCAGCGGGGTGTCTATTTTGTTTATCTTTTCAAAAAACCAACTTTTTGATTCATTGATTTTGTGTATGTTTTATTTTGTATCTATCTGGTTGATTTCCTCCCTTGTTTTGATGATTTCTTGTTTCCTATTGTGTGTGGGGCTCATCTGCTGCTGCTTTTCCAATTCCTGGAGGTGTGTGCTTAGTTCCTGTATTTGGCGCCTCTCTTGGGCCTTGACATGAGCTCCAATTGCAATGAATTTCCCCCGTAGCACTGCTTTGGCCATGTCCCATAAGTTTTGGAATGTTGTGTCAGAGTTTTCATTGGTTTCCATAAATTTTTTGATCTCATCTTTAGTTTCTTCCCTGACCCATTGTTCGTTTAATAGCATATTGTTCAACCTCCCGGAGTTTCTGTATTTCCTTGGGCATTTTGAATTGCTGATTTCCAGTTTCATTCTGTGGTGGTCTGAGAGGGTACATGGTATGATTCCTATCTTTTTGAAGTTATTTAGATTTGCTTTGTGTCTTATCATGTGGTCGAAGGTGCCATGCACTGCTGAAAAAAATGTATCATCTGTGGTCTTAGGATAAAATGTTCTATAAATGTCTACCAAGTCTAGTTGTTCTAAAGTTTGTACGAGCTCTGTTGTTTCTTTGTTGAGTTTTTGTTTTGTTGATCTGTCTATAGTTGTTAGCGGAGTGTTAAGATCTCCCACTATTATTGTGTGTATATCTGTGTCTCCCCTTAAGTCTGTAAGTAATTGCTTCACGTAGCTAGGTGCATTGGAATTAGGTGCATATATGTTCACGATTGTAATTACTTCCTGATGGATCAATCCCTTCACCAATATATAATGTCCTTCTCTGTCCTTTTTGATGTCTGTCAGCTTGAAGTCTAGGTCATCTGAGATTAGGACAGCTACTCCAGCCTTTTTTTCTCATCCATTGGCATGAAATGTCTTTTTCCATCCCTTTACTTTCAGTTTCTTAGAGGCTTTTCTGGTTAGATGTGTCTCTTGTAGGCAACAGATTGATGGGTGCTGTTTGATGATCCATTCCGTTAATCTATGCCTTTTGATTGGTGAGTTTAGGCCATTTGTGTTTAGAGATAATATTGAGAGGTTGTGATTTTGGGCTGCCATGAGTGTGTGTAAGTGTGCAAGTGTGTATTTGCGACTATTAGAGTTTCTGATTGGTTGACTTCCCTTTTATGGATTTTAGTGGGGTGGTCTTCCCATTTGCCATCTTTGATTTTGGTTTTCATTTTTTCTTTCTGGGTTTAGCACCTTCCTGAGGAGATTTTCCAGAGCTGGTTTCATGTTGATGTATTCTTCGAGTTTCTCTTTACTGTTGAAGTATTTGATTTGATTCTCAAATACAAATGAGAGCTTTGCTGGGTACATTATTCTTGGTTGGCAGTTGCTTTGTTTCAGGATTTGATAGGTTTTACCCCATTCTCTCCTTGCTTGGAGCTTTTCTTCTGATAGGTCGGCTGTGATTCTGATTTGCCTACCTCTGAAAGTAATCTTATCCTTTTTGCTTACTTGTCTTAGAATAGTTTCCTTGTATTCACTTGAAGGTAGCTTGAGGACCACATGTCTGGGTGAGGATCTGTTTGGATCGAATCTGCTGGGGGCTCTTTGTCCCTCCTGGATTTGTGCTGGATTTATATTTCCAGTGTTCTGCAAGTTCTCCTGTATTATCTCATTGAGCACTCATTGCAAGCCTGTCTCCTTTTCCACTCCTTCGGGAAGGCCTATTATTCTACTATTTGATTTCTTGAGGTTGTCTTTCATTTCCTGTATGAACCTATTGGCTTTCTCTAGATTTGTCTCCAACTGTTTGATGAGCTGATGCCTTTCATTCTGATTGTCTTCCAATTCTGATATTCTGTCCTCTGCTGTGTTCATTCTGTTGGTTAGGCTTTCAATTTTGTGCTTTATATTGAGGATTCCCTTTTTGACTTGAGTTATTTCTGCAGTGACATGGTTTTCGAATACTTTGGACTCTTCCCAGTGCTTCTCACTGTCTCTGATGAATTTCATCACTAGTTTCTTAAATTCCTTATTTGATATTTCCTCTATGTCTTCATCTTGCATCTCAGGTATTGAGATTAGTTTTTGGTTGTATTGGAGGGAGTGCTTGATCTTTCTTCTGGGTCATTGCTTTTTCTGATACTTCTCCTCATTGTGTTTTTGCTTCTTGTTGTTTTGGGATTTTAGCGTCTGACTTGTTTGTCCACAGCCGTTGCCCTCAGTGCTGTAATCTGTAGGAGGTGTGATCTAGCTGCTGTTGTATGGGGTGCTGGCATAGCGTTATATTTCTTACTCTATTGGGGACAGCAGGTGATGTGGGGTTGTTGTTGCGTTGCTTCGTTTGCGCCTGGGTTTATATTTCTGCCACCTGGCTCCGTTGCAGCTAGTTGATTAGGAGTTGTCCTACATGTGCCAATAGGGGTGGAGTGTAGATGATAGAATTTGTAACCTTGGGCTTCTTGTCTTTGCTCTGGGTAGTTGTATAGCTTGCGGTTCTACACCCGCCTAACCCTCACAAATGTTTAGCCTTGTTGGGAAGCACACTGCAGTGGCTCTGCTTGCCTGTGCTTCTTCTTGGTTCAGCAGATCTGTTGGGTGGCGCCAGCACCTCTGAGGCTCCAGCTGAGTAGAGCAGGGGGTGTTGCCTGAGTCACCAGCTGCTTGCTGCTCAGAGTTTGTAATCTACAGCCCTGAGCTGGGTCAGGAGGCTTTGTGGGCCAGCCCTAGTGCCAGGCCCCTTCCCCTGCGGCTCCCTCTAAAAGGCGTTGCCCCACTGAGATTCACTCTGCCGATCCGCGCCTCGGCTCTGGGTCACAAGGCTAGCACAGCGGGGGTTTCTTCTTCAGTGCCGAGCTGAGACTCTCCTTCAGGGCTTGAGGTTAGCACCGCAGAGGCCTCTGCTGCTGGAAGCTTGAAATCCCCAACCCCAGGCTTTGTTGGAAATTTCTGCGGGCCTCAGCGCCGAACTCTGCTCTCCTGGATTTCCACTCAGAAGTGGTGCTCCGCTGAGAGGTGCAACACTGCCTCCTGCCACCGGGCAGGCAGGTTTTTCTGAGCGGGCTCCTGCTGGGAGAACCTGTCTGGTCGATTCTGCTGAGCTCTGGTTTGGCCTCTCAAGCTGAGCCCGGCAGGGGATTCTGCCTGAGAGAAGCTACTTTCTCAGTTGCACTTTCTCAACGGTGGAAGTGGAGCCCTGAGAGGCACAGAGCTGTGAGGGGCACGCAGCCATGCCCCTATTAGTTTGCTCTTCTGCCCAGGTCGTGAGGTTCTGCCGAGTGTTGCCAGCCTCTGGAGCTCAGGCTGAGCCCAGCAATAGGATCCACTGGATTCTCTAGCAGCCAGTCCACTGTTCGGAGCTGATATGGGGATTTCTGAGCCCCAGTCCCACAACGCAGCTCCAGTTCCCTCTGCACTCTCTCAAAGCTGCTGAGCAGTTGGGAGGCACGCTTCTGGGAAATCTCCCCTGCTTGTCCTCCACTTCTGCAGGGGATGATGCCCCCAATGATCAGTCCAGTAGCAGCTTTTCGGGGCTCCTGCCCTCCAGTGGACTGGTGCCCCTGTCGGTGTGGGTGCCTATCCTTCCAGCCGCCTCTGTTTTCCCTGGGACGGTTGAGACTCTGCCGCCTTCCCCCTGCCTGGGATCGTGACTCACCAAGTTTCTCGCAGCATGCTGTATTTTCTTTCCCACTTTTTGCGGCTGTTCCTTCACGCTGTGTAGATCTTCTAGCTTTAGTGAACTCCAGTGACCTTCCTGCTCTTCTCCCTACAATTTTGTGTTTCCTGGCCTGTTTCTCTGCTGGATCGGTTCCCCTCTTTCCCTACTCCACCCTATACCAGCTCTCTGCGGTCGGCCATCTTTCCCCCAATCTGGTGTTTAAAATTTAATGTCACTCTGTTAGGCACTTAGAAGATTTAGGTAATTCTGGGTATAGCACACTCAGGCAACTTCCTTGGCCAATGTATCCTGGCTTGGGGTGGAGAAGTTGAATAAGGTATGTCGCTTAGATCAACCACAACACCCAATCCACAGTAAATGGTAAGATGGAGACTTGCTGAGACTATTGCAGTTTCTGTACCAGTTTCCTGAACCACCATTGAATGCCCTGGGGTGCTGACAATTCACCACAAGCATATACCCACCATGTTCCTCCAAGAAACACTTGAACTTCCAATATCTGTGGGCAGGATCATCCCTGGGAAGTAGAAGATGAATGGAGATGGACTAGCAGGGAAGAACCCATGTGGCACAAGAGAGTTAATAGTGGAGAACCTAACCAGGAGATGCAAGGAGGTGCTAGGTGATGGTACTGCATGTGAGCTAATGCTCTAAGCTCCAAGTGCATGATCTGTTGTCCCATGGAACCTCATCTGCAAAAAAAGATTACACATATACTTTTTAAGAACTTCAAGATGGCCAAAAAGCTTTAAACCCTAAAGAGAGGAGTCCTTCCTAGTGAAGGGCTCTATGCAACACACCTGAGTGCATTTAAAGTAGAAACAAATGAACAAACCAAAATTTTGTAATCTTGCTAGTCAGGTGTATCATAGGATCTGAGGACAAAAAAGTGTTGGGATTTAGGAAAGGATTACTCCAAGAGTTGCTTCACAGTATTCTTCCTCTTTTTTTTTTGTCTGCTCTTTTGAGTTAAGCCATACTTCTCTCTCATTGAAGAACTCTCTGTCTCTCAAGGTAGGATTTTGTTTATATATATGGTTGAGGATTATTTCCTCAATATTGTAGTTTTGGAAACTTGTTCTTTTCAAAAAAACCTGGTGGGCATTGATTTGCATTACACAGAGTCACCAATGACAGATGTAATGTAGAAAATATCAGTTATCATTCTATTAAGGGGGTTGTTTCACTTTGAGGGCAGCCTAAAGCAGTAACTTTGTATTTCCCATCTATATTTGTAACCAACTGAGAGTGCAGTGAAGAAATCAAGAACATGGTCCAAAATGCCAGCATAAACAGTTGGAAGAAACATGACATATGTGAGTGACAGTAGCATTGTAATGTTGAGCCTCCAAAAGAGGAAGGCTTGTATAGTCAATTGCAGGTGGAATAGAGTAGACTGTGGAAAATATTCATGTGGAGCATCTTCTCACCCCTTGGGGTAGAAAAAAACAGTTCCAGAATTATTTAATGCATTCATGTGATCCTTAGTGCGTAAATGAAGAAAGAGCAGGATTGCACATGACTTACCTAGACAGTTCCTTTCTCTCACCAACACTGAGGATGAGAGGGTGGGCTAAGAGCTCAAAGAGAAGTCACTTTTAGGGAAATCAGACAAATAGAACATAAATATCTGCTAATCCGTTCCTCCCACACTATAACACTCCTGTTAAGAGTGAGCAAAATGTTTGTGACTTACCTTCATTCTTAAATGAAAGCTAAGTAAGGAGCCTTTTAAGACATTTTTGATGGAAAACTATTAAAAAGTAAGAGCCAAGGGATTCAACGGAGAGTTTCACAGGTTTTTTTGTCTCTGTTGAGTTCCTGTAACTGTCTTTACTATTATAGTCATTCTGAAGAATATGCTACAGGTAGTGTGAGGCACTTGCTCCAAATCCTCCAACATTTCAGGAGATAATGGCAGGTATCATCCTCCTAACATCATACTATTGTCTAAAGAAGTACATTAAATGGGCCTGGTGTGGTGGCGTAATAGCTAAAAGTCCTCATTTTGAATGTGCCAGGATCGCATGTGGGCAATGGTTCATGTCCCAGCAGCCCAACTTCCCATCCAGCTCCCTGCTTGTGGCCTGTGAAAGCAGTCAAGTACGGCCCAAAACCTTGGAACACTGCACCTGCATGGGAAACCCGAAAGAGCTCCTGTCTTCTGGCTTTAGATCAGTGTAACTCCGGCCATTGCGGTCACCTGGGGAGTGAATCACTGGATGGAAGATTTTCCTCTCTGTCTCTCCTCCTCTCTCTATATATCTGACTTGCAACAAAAATAAATAAATCTTTTTTAAAAAGAACATTAACTAACTTTCCATTGCTGAGAATTAATTTTTATACCATGAATGGAGACTCTTAAAATGATTTTCTGGTTTATTACAGCATTGCCATTCTTCTCATTGCTTTATTTTCTAATAAACATTTATTATTATTATTGTTAGTATTTTCATTTTGGAAGCTTTACACAGGGAGAAGGAGAGACACACACAGCAGAGCAATCTTCTATTTACTGATTCACTCCCCAAGTAGTCACAGTGGCCAGGGCTGAGTCAGAATTAAGTTAGGAACCAGCAATTTTATCTAGTCTCCTTTCTCCTTGACTTTTGACTCCAATAGCTCGTACTGATATAAAAGCAAAGTGAATACTACTCATTTGTGCTATCCAGATACCATCCATACATTACTACACTGCCCATGATTGCGGTGATATAGATGTTTGCTGATTTGGCTGATTCATAAAGGCCCTGGGTTGTACATCTCTGTAACCATCAATTAGTACAGAATGGAGCATATCACAGTGGTCAGAAGTTTCTTAATGAGTACTCTCATGAATATTCCTTCCTAAAACATAATGCACTTGTGTTTTTCTGAGACGTTACGAGAAAGCAAATATCTGTCCATGAGATTGGAGAATATATGCCACTCAAGCCTTATAACGAGCCTGGGAATAGCATGGCTCCCCAGAGTAGACATGGAAATTGACCTTAATGTAGAGCTTGGGTTGCTAATGGATGGCAGGCTTTCAAAGAAAATTATTGTAATAAAATTCAGCTCATGGCAAATGTTCTAGAAGCAGGTGAATATTTATTTTAAGCCACTGCAGAATCTTGTAGTGTCATTTATGATGAGCATGATTGCATTGAGTGCTTTTGAAGATGCGCTGCTTCCCAGACATTTCTATTTGATGGGATACTGGATAAACAAAGTATAAGGAAAATATAAGGCCAAAGAGGGTTTGGTATGAACTAAAAGATGAGTGTGACAGCTCATGTTAAAGGTGTAAGAAAAATTCTGAAATAAAATACACTCTCTAAGTGAAATAGACATTTTACACATGAAAAGATATTTTCAGAAGCTCACAGACAATATGAGAGGAAGGAAGTGGTAGGAGAAATAAAAAAGTTGTTTTAACAAAATTTCACTAAAGATCGTCAAATTGATAGATAACTGGTCTATGCATCATAGAAGACAAAAATTGGGCTTTGAAGACAAGAGTAAGGGAAATAGGAAACCTATGGCAAAAGTACATAAAGCACTCTGGACAGTTTTGAAACATACTTAATGTAATGGGGAAGAATTCAGGAAGTTACGAACATAGTATTTTACCTTTAAGAATATAGATAAAATTCTGGAGACTATGATGCAAGCATGGTTGACTGACATTATAGGATTGTCTGTACTGATTAGAGCCAGCCCAAATTGTGAAGACGCATTCATATTGATCAACAGAAAATAACTGTTAATACATTTCTTTCTTTTTATTTTTAATTTTTTTTATTGTAAAAGCAGATATACAGAGAGGAGGAGAGACAGAGAGGAAGATCTTCCGTTCGATTGTTCAATTCTCAAATGACCACAATGGCCGGTGCTGCGCCAATCCAAAACCAGGAGCCAGGAACTCTTCCAGGTCTCCCATGCGGGTGCAGGGTCCCAAGGCTTTGGGGCCATCCTTGACTGCTTTCCCAGGCCACAAGCGGGGAGCTGAATGGGAAGTGGAGCTGATGGGATTAGAACCAAGAATTTTAACCACTATGCTATCACGCCAGCCGGTGAATACATTTCTAAGTGTTCACCTCTGCTTATCGAGCAATTTTGTAAGAGTTCAAGAATGTATTTGGTTTTTTTTTAGATTTATTTATTTTTTATTACAAAGTCAGATATACAGAGGAGGAGAGATAGACAGGAAGAACTTCCGTCCAATGATTCACTCCCCAAGTGACCGCAATGGCCGGTGCTGCGCCGATCCGAAGCCGGGAGCTCCCACACAGGTGCAGGGTCCCAAGGCTTTTGGCCATTCTTGACTGGTTTCCCAGGCCACAAGCAGGGAACTGGATGGGAAGTGGAGCTGACGGGATTAGAACCGGTGACCATATGGGATCCTGGCGTGTTCAAGGTGAGGACTTAAGGTGCTGGGCCACGCCGCCAGGCCCTCAAGAAAGTATTTGAAACAGTATTCCACATCTGATTGCTTTATAAAGTCAGAATGCAGGCAGATTAGAAGAGGCTCAGAATTGGACACAGTTAATGGGAAGAATACTGTTAAAGCACATGTGAACAATCTTTGCATCAGTGAGAAACTCTTACAAATCTTCCCCTATAGAAAGTGGTATCTATTTTGTGATGTTTAGGATTCTCTTCAGGATGAGAGTGAAATAGATTGGACAGATTGGTGCAAGAAATATGACATTTATTTTTTTACGTTTATTAAATGATTTGCCCATGAGACATAAGCAAAAACAAAATAGATGTGAATGTGGGTATCAAAAAAATCTTTTCAGTGTAATTCAGTTAGTTATCACAAAATGCTCTCAATGCAGGGAGGCAAGTTTAAAGTGATGAGTTTGTCAATAGTTATGGGATCCTAGCACAATGTCTCATTCTGTGTAGACTGAAGAAATAGGCTGGCTACACAACGACAGTGACAAATGGGAAGCATTTAGTGCAACAGTTGCGATTTTGGTTCCAATGTGCATACTCCATATGGGAGAGCTGAGGGTCAAGCCTTGGCTCTACTTCCACATCCAGTTTCCTACAAATGGTCAGAAATGTGTAGGAAGCAACAGATGAAGACTCTAATACTTAGGGTCCTGGGCTCCTGTCTTTGGCCTGGAACAACCCTGGCTGTTGCAGGCATCTGGGCATCTGGAAAATGAATCAATGAAAAGGAGGTCAGTCTTTCTTGCACTCTTCCTTCTTTCTCTCTCTCTGTCTTCCCTATAATCCTCCCTTCATTTTCAATAAAAAGATAAAAATAAAAGCGTTAACAAAAATTGTATAATGGTAGAAAAATACAATGCAGTTTTCGTGCCTCAAAATTATTTTATGTTAAACAAATTCTAAAATTTTTAGCAAGGCATACAAGGCCTAGGGCATCTGTCCCCATCTGTATAATTCAGCCTTGTGTTTTATGATATCTCTGTGCATTACTTAGCCACACATGAGCACTGACTAATTATCTCCAGCCAGGAGAGAATACATGGTTTTGAACCCCCTTTTCTCTCTTTCTGGGATTTTGTGTCAACCTGCAGTATTTTGTCCCATTCTCTATCTTTGAATTGAAATTTTTTTAAAAGATTTGTTTTATTTTTATTGGAAAGGTGGATAGACAGAGAGGAGGAGAGACAGAGAGGAAAATTTTCTGTCCGATGGTTCACTCCCTAAGCGGCCGCAACAGCTGGAGCTAAGCCAATCTGTAGCCAGGAGCCAGGAGCTCTTCTGGGTCTCCCACAGGGGTGCAGGTTCCTAGACTTTGGGCCATCCTCAACTGCCTTCCCAGGCCACAAGCAGGGAGCTGGATGGGAAGTGGGACCGCCAGGATTAGAACCATTACCCATATGGGATCCTGGTGCGTGTAAGGTGAGGACTTTAACCACTATGTTATAGCGCTGAGCCCTGAATTTAAATCTTAATCATCCTTCACAGCAAAACTCAACTCTCATTTTTTCCTTAATCTTCTGATTCACAAAAATAGTTCCACCTCTAAATCCTGCATACCTTGTTCAATGCAACATGCTCTTAAAAGCAGCTCTTCACCTCTGCCTTTGCTGCTAACATAGGACCTTGTTCGTCATGGGTGTGATGCAAAATGGGGATTGTTCGGTTAACTTCACAGTGAACTGCTCCAGTAGCTTCAATAGCATGATGTGTTCATCATTATTGAATCTGTATCATCATTTTGAAAATCAGTGAAAAATTGTAATTGTGAAGTAAGTGTTTAACTAGGACCAGGATTGTGTTATAGCAGGTGAGGCTACCACCTGTAATGTCAGCCATCCGCTGTGTCTGCTGGTTCATGTTCCAGCTACTGCACTTCAAATCTAACTCACATGACCTGGGAGAAACAGCGGAGGGTGTCCTAAATGCGTGGGCCCTTGGTGTATGATTAGTCCATAGTTAGACCTGGATGAACTGCTGGCTCTCGACTCATGGCTTCAGTCTTGGCTATCAGGCCATCTAAAGATTTCTGCAACTCTGACTTTCAAATAGCTAAATTATTTTAAAAATGTTTATGTACTATTGAAATGTTCTGGAAGATCGTCAGTGGGCCTGCTTTATATGTCCAAAGGCTTGATTTGTTGGACATACAAAGTCTATTTGCTTATTTTATATTTCTGTAGACCCTTGAATGTGTTAAAGATAGTGGTTATGTTTAAATCAGGAGCGATCAAACCATTTAGCTTAATTATAGAATAATACAAACCTCAAATGTGGCTTCCTTTTTGCATCAAGTCTATTTTAAAGTGTCCTTTATTGCCCCTTACAGACCCTTTCATTTACTCGCCTATATTAAAAAAAAAAACAACAACAAAATTTAATACTTGGAGGCACTAGATGTGTTTGGCAGTCAAGGCACTGAGTTAAAAAAGATGGATTGTTAAAGAACTGTTTGGTTAAATCATTTTTTGCCCTTTGCCTTTTGAAGAAAGGCTCATGTAAACAGACTTTCACTCTATGACCTATGGACCACAGATGAGCATTTCACATCATCCAAAGTTGTGAAAAGCCTTCCGGCTATTTTTGAGTGTTGTATCTGGCAACTTTCTCTAATGCTATTGCTCCTCTTTAAAAGGTCTGTTGTGATCCAGCATCATATTTACTCTGTGTGGGAATCTGGAACCAGTGAGAAAGAGCTTAAAAGGGGGAAGGAATTTAATGAAAGAAAGACATGTAGTCTAGAGATGAAAATGGAATGCCAAAAGTTCTTCACTCCCCTTGTTTTTTACCACAATTCTGATTGTAAAGGAGAATAGAGCCTTTTTTTGAAGGGTGGAGAAGTCCTACCTCATCCAGGATGGAAAAGTGAGGCAAATATTGTAAACAATGTTGCTAAAACAGAAAGATTCTGTAGTAGTTTTAAAGTGTATAGGCTTTTGAGGGAGCCACTTGGTGATTCAAATTTTGGGACTTGTGTTTAGCAGTAGTATAACTCTGGACAAGTAACAATTAGTGTGAATTTCAATTTTCTTTTAAAAGATAAATATATAAGTACATACTTGACACATGTTTAATTTCTAAACTTCAACTCCTTTATAAAAATACTATGGACATTTATTTCATGTGATTGTAAAAAATATGGATTATATATGATACTTTTTAGTGGATTAATAGGACCATAGTAGTTGCTTAATAGATATTAGTAAGTTATGGTGCCATAATTGTGGTGCAGTCATAAAGCCAGAGCTTATACTGTTGGCATCCTTATGAGCACCAGTGTAAGGTATGGCTGCTCGATTTCTGATCTCCCTACCTCCTAGCTAATATACCTGGGAAGGCAGCAGAGATGGGCTAGGTGCTAAGACCTCTGAAACCCATGGGAGGAAGACCCAGCTGAATCCTTGGCTTCTGGCCTAGCCCCAGCCATAGTATCCTTTTAAGGAGTTAACTAGCAGATAGAAGGTCCTCTCTTTCTCTTTAGTTATGCCTTTCAGACAAATAAAATAAATCTTTAAAAATAGATATTATCAATATAAGGAAAATATGTGTGGGGGAGGGGATTTGGAGAGGTGGGAAGGGAAATCCCAAGGTCTATGGAACTGTATCATAAAATAGCAAAATTAAAAATTTTAAAGAATGAATATCATCACATCAGAATTAACACAATTAACACAAGGTGTTCTTTGTAATAATTCATAAGCATATATACATATTTAATCATGTAATGGTAGATTATGGTTTTGTTTAGTGCATTTATGGTATTAATGCCTTTAGAACATCTACCATAAATATCCCTGTATTGACCACTGTATGCTTTTTCAGGGCGTGACGATCTCAATATAATAAGCTCTCTGGATCTGTGGGTTGTGTGTGCATCCAGAGTCACCCAAAAACAGACGGAAAGATTTTTTTGAAGAGGTTATGTATATACTAAACATGTACAGCGGTTTTCATAATTATCCCCAAAGCAACACTGTATAATGACTGTTTACCTAGCATTTACATTGCATTATGTATTATAGGTAACCTAGGGATGATTTTGAGTGTATGAAAGATGTGTGTAAGTTATTTACAGTGTGCCTATCTGGCTAACACAGTTGAACATTCATGTGTTTTGGTTTATGCAGCAAGATCTGTATCCAACCGCTGTGAAATACAAGGGGCTGCAGTTTATTTTTAAGCCAGAGTTATAGAGACAGGAGAGGCAGAAAGGGAGGCAGGGAGGAAGGGAGGGAGGGAGGGAGGGAGAGAAAGGGAGAGAGAGAGAGAGAGAGAGAGAGAGAGAGAGAGAGAGAGAATGAATGAATGAATGAATGAATGAATATTCTTTTATCTGCTGCTTCACTCCCTAAATGGCCTCAATAGTCAGGTCTAAGCCAGAGCAAAGCCAGGATCGAGGAACTTCTTCTGGGTTTCCTACATGGACACAGGGGTCCAAACACTTGGGCAATCTTCTACTGCTCTGTCAGAAAAGGAGCAGCTGATACTCTAATCAGCACCTGTATGGGTTGCAGCCATCACAAATGGAGGCTTGGCCAGCTGAAATACCATGCTGGCCCCACATAGTTGATTTTTCTTGTGTCTTAATTCCACTGTATTCAACAGGAAATATTCATGAGACTCAAAGTAGTATTTCATTCTGTGATTTGAAACAGTACAGAATATGATTCTCTGGCTTACTTAGCTCAACCGTAGATGAACCCTGAGTCACTTTGTTCTGTTGAAATGGAATGCTATTGTAACAATACTACTGTAGACTTTAAGTGTTACTGCTTTGCTCTGCATTCTCACAGGTTCTAACCAGCAGATAATAAAGATTAGACAGCATGAGAAACACAAATTTTCCTTTATCTTGAGATCCCTAGGACAATCAGTCTTGCTTCATGGCTTTAACTCTCCTCCTATCTCAGCTGTAGCAGTTGAAGCTAGAACAAGTCATGCAAACACTTAGCTAAACATTTGGTCCACAGATGACACTGAGATGAGAAGTTGTGGGATCTCACTATTTCTGAATGTGGGAGTCTCTGAGAAATGGTTAAGTGTGCCATCCTGTTAACTATTGTCTTTGGAGATGACAACACCTTTCATTCTTCCACCTCCATGACTCCATCCCCCAAAATGATCTTTATTTTATAACCATATTACCTTAAAAAGGGTTTATTCATTTTTATTGGAAAAGTGGATCCTATTTATGAAGAGGAGAGACACAAAGATTTTCCATCTGCTAATTTACTCCCCAAATGGCCACAATGGCTAGAGCTGAGCTAATCCAAAGCCAGGAGCCAGGAGCTTCTTCCGGGTCTCTCACAGGGATGCAGGCTCCGAAAGTTTTGGATCATCTTTTGCTGCTTTCCCCAGCCCATAAATAGGTTGCTGGATGCAAAGTGGAGTAACAAGGACATAAACCAACACCATTACGGGAAAAGTACTTGTAAGTTGAAGATATGACCATTGGGCCATCCCACTCTGCCCACCCCATTTTTTTGTGGGGGGGTAAATGTAGATTGGCAGAGCTGGCAAAATAGCCTGCTTGCTAAAATCCTCACCTTGCACGGATCCAATATGGGTACCAGTTCATACCCTGGCTGCTCTACTTCCTATATGACTCCTGGCCTGTGCCCTGGGAAAGCAGCAGAAAATGGCTTAAAGCTTTGGGACCCTGCACCCTCATGGGAGAACTGGAAAAAGCTCCTGGCTCCTGGTTTCAGATTAGCTCAGCTTCTGCTGTTACAGCGACTTAGGAAATGAGCCAGTGGACAGAAGATCTTTCTGTCTGTGCTTCTCTATGTGTATGTGCCTTTCCAATAATTAATAAAGCTAAAAAAAAATAAGGAGATTGGTGACAGTGTTAAGCAGTATTAAAATGATGTCAAGTTGGTTTTCAAGCTCCCTTTCACATGAGTGTTTGCCAATAAGCAGTGGTACTAAATTTATTTATTTTTAAATACTTATTTATTTTATTGGAAAGGTAGATACACAGAGAAGAGAGACAGAGAGGAAGATCTTCCGTTTGAGACTTCACTCCCCAAGTGGCTGCAACGGCCGAAGCTGAGCCAATCCGAAGTCAGGAGCCTGGAACTTCTTTCCGGGTCTCCCACGCAGGTACAGGGTCCAGAGGCTTTGGGCTGTCCTCTACTGCTTTCCCAGGCCACAAGCAGGGAGCTGGCTGGGAAGCAGGGCCGCCAGGATTAGAACCGCGCCCATATAGGATCATGGTGTGTTCAAGATGAGGATTTCAGCTGCTAGGCCATTGTGCCAGGCCCAGTACTAAATTTAGATGTGGGTGTTTTTGTTAGAGTCTTAATGGAGAGGTGTACTTTGTATTTCTCATTTAATTCAAAGAGAAAGGAGAGTTTTGAGGTCCAGAAACATTATTGTGCTTACAGTTTCAATAATTCTTCCTTTGAAAAATATGTCTGAAAGTAGAGAAGAAATTGGTTGTAAAATCAGCTATTTGATGAAGAGCTGCAGGGAGACTCAGAGGTATAATACCATCTTAATGACTGCAATTGTACATTATCACAATTAGGGAAAGAGAAAAGGACTTAGGTGGTGCAAGATATAATATATTGGCTGTGTTGTTTTGGCTTAATAAGGTAGACCTTGATGTAATCTTGTCATAGCCTCTAATATTCCTTTCCTTCAGGGGTTTTTCTAGTGGGCAAAAGAGTGTCTTGGATACAATATAAGCAGTTTCCATCACTTCCAAATTCAATGTTTACCTTTTAAAGTTTGCAGCCCAGTAGGCAATAACTACATCCCTAGGGCTTAATGGGAAACATTAAATGAGACTACATCTCGGAGGGAATGGGCATATGACACTTAGACAAGTTCTTACTCTTTTGCTTGCAATTCGAGGTTGAACTTCGGTGAGTTACATAGGTGTTTGTTATCTGTAATTGTCACTGCTGAAATGACTTATGAGAAAATTAGAGCCCTGTAAATATATTCCAGTCAATTTTATTTTAAAACTTGCTACTAAATATTGACTTTCTGTTGAACAGTTAAGATAAGGCAGTCTTTCTTTCCTAAGAAACAATTCTCAATGGACCAACAGACACCTTTGGGCAACATTATTCAAAGTTATCATATTCAGTATTTAAGCTATCAGCTGGAGTACAATCTATTTTGAGTGAAAGTTATTTTCAAAATACTTAAAATATTTGCTGTTGGGGCCCGGTGGCTAAAATGCTCAACTTTTGTATGCCAGGATCCCATATGGGCACCAGTTCATATCCTGGCTACTCCACTTCCTATCCAGATACTTGCTTGTTGCCTGGGAAAGCAGTAGAGGCTGGGCCAAAGCTTGGGACCCTGGACCTATGTAGGAGACCCAGAAGAAGCTCCAGAGTTCTGGCCTTGGATTGGCTCAGCTCCAACCACTGTGGCCATTTGAGGAGTGAACCAACAGAAAAGCCATCTCTCACTATATATCTTCTTCTCTCTGTAAGTCTGCCTTTTTAATAAATAAATCTCTTTTTTTAAAGATTTATTTATTTTATTACAAAGTCAGATATACAGAGAGAAGGAGAGACAGGAATATCTTCCGTCCGATGATTCACTCCCCAAGTGAGCCGCAACGGGCCAATGCACGCCGATCCAAAGCCGGGAACCAGGAACCTCTTCTGGGTCTCCCAGGCGGGTGCAGGGTCCCAATGCATTGGGCCGTCCTCAACTGCTTTCCCAGGCCACAGGCAGGGAGCTGGATGGGAAGTGGAGCTGCTGGGATTAGAACCGGCGCCCATATGGGATCCCGGGGCATTCAAGGCGAGGACTTTAGCCGCTAGACTACGCCGCCAGGCCCAATAAATAAAATCTTTTTAAAAGAGAAGGAAAAGAAGTATTTACTTCTGTAGCTATTGGATAATGTAACCAGCTATACTTGATGTGCCCATCTTAGTTCTCTGTGAAGAATATTTACTTTAAAGATAACCAAGAAACTATCATTCTGATTAGATATACTAGTTTTTAATTATGTTAAATATGTATGTTAATTTTGCCTGGGTTTTTTTTTTTTTTTGCTGATTTTTATTATTTTCCAGGGTAAAGTTTTAAAGGTATAAGGATTCTCGCTTTCCCTATTTTTCCCTCCTGCTATTTTTCTCCATATTACAGTGGTATAGTCCTTCACTACCAATTATGTTTAACATTTCGCTATTTAAGTGCATCATGGCACAATTCTCTTTATTGTGATATATTTTCCAGGTTTTGGAGTTAAGGTGATGCTGGCATTATAAAAGCGATTTGGGGAGTTTACCCATCTTTCAGTTATTTCTTAATAGTTTGGGAAGAATTGGAGTTAGTTCTTTAAAATTTAGTGGATTTCTCCAATGAAGTCATCTGGTCCTGGACTGTTTTTTTTGTTTGTTTGTTCGTTTGTTTTGCTGGAATGGTCTTTATTGTTGATAGGATCTCTGTCTCGATTATTGGTCTATGTAGATTTTCATGCCTTTATGACCCATTTTTGGTAATTTGTATTTGTCCAGAAACATATGTCTGAGGGATTTGTTCATGAAAATGTACCACTACGGCCTTGTGGAATGCTCACTGCTTCATTAGTTAGAGATTTGTGCTAGGTGGGGCAAGGAAGATCTGGCCAGTGCAGGATGGGATTAGAATCCAGAATGATATCCAAGTTGGTCCATGCTATTATCAACAGGGGGATGGGTTTGACTGCATTGGCTGGCATGTTCTCAGGCCCAGCTCCTCTCTTTCTAGGTAAACTAACTGCCCAGGAAATGCCGAGGGTGCCTATAACACTATGCAGCCATCTGTGATGACTGCCCCGGCACGCCAACAACTTTGAGCCTCTGGATTTGGTCTAAGTGTTCAAAGATCCAGACACTCTCCATGCCGTATCACACAATTACAGATTTCTGCAGTCGTTGGAAACAGAGGACACACTCTCTGTCCTATAAGTTCTTCTGTCCATGGTGTAAGTCACTCTGTTCTCAAAGGCAGTTCCTTTTTGAGAGATACTAGTTGGTGTGTTTCTGACAAACCGAGTCTGATGCATTGTTTGGTAAGAGAAAGAGCAATTCACCCTCGCTTCATGGACCTAAGTGAGTACTCTGCTTCCTGCCAACTTTCCAGTTGTACTGAAATCAGTAAGGACTGAAGATGTACCCCTCTGACAAGATCCATCGGTGGTATACAGGTCACAGAACTTGCTTCCTTCCTGCTGGCTATAAGTCTCCTTGGTACAGGGAAAGAATGAAAGAACAATGTGCCTTCCCTTTACCAGGTTAGGTGGCTACACTGCCCACTTGCCACTGCTGCAAACCAGACTCAGCATCAATAAGACCACTATGTTCTTCCTCAAACTGTATCACCAGTGGCACACAAGTTATTTCAGGTTCTTCTCACCTCTGAGTAGAGAGCGTCCTCACATATCACCATCTATGAGAGTTGTGTGTATCAGGCTAATTGCTGCATAGTTAACCCGTATTCACTGACCTACAAACTATCTCTTCTTTCTGGAGAATCTTCACTAAAAAGCCTCCAAATGAGCTTTTCCCCTTTTCTTCTGGTGTCTTTCTCTTATCAAGTTCAGTATATTTTACCTATTCAACCATCTTGGATCTCCATGACATATTTTTCAAATTTATTCTCACCCTCATTCCTAACTAAAAATGCTGTATGTTAAAGTGGTAACTTGTGAATAGATGATCTCCAAAATTTCAGAGAATTTAACAAAGTAATTGTTTATTGCTGATATTGTTCATTAAGAGTCAGTTTTGGTTGGGGATTGTGCTTCACATAGTAATTCAGGAACCAGTAACTTTCTATCCTACGTCTCTGATTGCTTCTCTGTCTTCATATTCTACTTTATTCCATCAGCAGGTGAGAATGAAAGGTTTTGTATGGGATGAACTTGAAAGTGGTACCCATCACTATGTCTCTCATTGAATTACCTCTCAGAACTCAGTTCATGACCACAACTATCACTAGCCTAGAATATATGTGTGCCTGAAACGAAAGGAAGGATACAGCTATTAATGAGTATAGGCAATCTCTGCTATATATTGTTATGAATAAATTTTTAGGTGAATAAAAGAATTCACATGATTATTTGTAGAAAGTAGACTTTAGTATTTTTGAAAAGTATCCTGGGAGATGCACTGTGAAGGTCATTTGTAGACCTGCAAATGAGAAAGATTGGGAGTATCTAGACTTTAAAGATTTCTCCAATTAAGTGAGCTTATTTTTCTCAATCGTACTGTCACTGCTTCTCTCTGGTTTCAATCAAATCAAAGGCAGTTCACATTTTCTTCTGCCTTTTTAATCTAAGTTTCTGATTTTTTTCTAGTTTTAAGGGAAATTGAGGAAGTGCTTCATGGGTCACTTGAATGTGGTGTGAAGATCTCCAAATCATGAAATGCCTCTTGAGTAGAATTGTTACTGACACAGTTGAGTAATGCTGCACTTGAACCCTGGATAGTTCATAATTCTGTTTCTTATATAAATGATTCCCACTGATTAAAATGACTGTTTCCTTGTTATGGTTAGTGATCATTTTTTCTAAAAATCAACTAGTTTGCCATTTAAAAACTTGCAACAGAAAAATCTTGTTTGATTTTCTTGCATTGTGTCTTTGCTCAATTGGTAGTGACACTTTCATATAGTGGTGTACTCTGAAAGATAGCAGACAGACATAAAATAAAATTCAATTATTCAAATCTAGCATAATTGTATTTTTAATGTTGTGTTAGGAATACAGACAAACTTAAGCTATGTTTTCCTGTGCGTAGAATATTGAACTTTAACCAAATCTTAAATATGGAGATGTAGGTGATGAAGGAATTTTTTTTGTAATTCCTCAAAGCATAGGCTGTTTTTCTAGTCTCTCATAGTTCTATCCAACTGAACTATAACAGCAAACCACAGTTTTTCTTAAAGCTGCCTTCACAAAGAAGCAAACTGATACATCTAAATTCAGAGTAGGCATATTCCCAGTACTCCTGTGGCCACTATGGCAACTCTAAAACTTTCACATTAGATTTAAATTAATAATAAAATATTATGGAAAGTTCGCACTCCTAAGCATACAGAGAAGTTCTTTGAAAAGGCAATAGGACATCTTTTAAAAAGGTAATGAAAGTTTCTGTGACTTTCTTTGCTGTATTGAGCAGCTCAATTTTGGCTTTCAGTTGAACATAATATTGTAGCATTTATTAAGCAGGCATATGGCTGAAATCCATATTTTAGAGGTTAGAATATCTAATTTCTTCTGCTGTTTAATATTTCCTGTCTCAGAATGGAATTTTCCAATATAGTCAGATATTGAGTAGAAATGAGCACTGTTTATCAAAGCTCAAATTATACTAGATAAAAGGGAATGGAAAGAAAAAGAAAACAAGTCTATAGCTGTTACTTTTGTTGCATTTCAAGATCAATTTCATATTAAAAACAATTCATTAGAGAAAAGATGTAATGATTTTTCATGATGACCTGCTCACTGGGATGATGCTTATGAACTTTAAGCAGTGACATAGTCTGTACTCTCTTGTCACAGCCATTAACTAGAAGAGAGCCTAAGCATTTCTGAGGAAAACATGAAAATTTGTAGATAATTCTCAGACATGATTAAACACCTTGCTTACTAGCATCACATTTGAATACTGCATTTATAGAGAATGCAACTTCATTATTGTAGATGATAATTTGGAGTTTGTAATTAATATTATAGAAGTTAAATTAGCAAAAAGAAGTCACAAACTTTGTAAATACAAGGGCTTTTGGATATGGAGCAACTGGAATCAAATACAAGCTCTGTTATGGTCAAGGGCAAATCTCTTAACTTCCAGTTTGCAATGTAGCTTATGGAATATGGAGAAAATAATTCTAACTTTATAGTAGACATTACTGCCCCAGTCATTTGCCAGCTGGCTGCCCTCCGGTCCATCAAGCATGTGTCCAGTCAGGAAGTTTCTGCTTGGCTTCCCTGCACTCAGGAGGACATAAAGTGAAAAGTCGTGACTTGTAGGTTTTGACTGTTTCATTGCAACCCTAGTTATTTTACTTAAGCTAGCTGTGTCAAGTTAGTCTAGTCACTTAACCTCTCTTTTGCAACTGATCATCTCCCTGTATGATCTTTTTCAGAGAAGAATGAAGTATAAATGTTTAGGGTGCTTCCAGCAGATGAATTCTTTTCATAAAGTATCTAGCTTATCACATCCCTCCTTGCATTACATTCAGGATAAACTTCACATTTCTTTTCATGATACACAAGACCTTTCTTGAGGATGCAGCTGGAGTGAATCAAATTCTGATACTGCTGTTATTTTCTCTATGTAGCTCTGCCTGAAGCAGAGACCACTCCTAATTTTACTTCATACCATGCAGTTATTTTCAGTCATTTTTAACAAAGTATTAATAGGTAGGATAACAGCTTCTTTGTGAGGAAAGAAATAAGAATATTAGCTATTCTAGTATTAAAATATTTGCATTTTTATAATGAAGTATAATTAGCATGAAATATATTTCTGCTAGTCAGGTGGTCAAGGTTCTTAGTTAGCCAAGTGAAAAGGAATAATTTTTTTCAGACTTATTTATTTTTATTTGAAAGGCATATTTATAGAGACAGGAGAGACATAAGTAAGATAGACTTTCCAGACACTGGCTCACTCTCCAAATGGCTGTATGGTTGGAACTGGGCTGGTTCATAGCCAGGAGCTCATAGTTTGCTCAAGGCTCCCCATATTGGTGCAGGGTCCCAAAGACATGGACCATCTTCCACTGTTTTTCTCGTGCACACTAGCAGAGAGGTGGATTAGAAGTGGAGCAGCTGTTGCATGAATTGGCATTCCTATTGGATGCTGGTGCCAAAGGTGGGGGCTTAATCTACCATGCCATGGTGCTGGACCCCCAAAAGCAACATTTGTGAAGAAAGAATAGCTAGAATATTTGACAACAACTTATAGAATTTCACTACAGGTATAGAAAATCATTATGAATCTTAGCAATTTACTGAATTTTGTATTCACTAAAAAGGTTTTTATACTTAAATCCATGTTTAGGTTTTTGTGGACATGTTTCTTCTCACTTTATTCTATAACCTTTCAAATTAAGACTAAAACGTATAGCAGATAAGAATGTTTGACATTGCTCATACTAGTCTGAAAACCTCCCTGTTGCTCATGGCTGTTGGGATTTAAATATTTTCTTTTCTTTAGAATGGTTTTGTTTTGATTCAATGTCAACTGTAAGCTGGATTTGAAGACCCACATAGTCCAACCTCTCAGATACATTTATGCTATTTTGAATTGGTGATAGACATTAAAACAAAAAACTTAAAAGATTCATTTTTTGGGCAAGATTGGAATAGTGATTAATTCAGATACTTTCATAATGTTTATTGTCTTGAACAAAATATTTTATCCATTGTCATTCTGGGTTATAAATATTGGGGATAATTGATAATGGCAGTGATTCTCAACTCTAACTGTATCATGATACACAAATGATATTTTTGTGTACATAGACATAGAAGAGGCAGCTCACTGCTAAAGGTGATCAGGCTTGGCTGAGATCAGTAACTTTAGTTTACCTTTGGTACTGTGGTTGGAAAGATACTGGATATACAAACACAAAGTAGGATTTGGTTCTAGTTCAGCAATTAAGCCCCATTATGTTCCTGGGCTATTCTCCTTTCCTTTTACATCTTCGGTTCTCTATGGAAAAAAAAGGCTAAACATAAGTGTGATTTATCTGACATTTATTGTGGAAACAGAGCAACAGATGAGTATTTTGTTGGGGGGGCAATAATCAGGGAGGAAGAAAACTGAAGTTATTATGAGGGTGTACCCATTCTTGTGATCAAATCCAAGCAGGGTTCAAAGGAATCAATAATCAATGATCATAGTCCAGAAAAACATTTTACATTAATGAAGAATATCTTGGCAATAAAATAAATTGCAATGAAGTGGGCAGTATGGTTGGAAACACTAGGTAGGCTATGTGAAGTTGTGGGTGTTTAGGATGGTTTGTCTGCAACAGTTAACCTTTAAACACTGGGTTAAAATTCTGGAGTTTCAAGAATATAATGTTATCAGAGAAGCAAGTGCAAGATAACATTGTTAAAAATACATGGCTGTGTTTATTGAATGACACAAATAATCTATTAAATATATACGGGAGAGTTTAGTGTAAGATTTTTTTTTGCCAACTCTCTCAAAAGACATTGATTATTATTTATGTACACATAGTAGCAGGGATTAATTTTCTGCTATAATCATGTAATTAGTAAATGCCAGAACCTGGATCTATCCAACTTTTTTTCTCCTGGTACCTTACAGAAGTTCAAAAACAAGGACCTTAAAAATAAGTACTAAAAACTATAGGTGGAACATAATTGGTTTTATTACCCAGCAATGATTTGGTAGAACTGGTTGCTCTGTGCCTTAGGTTACGATTATAGCATGGAATAAATGACAAAATTAAATGTAGTATCCACAGGCATAACTCAGAAGTTGTTGGATTCATCAATTATTACACAACTGAATTATTATTGATCTTGAAGTGTACAATAAGTAACAGGTAAGGTAGCCTAGTTTGCACAGTATTTCTGCTTGAGTAAACCCACAACTTTTAGATCAACCTCAGGCTTAGTCTAGAGTTGGCATAGAACATCTCATTTAGAAACAACTAAGCCAATTTGGATAGAAGGATCTGTCAGGGCACCTCTACTAGTTACAACTCAGGATACTCTTTGGAAAGGATATGGCTGTAACTGCTTAATCACAGAGTGGATTTGAAGCGCCAAGTCTCTAAGTCTTAGAAATCTTTTCATTACTTAAATGTTTTCCTACCATATTTTGTGTTCATCTATTTCTGTCTTTCTATATACTGTGGGGATATCATACTGATACTGTACTGATTGTAAATGTTATTTATGACTGCAACAATTTTTCCATTTTCAAAGTAGTTGTCACTGTTACTTTTCAGAAAAACCCTTCAGAAAAATGTTACTTAATTATGTTTTATAGGTAATGAAATGGTAAATAAAGGTGGCATGTAACTTGTTCATGTGCACACAAAAATGACATGGCTCATATTTTAAAAATGTTAAATTTAACATGTATTTTCTTCCAGTGCATTGGTCATAGTTATACTCATGAGATATGTCATTTAATTTGTGTTGCTATTTGAAAGTAAAGGAGTAATAGTTATTTCACGTTTAAAGTTAAGTATATACCAGTTCCAGATTGGGCAATATAGGATAGGACATGTGGTCATCCTTTTAGTCACCCTTTGATTCTTTTTTTTTTTATTAATTATTTTGCATTATGTGACAGTTTCATAGACTCTGGGAATCCCCCCCACGCCCCTCCCCCCTGGTGGCTTCCTCCACCTTGATGCAGTATTACAGTTCAAATTCAATCAAGATTCTTTCCTTGTAAACATATACCAAGTATAAAGTCCAGCTATTTATTGTCCAGATGGGTTGAACAGTCTCTTGGGGAGACCATTTCTGGTCCGTTGTTAGAGCTGGCAGAATATCATCCCATTCAACCAAGAGTCCCGACATAACATCAACAGCAATTTGCAACATTATGGAATTGACATGGTTGTGAGTAACCAGTGTGTTACCAAAAAAAAAAAAAAAAAAAAAAAAAAAAAGCAAGTTCTTAACCACAACCTATGATTAGCCCATTGACATTTCAGTTTTAGTTTTATATACAGAACCGACTGCTATATACCTTAAAATGGCTATAAGGTACCATTCAGCTGTCTCGTGTCTATTTCATTTTAGTATTTAGCCATTTGTTGTGTTGAAGTATAATTTTGCTGATCTTGGCAGATTTTAGGGTAATCTAGACTGACTTGTAACTCTAACAAGACATTTGTCGACAATTAAGGTGCTGAACATTTTTTTGTTTGTTTGTTTTTTGGGGGGGTGTGCAGGGAAATCCCCAACACCATGGTGAGGAGTGACTAATCTTTGTGTCCCACCCAGCGAGGCATGAGCCAATCCACGGCAGCTCTTTCCTGTCAGATTCCAGGCTCTACTTTTTGTTGTTTGTCTATTTATTTTAGGTTTTTTTAGTTTGTATGATTGTTTGTTTGCTATGAGGGGTTTTCGAAGCAATCCCAATGGTCATTGCGAGGGAGGGTGGGGGTCCAGAGGTGGAGCCAGGTTCAGGCCAGAGAAAGCTCTCCTCCCTGGTCCCGAAGGACGTTTATTGTTCTTCTGTTTCTGCGAACCGCTCAGGGCTTCTGGTTGTCTTTCCGATGATGTTGGTTTCTGCACGGTAGTGTTTGGACTTCTTCCATCCCCTGTGGAAGCTCTGGTTGGGGGTGGGTGACCTCAGAGTACTCGGCCTCCGAGGGCATCCAATTCCCTGTGGTCTCCTAGGCAGTTGGGATGTAGTCCTTGTTGCTCCCATTAATAGTTTATGGTGAAGGTCTGGGAGTCTTCATGGTTGGGATCCAAGCTTGCTCCTTACCACCTGCTCCACCCTGGAGTGCCCTCCTGCTCCACGCACATGACCTCCTGTTAAGAGGTTGTCAGGATCGCAGCCGGTTCCCCCCTCATGCATTGGTATAGTAGTTTTACTATTGTTTAGTGCCGCTTTGAGTCTGTTGTCTATGAATTACCAGATTTGATCTTGATAGGCTATATTGTACTTTTTCCTCACTCTTTTTATGGTCCTGAAAGACTTCACTGCATTCCCCCCATCACGGATTAACATAGCGTATTGAGGGTAAAGTAGGTGTTACCGATTTTCAATGTAGATCTTAAGTATTTTGACATTAATTGTTGGTTTATAGTTTATATTGCATTATCTTATTACATTGGATACAGGTTGTTATAGATTGCACTATTATTACAATATACAGGTACTATCTTCCAAGTTGTCATCTTATCATCTCAGATTAAGGCAAACATGTGGTATTTAACCTTTTGGGATTGGTTTATTTCTCTTAGCATGATGGATTCCAGTCGGGCCCATTTGACCACAAAGAACTGCATTTTGTTTTTTTTAATAGTTGAGTAGTATTCCATAGAGTAGATGAACCATAGCTTTCTTATCCAGTCTTCTATTGATGGGCATTTTGGTTGCTTCCATGTTTTTGCGATTGTAGATTGTGCTGCTATGAACATAGGTGTGCATGTTGGTTTCTTGTGTAGGAGATATTTTGGATCTATCCCTAGTAGTGCTATTGCTGGATCATATGGAATGTTGATTTTCAGTTGTTTGAGTATTCGCCATACTGATTCCCATAGAGGTTGTACAAGTCTGCAGTCCCACCAGCAGTGGAGAAGTGTTCCCTTTTCCCCACATCCTCGCCAGCAAGTGTTGGTGGTATTATGTATGAGTCACCCTTTGATTCTTGAGGAAGAAGAATATATCATATGTTTAAAAGTAAACATTTAATTCTAAGAAGAACAATAAGACATAATGGTGTGCCAAAATAGAGTTATAATTTTATAATGGGTATAGACAAGCAAATAAAATCAGTTACAATGAAGTGTTGAATACTTTATGGAGAATTCCAGATCTCCATGTAAATATAGAGTGGGGTTAGGGCTCAATTTCTGTCTTAGTCAATAGATTTTGGATAAGCTGATGATTGAAGCTGAGTAGAAATGAGAAATAGATCAAGAGATTTCAAAGGAAGTTGTCTGGGAATAGTGAAAGACATTAATATAGAAAGTAATGTGAATCAGTTACAGAAAAGAGCATAGTTTTCAAATGGAAGTACACTTTCTATGCCTGGTTATTCAAATATCAGAATTGCCTAAAATATATAGAATACAAATCTACACTGAGAGTTTCTTTGCATAGCATTAGGCAATGAAATTCATAAATGTGTCTCTGTGCAGTCAGCATGTGTTAAGTGTAAGACTAATTGCAAGACTAAATGGAACATTGGAAAGGGTACCTGAAGAAAATGTAATGATGGAAAAAAGCCATTTCCTTTCTACCAGAGGAATTACATTATGGAAATTGTATTATCAGAATGAATGAGTAGATGACTTTAAAAATCCAATGCCCAGCAAACAAGTGCATAAACTGTCATGAGTAAGCAATGTTAAAGTGATAGTTGCCCAGTTTATTAAAAGAATAAGAAGTTTGCATATATGAAAGAGAGTGAGTAAAGAGGAAACTTTGAAATTGGGCATCAGGAGAGCATATGCATGCCCACGAGATCCAGGATCTACTGAACTGTCTGGAAATTCCTCTGTGCTGGGCAACAATCTGTGGTCTGGCTTGTCTTTATCGCTAACTCCTTGAGTGCAGAAGTTGCAGACGTGCTGGTGATCATTAATGAAAAGACCAACAAGCTGAACTTCACTGTCTGGCTAGTGGGCTTCGCCTTTGCCATTTAATAGGTTTGCAATCCTTTCTTTTCACAGTACATTTCTCAGCCATTTCTGTAAGAGTCCAGCTGTGCTAAGATGGCCACTAGGGGGGATAGAATGTGGTTGAGTGGAGCTCAGGGACATCTGAAAGCCACCGAGCAAACCCGGGTAGCCATTAAATGCTCATCCAGTTGCCTTCCAGAAACACATTTGTTCACCTTTCTCTGACAGTGAGGGTAGTAGAGGGACTGGTAATGATCCAAAATGATAGACACTCTGGAAGGGATTGAGCTTATTTACAGAGGAAGCTGCGCACTTCAGATGAAGAACAAAGAGCCTTAGTGCTGCCTGGACTGTCCTTAGGCCACAGAGGGAGTCAAGTGAAAGAACTGGTAACAGTGAGCTGATTGGTCTTAGAACACTCTGGAATGACAACATCTTTCCCTGCTGGAGTTAGCAGGGGTTTGCTTTTATCTTCACTGTCTCTAGAAGCTGAACTTCTAAATCTTGCCCGCCCCTCAGCTTTCTGAAGTTTATTGATAACCTGTACTCTTCAGATATTCCTGTTTCCCAGGGAAGTCATCGGGCTGTTGTTTTAGTGGATGAAAAGCAGAGACATTATTCTTAGGAAACCCCCAGGATATACTATAAGGCAAACAGGCTTTTCTGCTTGAATCCTTTACTTCAGTGCTAACAACTATACTCAGTTTCTTAGCAAACCACCTTTTAAGAACTAGCTTTGGAGAGAAAACTACAATGCAATTTGACAAGATTACATCCAGGCAAACATATGGGTGGAGTACTTCAGTGTAGCTGGAAAACTAGAAATGAAGACATGCTGTTAAAGATGTTGCATCTCATCATTTGCACTGTAATCAGTCTGTGTCTCCTCTCCTCTGCCATTTCCTGAAATAATCAGATTATTTTGTTTCCTGACAAAAGATTATTGCCCTGCTATTTCTATATTTGTTACAGATATCTGCTAGGGAACACAACATTTAAAATATTTTCAGTTCATTCTAATAAGATCTTACTGGTTTGTACATACTCATCCCAATTCATTTTTAACTCTTCTTACCTCAATTTCTAATGGAGGAACACCACTATGCTTTCTATTTTTCATGGTGTTATACTTCATAATATTTGTACTTGGACTTTTCTTTAGATTTTAACTTTTATGAAACATTTTCCTCTTCCTTAAAGAATCAATTCAAGCTTTACCTACGCACAGAGGACTTTCCAATTCCCTTATTATTGAAAATGATTCATCCCAGTAGAAGCAGTGCTTAGCTCCATACCAACATTAAGCATGGTTATCACACCTTTTCTTTACCTAGATGTGTCACAGTCAGCGATTTCCTTAAAAGTCACAGAGACTATCTTTCTTATCTTCATTGCTTACTTCATTATTTAGCACAGAAGGAATACTCAATAAGTGGATGTCCAATGTTAACATTTTTAAGATTATGGTGTTTATTTTTGAAGGCTCCTTCACTTCATAGCTCTGAGGCATTTAATATTCAAATTAGTCCTTACTGAAAACTCAACATATAGATGTATAGGTTGGTGTGACTTGCCTTGGCTGTATATAAGTTACATTGTATACATTTATTTGTGAACGATGTAGCTAATTGTCAAAAAAATGAGTTGCTTATCTAAGTCTGAACCTAAGTGAAGAGCAAATTGCACTGAATTACTTCAGTGACAAGAGCGAAGTTCCCCAAAGATCTTCTGTTTGACATACTTATTCTGATATTTTTCTTCAAAGATAGTATAATGTCTCACTTTGAGCTAAGGTTATGAGTCATTTAAATGCATCACTGAACTTTAACTTTTTTATCACAATGAAATATCGTAGATCTCAAACCTGAATGTAGAATCAAGTGTTCTTATGTTACTAATTGTTGTGATCTAAAACTGCTTCCTTTATTAAGTTGTGCAGCCTGTGGCCAAAAGTATGGACTACTTAATGTGTCAAAGCAATGGTGATGCCATAGAAAAATCTGGAATACAATATTCTTTGAGTTTGCATTCCCCATGAAGCAGATGATGAGAAGAGGATTTGAGGCCACAGAGTTTATTTTGGAGTGAGCACAGGAAAAAAATAGACTGATAGTGGTGGGCAGCTGAGCCAGGAAAGACATCAAGTGTTGGTGCTTCATTTATGTGAAGTAGGTTACAACTCTAATAAAAGCTCATTTCTGATAAGCATTGAAAAATGTATGAGATGCTTCCCCTGCCCCAAAAGATAATTTCTAAACATTTGCTCTTTCCAGCTTCACCTCAGCTTTACAAATGCAGATATTGGCAATGGGTGTCAAACATCTGTGTGCCAAAAATAGTAAGATCCAAGAAGATGTAGAGGAAGGAGTAACAGTGTTCACTGCAAGAAGTTGGTAGACTAGGATTCTTCCTACTCCATTGTGTCTCTAAGATACGATACATGCATGATTTTAGTATGAGATTACAGACCTTAAGTTAGTTATTCTACATAGACCTGTTAGAGCCAGTTACATGCTCTTGAATTACATATCCCTTTAATGTATAGGAAATATTAAGGGATTGTAGAGAGGATTTTATGAGGAAATCATGTGGGGAAAATTCATCTTTCAACCTGTCTTTTTCACCTCCCAGCACCTGCCCTTTTACTGAACAAGGCAGATCTTCTGTCATGTCACTTAGAGAGCCTAGTATGAACCAGACTATGAGTTCCATTTCAAACAGCCTGGGATGCTGGAGACAAGCTTGTCAGCTCTTTTGGAGGGGGAGTAAAGATAGCTGCTGGTATGGTGAGAGCAACTGCATGTTCTAAAAAGCCACCAGAGGAAGTGTTCATTCTTCCCCATAGATAATATATTGAACTGGAGCCATTTTAAAGTTTGTGCCAAATCCATGAGATGACAAGGTAAGTGAATTGAGAAAGTACAAAGAGATCATTTTTACTGCTAGGAGCATTCAGGAAACTAAGGGTTTAATATAAACTTGGAAAGTATGGCACTGGAGGCAGTAGAGTTATATTATCAAAGAAGGAATAGTTAGATTAATAAAGGATAAATTGTGCCTGAGACAAGAAAAACTATTAAGTCAAGATTGATCTGGGTCTGGGCTTTGGGGTTGGGGATGGCTTGCAGCTCCCTGCAATGTGGCAGCTGTGGGAGGTGCCCCTGCCAGGCTGGATACAAGACTGGGGACTCAGGCCAAAGTCCTTGGCTTTGGCGGCCAGTGCACCAAATGGTGCCAGGGTCTGCCTGCTGGTCGCCCAGTGGCGAGCTCTGGGGTTTTTAGGATATGAAATTGCTGCTTAGGGACACCCATGAATAACGCCAGCTTTAGTGTAGATGAGAGATGAATTCTGGGTGATTCCCAGTAACAGGGCCATGAAACTTTCAGGGACTGAGACCTGATGGTTTGGAAGGGGATGTCCATAAGATCTATTTGGGCCAGACTGATTCACCAACCAAATTAGGAATCCTGAGATGGGCTGTTAGCATAGAGCATCACTGACTGCCACACCCCAGCCAACACCAAAGCTATGGATGGGGGCCTATCTGGCAGGGCTAGGTGCCATTACTTGACTGGGTGATAGAACAGTGGACTGGTCACATTTGGCATGGACAAGACACTAACCAGCATGTGAGAGAACTTGGTCTGGGGATAAACTCTGTGGGGGAAATGTGGGCCCAACCCTCTTGAAATACAAGTCCCACAGGTTAGCTCGCGCAGTGGGGTGGCGATGAACTAAGTTAGGAGTGACCATGGCACCTGCCATCACCTATGGGTAAAGGAACCAATGGCAATCTGGGCAGGTCAAGGCAACACCATCCGAAGGTGCATCCTAAAATAGGAAGTGGGGTGGGCCAAGCTGCAACTAGAAGGGGGCAGACCGGGCAGGGCCAAGCAAACTTCAACTCACAAAAAAGGAAAGAAATCAGGATGGAGCACATGTCATTCTGACCTAAGCTCTTACCCCAACTGGTCTGCATGAGGCAGAGATACTAGGCCACTACATCGAAGGCAAAGGCTGAGACAGGTGAGGGGCTAAGCCAACTGGGTCAGAGCACCCACTGGCTCACGTGCAATCTAGGGCTGGGAATATACTCGGTTGGGGAGCTGTGAGAGTACACCCTTGCTGGGTTGGGATTCCCACGGGAGGGTGCGGGGATTGGAGTAGGGGCTGTGTTCTGGTCTGGATATGGCTGCAATCTCCCTAGGCACAATTGTGGACTGGGGCTGGGCACACCAAACTGGGCAATACACCAGCAACATCTGGTGTTCTGGAGAACCTGGGTAGATGTAGGACGGACTAGGCTGGGTCTCTGCTCCTACTGAGCCATGTGTGAGCAGTGTCTGGGTGTAGACAAGCCTTGGCTGGGGTGAAATAGCCAACAACAAGAACTGGAATAGATTGAAGGCCAGCAATGAGGGCTGGCCCATGGAACCACCAGTACATGCAAGACCTGGCATAGGGAGAGGTTCTGAAGGAGGAGCTTGGGAAACTCCTCTGTCAGAACACAACCCCTACAGGTGAGCACAAGAACCACGATATGGAGCAACCCAGACCAGGCGAGAGGAAGATACCCACCATCATACATATGGCGTAGATGGGGGGCAAACCAGGCTGAACCCATTCACATCAACCACTGGCGAATCCAACCACCAGCATAGAGTGTAGGTCAGGACAGTTTCGGTCGCAACACATACCAGTGCACATTGAGGAATGCCAAGGTGAGGTGAGTTGTGCCAGATGTGGTTGCAGTGCCCAAACAGCACACGTGAGAACCAGGGGGAGGAGGCAAAGCCAGCAGGGGAATGTGGGCTCCCCTGCTGGACAACCACTTCCACTGGAGAGGTTTGGGATCATCTCAGATGAAGTTTCTTTTGAGATGCCTCCAACTGAACTGCTGATCTCAGAACCCCAACCATGAAGAGACTATGTTAGCCAGTGGATTCTGCATAGGTTTCATCGTGATTGGAATGGTGAGACTGGCAGCAACTCAGACCTGTTGAACTATCAAAACTGCTTGAGTAGGACCCTCGGAGCGTGCCTCACATTGGGAACCTGGGATGGGTGGGAGGCTGGGTGGGGCTTTTCCCTTTATTTCTCCCCTAACCCCAGATACAGGGAAAGAATGATTTTAGTGTGGAAACAAAGGTATTACCCACTTTCCTGTAGCCCTTGACCCTTTGTACCCTAATCAACTAAGAAAGATCATTTAAAAAAATAAATTAATTAAAAAAAAAAAAAGAGATTGATCTGGCTTTGGGCAGACAACTGTTTTTGTTTGCTTGCTTGCTGAAGCAGGTCATCAGGGTTGGGGTGTGGTAGTTTTAACCCTGATAAATATTTCTTAAATTCCTGTTAAATACAAAATATGCACTAGATTTGAAGTTTGGGGATGAATAAGACAACATGCTTATGCTTGAATATTGTACCATCTACGATGTAGAGTCTTTTGATTAATTTGCAGTCCTATTGTGTGAGAGTTGTTTTTTAATGTTTACTTATTTTACTTGAAGGCCAGAATTACAGAGAGAAGGAGAGGCAGAGAGATCTTCCATCTGCTGGTTTACTCTCTAAATTACCACAGTAACCATAGTTTGGTTGGTCTGAAATGGAGAGCTAGGAGCCTCTTCTAGGTCTCCCACATGGATCCTTAGGGCCATTGTGAGCAGGGACCTGGAACTGAATTGGCACAATCAGAACTAGAACTGGCACCTCTGTGGGATGTTGGTGTTGCAGGTCGAAGACTATCTTGTTATGTTATGGTGTAGGCCCCAAGAATGGTACATTCTTTAAGCTTTAGGGGTAGTGACTGCTATAATGCAGAAGTATAAAAATAATCTGGTCACATTTTATTGGAATTTAAAGCATTAAACTTGGGTTTAAAACATTGAGAGGTAGACATTTAGAGAAGAGTTATGTGAATAAAGTTGTAAAAATATGATTTTTCATGGTCCTGGGTACAGAGTATTGTAGGATGCTACTGAGAAAAGGTGAGTGGACAGCAGGAGATGAGCATAGTTTCAGAAAAGTCTCATGAATAGCCTGGCTCAGTACCAATGAAGTCTATTAAGGACTCTGCAAATGAATTCCTATAACTTGCAAAATAACAATCGTACTAGAGTTTTATAGAGAGGTAGGAAGATAGGAAATACCAGCTGGGAGTTTTTCTACACTATATGCACATTGTCATATTTCTCTGTATGTGTGTTTTATTTTAACGATAAGTTCAATTCTTTCTCATTTGAAAGGTACACACACACAGCTCAAGACCAAGTGAGAGAGAAGGAGAAAAAGAGAGAGAGAGAGAGAGAGAGAGTATTCCATTCACATGTTCATTCTCCAAATGGCCACAAGTGCTAGAACTGGGCCTGGGTTGTAGTCCGGAATCTGAAACTCCATCCAGCAATGTCACTTGGGTGATCTGGGCCCACGTACGGCTCTTCTAGGTGCATTAGCATGGAGCTGGATCAGAAGTGAGGCATTGAGGACTTCAGTGGTGCTTCTCAATACTGGCGTCACAGGCAGCAACTTAACCTGTGGCGCCAGACATGGGGCCCACTGCTTGTTTTTGAAAGTGATTTCTCTCCAATAATTTAGCTTGCCTACATGTTGGAAAGATGGCCTATATCAATGAAACAATTCAACCTGTTTGGCAGAATTATTTTTAAATTGAATTTAAATAGCTATCCTGATTTTATATTTTAGAATATATTATATATGGGCGATAAACTGCAAGGAATGGTTAATGCACACTCAGAAGAATACCATCAAATCTTTAAATCTCTTGTAAACACTGGTAGGCATAGATTCTTAGTTCATTTAGTAAACAGACATTTATTGAGTACCAGATACTGCTGTGATACAATGAGCATAGTAGGAAACCAAATAGATTAAATCTCTGCAGCTGAGGAATTAGGTAACAACAACAACAACAAAAGTAAGTACACAACACTAATTAGTGAGGCTGGTTTTGGTAGAATAGGCTCCTTTGCCCATATGGGTGCCAGTGTGAATCTTGGCTGCTCCACATCCAGTTCAGCTCCTTGCTCATGATCTGGTAAGACAACAGAGGATGGCTCAAGCCCTTGGGCCCCTATGTCCATGGAAGAAACCTAGAAAGATGCTCAAGGATCTGTGCTTTGAATCAGCTCATCTCTGACCATTGCCAACATTTGAGGAATGAAACAGCAGATTCAAGACCTCTCTCTGTCTCTGTAGTATCTGCCTTTCCAATAAAAATAGATCTTGTTTTTTAAAGATTTATTTTATTTTTATTGGAAGGTCAGATATACAGAGAGGAGGAGAGACAAAGAGGAAGATCTTCTGACCAATGATTTAATCCCCAAATGGCCACAATGGCTGGAGCTGTGGTGAATTGAAGCCATGAGTCAGGAGCCAGGAGCCTCTTCCCAGTTTCCCATGTAGAAAGTAGTGACAGAATAAGCCAGGTAGGGCCTGGCGTGGTGGCCTACTAAAGTCCTCGCCTTGAACACGCCATGATGCCGTATTGGCGCCAGTTCTAATCCTGGCAGCTCCACTTCCCATCCAGCTCTCTACTTGTGACCTGGGAAAGCAGTCGAGGATGGCCCAAAGCCTGGACCCTTCACCTGCATGGGAGACCTGGAGGAATTTCCTGGCTCCTGACTTCGAATTGGCGCAACACTGGCCATTGCAGCCACTTGGGGAGTGAATCATCGGACAGAAGATCTTCCTCTCTGTCTCTCCTCCACTGTGTATATCTGACTTTGCAATAAAAATAAATAAATCTCAAAAAAAAAAAAAAAAAGAACAAGCCAGTTAGCTATCTTGAATGACTAAGGCACACAGAAGAGTTGGTAGGAGCTCTTCTTGGTAGAAGATGTTAAAAGAAGTAGAAATAAATCTCAGGCTGGAGCATCTTATGAAGAAGCACCAATAGCAGTTAGTTTCAGAGGAGCTAGAGCCTAGATAACTGGAGACTCTCAAGTCTTTGTAAAGATTTTTGAGGGCTAAGTAGAAGCAAGAAGACTAGATAGGTATTTGAATAGTTCACATGAGACCTGATGATGGAGCATAGAAGTCTTAAAAATGGCTGAATTGGGGCGATGTTTTACTTTTAGAGGCAGCACAATGTGATTGAATGCTGGTTTAAGACAGGTACAGTGTCAGAAGTGATGATGTTAAGGCTTCTGGTGTCAACAAAGAGAACAGCTATTTATGAATGTGGGGAAAATAGTAAATAAACAGTAGTAATATGGAAGAAAATGGTGGGAGAGGAAAATAGAGAGGAAGTAAGGGGAGGGCAAGGGAGAAGCCCTATAACTACAAAAATGTATAATGGAAAATAGTAAAATTATTGTTAAAGTTTTGAAAAAGTTAAAAAAGAGAAGAGAGACAGCTATTGAACTAATTGGGTTAGCAGAGCCAATTTATCCTACTGGACTTAAAGGGATTGGGAATTCTTTTGTCAAACACTAGAGGAAAATTACATTTTGAAGCTACATGGAAGAAATTAAAGATAAATCTGGTTCTTTACATATTAAAACTACATTCAATAAAATACCAGTGCTATAGAAGTCAGGAAGAAATGAAGACTGGTTTAGGCAATCATTGGTGCCCGTCTCCCATCCATGACCCTCTCATTTTTGGTATTCCACAGAAATGGGTGGAATAACAGAATAAATCACTGATATTCTAAAATGTTTTTCCCATTATTTCCTCTCAATGTTCCTCCCTTTCTTGACTTTCTTCTTTTTTCCCCCTTTGCTCAGACACAGAACATAAAATGCGAAAATGTTACTCCATAGTATGCTGGGCAATTTTTCCTGAAAGACTGTTACCTGCTACAGTGGAGTTAGATGTTGCAAATGAGGAATTAACTTCTCTTAAAGATGAGATGAATGAAAGTAAAATGTTTTGCTTAATTTTCAAGGATACAAATTGACACTTTACCTATCTCCATAGACTTTATGTATGTAGCTGACACACTAATTCCAAAATATTTTTTATCAAGTAGCACTCAACTAGTACACAGGTACTAGAAAATAGTAACAGTATTACCTGTGATTCAACTCAATTTCAACAAATGTGGCATATTATACATTTGCATCGTGTAGTGTTTTTCGTGACACTCAGACCTTAAGGAACGCTGTCAAAGGAGCCTGGAAAGTTGTGGCTGGCAGTGTGGCTTCTGATTAACGGCTCATTAGAGGCTCGGAGCATCTTTGATTTTTTTTAAGCATAGTCTCTGCAAGTTTGGGGCAAAAACTAAATAGAAGGTTCATTTTCATTTCACCACTGAACTGTGCATATTTCCATCCTTTGACATCTCATACCAAGCTGCAGTTCAGTAAAGATAAGTGTCTGAAATTAGTGGAGAATTGTCTGCCTTCTAGCTGGTAACCTAGCAGACTATTAAGTATTCAGCAGAGAGAGAGTTCTCATCAACATGAAATGATATTCTGTCTTGAGGGTTATTGAGATATTTGACATATTTTGGATAAATGAATTTTAACTTTTTCTCATTTTGGCCCTAAAATGATTAAAAAGTTATTCTGTGATCACAAAATATGACAGATTTCAAAGTACATTTTAGTAAGGAGGAAATTATGTAAGTTAATCCATTTTCCTTCAGAAGATATGTTAATAATTTCTATCAATTTCTTAAATTGTTTAATAGAGGGAAGCTAGAATATTAAGTACTGTAAATAGTCTTTAAATGAAGATTGTGTTAAAAGTTCTTTGTATCGTACTGAATAGACATTCCGTCAGTCACTAGGCTTAGGAATGAAGACGCTAGTTAAGAAGTCCATGTCCGGAACTGGAATGCATGCCTGTGGTATTTACCTCTGTCTCTTGTGTTCAGATCCTAACCTTGGAGACATATATTGAATTCCTGGCTACCAGTTTACTTCCTCAGTCACAGTTTTCATAGGTACACCAGTGATGAAAACTCTCTAGCCTTCTGTTTCTTCCTCTTATCTGTCTCCCTTTGCTTTGCAAATAATCAAGTTTTAAAAATAAGCTAATGTGACATGCTATAATAATCAGTTAACAAAATTGGATTTAAGAAATCATTGCTATTTAGAATATTAGTATGTTCTTATAATTTTGGGGGGTAATTTTGTCATAGAATATGTTATTAGTGTTTAAAGAAAATAAAATTATTTTAGTTTTGTTTTATTATTTAAATTGATCTAAAATATCAACTATTTATTTATACCAGTAATGATCAAAAATGTTCATTGGGTCAGGAATTGTGCAATTTGTACATATTTAATTGTCATAAAACTATGAGGAAGATAAAAACTATCCTCATTTATGCAAGAAGAGACTAGGGTAGCAAGAAATTAAGTAATTTTTCTAAGATATATACTTATGAGAGTGGCAAGATTAGAATTCCATCCTAATCAATGAATCAGAGCTTCACTAGGTACATTATTTTCAGTTAAGTGATTTGTTTTTTCTTTTAGAACTTTTATCTCTCCATTTTTTCCTGCTCTACAGGATTTTTAATCTGCCTTCAAATTGATGGGCATTCTTTTGTGTTGCAAATTTTACGATATTATCTGTGTTACTTTTGAGACATTGATTATGATATGTTACTGTGAAGACCTTCTCTGATCATGTCTTCTGTGTTTAGATTTCTACTATTATTTTATCAAATAGGTTTTCTAAGTCATTTTATTTTTCTATTCATTCATAAACTCCTAAGTCTTGTGTATTTAGTCTTCTGGTGAATTTTCTATTAATCCTAACCATTGTTTTAATCATTTCATATTACTTCATCTGAGATATTTCAAAATACTTGTATTCTAGATCATGTATTGCTTCTTCTGCCTCCTCAAGTATGTTTTTAAGGTTTTCCATTGTATTTTATGACTTATCCAATATTTCATTTCTAATAAGGTTTTTCAGTTCTTTTTCAGTTTCTCAATATCTGTTGAATTTCTCATCCATGTCTTGAACTATTTTCCTAATTCCATTTATGTAAATGGCTATTTTGTGTAATCTTACAATCATTCTTTTGAATTCTTTTTCAGGCAGTTTGTCTTCCTTTTTTTTTTTTTTTTTCCTATTTCTTGATACAACATGAACACAGGAAGGTGGAATTCACATTCTAATAAGGACTCCATTTAGCAACACAGTTTTTTTTTAAGATTAGTTATTTTTATTGGAATAGCACATTTAAAGTGAGAAGGAGGGACATATATCTTCCATCCACTAATTCTTTCCCCAAATGGCCACAACAGCCTGGACTGAGCCCATCCAAATTCAGGAGCCAAGAGCTACTGGTCTCCCCAGTGGTGCAGTATCCCAAGACTTTGGGCCACCCTCTGCTGCTTTCCCAGGCCACAAGCAGGGAGCTGGATAGAAAGCAAGCAGCTGGGATATAAACTGGTTCCCATATGGGGTCCTGCCACCTGCAAAGGGGAGAATTAGCCAGTTGAGCTGTCCTGACAGGCCCAGTTGTTATTCTCATTGTAAATCAAGGAGCCTTTCCAAATGGGTAAAATTGGGAAGTAAGGGTTTATATTTTCAGAGGAGAATTTTACCTTTTTTGTATCTTCCATTCATTCAAGAAATAATTCTCCCCATGCTTTTGATAGTATACTAAATGTCATGGTACTCAGTTACTTAGGCATATTTTCTATTTTAACATGATGTTAACTTTCATTGTATAAGGCAAAGATTTGGCTATCATTCACACACCTCTTCATATGTCTTTTTACTGGTGCAATTCTTCGTGTGTATGTTACTGTGATTGTGTATGTACTACTGATGACTGAGTCATGGGATGGACTGTACTTGTTTCCTTCAGCAATTTTTGATACTCTTGCTTTGATAATAGTATTTTTCCATCCTGTTGCTTCATTTTCTATTACTTTATCAAAAATCATTTCCAAATGCTCTCTTATTACATAAATTATTAACCTTTCATGTTCTTGAACAAAGCTTCCCCATTATTTGGCTTATTTGTAGGCTCGATATCTTGTGAATCTCTCTTCATCATGCTTCTGGAAGTCTCTTTTGTTTAAGGTAGCCCACGTGTTGAGCCCAGGCCACCGACTTGGGAAACCCAGTGGAGTTCCAGATTCCTGATTTCATTGACTTCCATTTGGAGAGTCAGTTAGCAGATGAATGGTCTCACTATCTCTATTCTCCCTCTATAACTCAGCCTTTCAAATAAATAAGTAAATCTTTGAAAAATTCATAACTGCTACATGAGCAGTGGACTTTGAAAATCTAGACTTTCCTGACTTTTAAGACTGTAGATGCTCATGCATTTGTCTTCAGTGCTTGTTGGATATTCTGTTCCCCCATCTCTTTTGTCTCCCTTATCTCTCTCTGCTTTGTTGCTTTCATGCTATATTTCTAGGTTCTCTAGTTTTCTTGTTTCATTTCTTCCCTCTTTCATATATTTGTCTTTTTCATCTACTATCTGGAGGTCATTTATTCTGTTTTCACCCTTTTGTTTTCACTGCTCTCTCCTTGTGTATTTCTTTTCCTCATTTTTCCCCCACAGCATACTGGTTTTTTGTTTGTTTTTCTTTCTTTTTTTGGTCCGTGACGGTGATGTGATAACCCTTCTCTCTTAAGGGCATTAGTTACAATGATAGTCACTAATGAAATGTCCTTAATGAATTTCCAGTATTTCCCTTGCTGTATTTGTTAATTTACTTTGGTTTGTGTCTTTTATATTAAAATTTCCTTAAATATTTGAACCTGACTATTCTGCTTCTTCACTTGGCAATATAATCTATCCAGAGACTCTATCTCAGTGGGGATTCAATGCTTCACTAAAGAATTCAGGATAAGCTGGGTCATTCTCTTCTTTTGGGAAGCATCTACTGTCAGTATCTTTAAGTGTTTCATAACTTTGCCGGTTTCCTTAGAAAATAACTCTTCAAAATGCCTGTGTAGATAATATAAGTCCCTCTTTCATCATTCTGATTGCTGTATATGATTTCAATTATTTTTCCTGTGTTCAACATGAACCAGATTCTTAGTTGTGCATGGTGTTCCAAAGTGAAAATAATAAATCTCCCTGATGCTTTGGGGCTAAGGCAGGGACAGTCTTTTGACTGGACAGATGGGGAAGAGGAACTGGATGCTTATGAGTTCTTACAGAGCTGCCATTTTCTATTCATTATTACCAATGCCTGAATCTTTTGCATTTTGTAGAAACAGTTTGCTTCTTTGCTTTTCTCAAGCAGTGTGTGGCGTCCAGATGTTTTCACCTGAGAAGGCCATTGCCACTCCCTCTTTTGCTTTCTAGTTTTCAAAATTTTGTTAACTCCTTTGTATTTCTCATGCCTCTTGTGAGTACATAATCTTACAAAAATATAACTTCATTGGAATTTTAAGAAGGGACAGATAAGAATGCATCCATTGAATTAACTGTCTTTTCTTGGAACTTTGTAGATGGTTTTAATTTTGCATGATTACTGGTTCTTCTGTGATGGATCTGAGAGAGAGAGAGAGAGGGAGAGAGAGGGAGGGAGGCACTCTTCAGTGGCTTCACAGGTATGGGAATAGTAGCATAGGTGGGTGTATAAAAGCATAGAAAAAGAAAATCAGCTTTGTATGAGGAATGCAAGCTTAGAGGGAAGAACCCTGAGATCGAATCTTCTGCTAATTTAGAAGGATTTATTAATGCGCTTGGCATCTTGCTTTTATTATAAAGTGATTTAGACAATAGCAATCTCATAGTTACATTTTGAAGATTGAGATAAAGTATCTCTGTGTCAAGCCTTTTTTATGGTATCTGATAGATCTTGTTCTTTCAGATAGGAGCTGGAATACTGGAAGGAGTCCATTTGAGAATATTTTTTAGCATATGTGGTTTTCATAAACACCTATTGTAATGTTGACCAGGGTTAACCCAGTTGGCAGAAATAAATAGCATTTGAAATGCTCTGTCCTTTTCATATTGTTTTGTTGTTTTAACAAACTTAGTATATGAATTATGTCACACTATTTTAAAATGTAGTGATACGCTTTACAGGGAATGTGAAGTTCTTGTTTAACTAAAATTGTAACTTTTTAAGAAAGCCCACAAGGGTATGGTTACTCGAGCTATTGTAGCAGTTGTGGAATATGTGTGAGTATGTGTGCTTGTGTATGTCAAACTAATAACTGGAATATGTTTAACAAAAAAAATGCTTCAATGAGTCAGGCTTGCATTCATTGTTAGCACAAAAAGATCCTCTAACTTTATCCTGATTTAAAGAAAAGCTTCCAAAGTACTAAGCTGAAAAATATAATAATCAGATCTCTGAATAGTTCTTGGAAGCCCATGGTCTTGATGGACAGAGGTGGAATTTAGTGTGGTATAGTCAAGGTCCTAAGTAGTACAGAAATATTTAGTAGAGGCATTCACGTGACTATAAAGGTCAGTTAGAAAGAATGATAAAGATAGGCTATTTCTAATTTGCCTATAATTTTGATTTTTTACCTCGTGTTTTCAAAGGAGCAAATTTGGCTGATTAAATATCACTTTCATGACTAGATTATAAACGGATCTGTTTCAGCTAAAAACTGAAAGGAAAAACAGATACATGGGTGCCATGAATAATATGAACTACCCACCCTCACCTCAATGCTTTTTTTTTGCAAGGTAGGATTTTTTTTCTTTGATTAAATGAAACTACTATCTACCAAGCTCTTCCTTATAAAAATAAGGTGGCATTTTCTCAACATTTTCCGCATGTATTTGTAGGTACATGTTGTGGAAAACTCAGAGGGAGCTTCAAGATAACTCTTAATCTGGATATCCACATATCTTTGCCATCTGTTGGCTTTCTAGTGGTTATTAATAGGGATGGCTTAGCAGATGAGAAATTATATTAATTGTGCAGTAGAGAAGAGGGAACAAACCTAATCTCTGTATTGATTCTTTTTAGAAAAAATGTGCTAAACATGTTCATAGTTACTTCTCTAGGACCGTTGAAATGAATTTCAAGAGCATTCTGACGGAACTCACATTAAATTTCCTGCTTGCATTAGGCAGAGCTTTGATATAAAGTAATCCCGGGGTGTGAGACTTCACTGTTTCTTCTTCCGTTTTAAAAAAGATTTATTTATTTTTATTGGAAAGTCAGATTTATAGAGAGAAGGAGAGACAGAGAGGAGGATCTTCCATCTGATGTTTCACTCCCCAAGTAGTCACAACACCTGGAGCTGAGCTGATCTAAAGTCAGGAGCCAGGAGCCAAGAGCCAGAAGCCAGGGGTTTTACCAGATCTCCCACATGGGTCAGGGTCACAAGGCTTTGAGTCATCCTCTTCTGCTTTCTGAGAGCACAAATAGGGAGCTGGAATAGGAGTGGAGCAGCCGGGGTATGAACTGGAGCCATATGGGATCACAGTGCATGCAAGGCATGGACTTTAGCCACTAGGCTATCACTCAGGGCCAACTACTTCCATTTTTGTAAAGTACTGTCTTTCAAAGCGGTATAATTATATTTGGGAAATATTTAACATCTTGCTACTACCTTCAGGGTATCATATAAATTCCTTATTTCACCATTCAAGACCCTGTAATCTCTAATGCTTTTGTCATCATTTTCCAACTAAAATCTTTCCTATGAACGAAACAGAAGCATTTAGCCTATTCCTCCAGTTTTTAATTTTTTTTTTTCTATCTCAGAATGTCTCTATTGTTTGCCTTCTGAGAGATCAGACATCATTCTCTTTCCCAAGCATCCTTGCCTGGGCATGTGGTCATTCTACGCTCTTCACTTCCACAGCACAGCCAGTTCACTTGTGAACTATTTGTCAGCAAATCCAAGTCCACATTTCATCTAGACATATTTTGGTTAACTTTGTAAAGACTGCAAGCTGTTTGAAGGTAAAAGTTTTATACCCGTATCAAAGCATTTCTCTTTTTACAGAAGAGATCATGAAATTCATAAGGACTAAAGAAGTTGTGCATCACAGAATGTTTGGCTGTGGCACCCACACTCTTAGCCTTCATCTACGTGGCTTCATAGTGGTGTCAGTGACCTGTTCCTTGCTGATTCTAACATTAATGACCTCTGAAAATGATTTTGACTCTATTGGTCATTTGTTCCTTGAATGTTTCATTTCTCTCAGTCTTTGTGATATACTCCACTTTCTGTTCTTATCCTTTATATCTTTTTTTTCCCACTATTATTTCCAGTGTTGATAGTCCTCAGTTTTTTAATTATTTTTTTATTTTTGTACATTCTTTTTCTTTGACAAATACTTCTTGATCGTAGTTTCATACCACATTACTGATCACCATCAGTCATGATATGTTTCAAACTACATACTTATTCACCAGCATTAATTTTTAAGTGCTAATGAATGATTTACTTATATTAGCCTTTCATAAGGGTATCAAACTTACTCATTTGCACTTCAATAGTGCATGCTTTTTATGTATGAAAAGGTGGAATTTCAGTTTTAAGTGTTAATTATTAGCTCATAATTACTAAACTATTTTATACTTAGTGAAAATGACCGTGAACTGTAATTATTGATTCATGCTTAATCATTATAGCAGTCTGGAAATGCCATAGCCTGTAATTGTGGATTCATAGCTGTTTTTGCTTTCTTGAGTCTTTACATTGATACATATTTAATAAAGAAGAGAGGTAAAGAAAATAAATATGTGAATCTACATTTTCATAACAGAAATGTGAATGAGGCTGTAGTTACAATTTACAAGTCAAAGGCAAATTAATTATCCAAATAACATTGCAGTAATGTTCATATTAGTATTATATTTAGTATTATGTTTACATTAGTATTACAAATGAATGTAAAATTGCTCACTATTCATTTTAATAATATAATGGGAATCTTTCTTGTTCTGTAGTAGCTGATTTTTCATATTTTCAAGGGTCTGGATAAGATCTTTAAAATGTAATTTGATGTGTTCTTTTTCAAAGATTTTAAAATTTTTCTTAGAATGTCATATTCATAGAGACAGAGAGAAAGATCTGCTGGTTCACTCTCCAAGCAGCCGCAATAGCTGGAGCTGAGCCAGTCCTAAGCCAGGAACTAGGAGCTCCTGGGTCTTCTTCTGGGTCTCCCATATGGGTTCAGGATCCCAAGGCTTTGGTCCATACTATTCTGCTTTCCCGTGCCACAATCAGGGAGTTGGAAGGAAAGTGGATTATCCGGGATATAAATGGGCACTCAAATGGGATCGTGGCACATGCAAGACAAGGACTTTAGTCACTAGGCTACTATTCCAGGCCCATGTGTTCTTGTTTTTTAAAAGACTTATTTACTTTTATTGGAGAGGCAGATTTACAGATACAAATAGAGTCAGAAAGAGAAAGATCTTCCATCTGCTAGTTCACTTCCCAAATGACTGAGATAGTTTAGGTGATCTGAAGCCAAGAGATTCTTCAGGGTCTCCTACATAGGTAGAAGATTTTCAAGGCTTTGGCCCATCCTCTGCTGCTAATGTGTTTTTTTGTATTAAATAGCCATATGTACTTTTTTTCCTTTAAAATTGGCAAGTTTTTATGTTGTTAAATAAATTTAATTAATCATTTACTGGTTAATGCCTTTAATACACGATATATAAAACAGTGTGGGAACTGTTTTATTTTTGGACTGTTTTTGTTTGTGTGTATTTGGTTTTCATTACAAATCTGTGTATGTTCCTGGGAATATGTCTTATATGGGTGTCATTCATCATGTCACAGCAAAAGAAAAGTTGAAAATCTATACTCTAGGGTGTTTCATATACTCCTGTGCATTGAACTTTCTCACATACGTTGATGACTCTTGAATTTATATTATTACCCGTGATCCTGTGTCTGGGGCTTCAGACTCATTTATGTCTCCACCATTATGTAGATTTTCTCATTTTCTATCCTATGCGCCCTACCCAGGTTCTCTTCTCCAGTGCTGGGCATTTACGTTGATGGCGTCATTTTTCACCCAATCTGTTAAATGCGTGAAGAAAAATATTCAGTGTCTCCTTAGTCAGTAGCATACTCCCTATTTATGTCCAAAATATCCATGATAGTGCTTCTCCCCTTTGACACTGTCTTCACCCTAAGATAGTTACTTGTCATTTCTTCTTGGAGCCATTTCATGGCACAGTGGATCTCAAATTTCAGTACATATCAGACTCACTAAAACAAAACTATTTTGTCCCAATTCATATATTTCTCATTCAATAAATTCACAGGGAGTTTCAAGAAATTCTATCTAAGTGTTTTTCAGAAAGTGTTATTTTTTCCTGCAGCAAAGTAGAAAATACTCTGCACAATGTTGCGATGTTGGACACATACATTATATAATTGATTCAAATTCAGAGAATCCAAACAGTAGTTCATCTGTTGTAGCAAACATACAACTCTTAGGAAGGAATTAGATGGTGGATAAAGCTGTATTTGAACCATCCACTCAATTCTGTTATGGTGTTAAAAACAGTTGTAAAAAATAGACCCTGTTTCCTTAAGCATAGAATACAGAGATTAGTATATTCAACAAGCCTTGTAAATTATATCCAACTCTAAAATGCATATTTTTCTATTATATGAGTATAGTGTGTATCACATCTTGTCTTGGGTAACTGTTTTTTCACTGCAATAGAATGTTTTTTCCACATAGACTATAAGGAAGAAGAGAGAATTTTGACCTAAGGAACAATTTTGGATCCAGAATTTCACCAAATGACTTAAGGAAGAGCACATATTTTTCACATGAATAAATCTTATTATGCCACTGAAAATTCTAACAATAATCAGCTGCTCTGTGAAGGCAAGATTTGAGATCATCCTCGGAAAGTTTTACTCTGCCATGAAATACACTTGAGGATTTTCCCTTTTCACAACACAATTCCTCCACAAGCAACTCATGGTGGACAGCACATAGTGACTAATTCTGGGGATGGTATTTGGGCCAGAACTTATGCTGCATGTACAGGATGTATTCAGGCATGCCTGTGGCCTGTGGACTTTGAGGAAGTGTTTGTCACTTTGGATTCTAGTGAAGAGGACATTCAGAATGTCTTCATGGCCATTTGCTGAAATGTGTGGCTTTGAAGGGCAACCTTGAAACAGATTACACCTTGCTACCTCCTCACAACTCCTACAACATGTTTCATATTAGCATAGATTTTGATGCTAATATAATCCATTTCTAGATTTGGCCAAATGTGAGACGTGACTTAAGAACATAGATATCTTAGTTGTGGCAAAACACAGAGGGTGAATAGAGCAACCTGGAACATGCGAATGTGAGAGGAGTAACAGAATGTTTAAATATCATTACTGGGCCCGGTGGCGTGGCCTAGTGGCTAAAGTCCTCGCCTTGAACGCCCCGGGATCCCATATGGGCGCCGGTTCTAATCCCGGCAGCTCCACTTCCCATCCAGCTCCCTGCTTGTGGCCTGGGAAAGCAGTCGAGGATGGCCCAAAGCCTTGGGACTCTGCACCCGCGTGGGAGACGTGGAAGAGGTTCCAGGTTCCCGGCTTTGGATCGGCGTGCACCAGCTGTTGAAGCTCACTTAGGGAGTGAATCATCAGACGGAAGATCTTCCTCTCTGTCTCTCCTCCTCTCTGTATATCTGACTTTGTAATAAAATAAATAAATCTTTTTAAAAAACAAACACCATTACTAAGGCCACCTCAATATGCATTACTGAATAAGCCTTCCAGTTGGCCCAGAAGATAGGTTGCCAAAAGGTAACAGGTGTGTACAAGGCTAACATCATGAAAATAGGAGCTGGCCTGTTCCTCCAGCGCTGTAAGGAGGTGGCATCCTACTATCCTTAGCTTACCTTTGAATGCAGGATTGAGGATCATGCAACAATACAACTAGTATCCTGTCCCCAGTAGTTTGATGTCATGGTAATACCCAGTCTTTCTGGTAACATTGTTAACAATGTCTGTACAGGATTGGTTGGCGGGCCAGGCTTGGTACCTTGAGCCAACTATGGCAAATTTCATGCAGTGTTTGAGATAGTTTACAGGTAGTCATGCAAGCAGTTAGCCAATAAGAAGATTGTCAGCCCCACTGCCATGCTGTTGACAAGTTGCACCATGTAGAATTACCTCAAACTCCATTGCTATGCAGCCCATATTCATATGGTAATCTTTACATCGCTAGATAACAAAAATGTTCTTACCCCAGACATTGCAGCCAGGGTACCACACTGGACATTATTCACAACATTATGGACCACATCTAAAGTGTCAGTTAAATGATCAGTACATTGGAGGCTATCTATCTTTCCAAGATTTTCCAGTGCCACTCTACTGCTGTTCTCATCATTTAGAAGCACAACCAGTTTGGTTAATGTGAACTCCATAGTAAGCCATTTTCAATCCTAATTCAGAAGAGCAGAGAGGAATTATGACTGCATTTTTATCATTAAATTAAAATGCTGCAATCATTGCTTGTCCAAATTAGTCAAATTTACTGCCATGCAAATGAAGACATTCTTCTCTATTTTAATCTTCAGTTTTCACTTCTCTAAGATAAGATACACTGAATAAATCAGTTCTTTGTGGAGTCTTGGGGGTTTTCCTAGAATCTGGCATATTGAATTTCTTGTTATTGTCTTTGAAATTCAACAAACTAGTCTACAGAGAAATCAGCTTTCTCTAGTGGTTGTGTATGAGTTAATTAGTGCAATAAACCTTGCCTAAAAATATACATTGTAGCATTAATAATAAATAAGGTAATATAAACCAAAGATAGAGTACAAGGCTTTTACTTCCAGGTATCCTGTCTTTTCCTTTTATTCGTTTTCTAATTTTTGATGTTAGGAATTTTCTGTGCTGTTCTTTGTAATAAATGGACATTCCAGGGTACTGGAGGTCTTCTGCAAGGTGCATCATGAATATGTATGTTATCTCCAAAACATACAGGGTGACCATAATTCTTTACCATGCAAATAGATCATGGATTGTAAAGCACGATGCTTAGTACTTTTTAGTAGGCTTACTTTCAACCTTTTCTTCAAAGAAGAAGTGTATGTTAGAAAACAGAACCTACTGGTCTAATTAAATTAATTACTATTTTGTTATATTGCCATATTTCTTTTTTTTAATTATTTATTATTTAACTTCATTAATTACATTGTATTATGTGACACAGTTACATAGATACTTGGGTTCTCCCCACCCCTCTCCATACCCTCCCACCATGGTGGATTCCTCCAGTTATATTGCCATATTTCTAAGGTCATAGTTAGACATGAAAACAAAAATAATTTTGTTAGTGCTTAGAAATTATTATTACTCAAGGAGAAAATCAAAAACCCAGTGATGATAAAACAGAGTAGTTTTGTCAACAAAAAATTGGCTTTCATATAGAAGTAAAATTGAGATAACATTGTGATCCCTGTTTTTGGAACCAGTTTTCCTATACCATGAGAAATTCTCTGATTTCCAAAAGACTGACTAAAATATATTACTTTGTTCTTACCTATATATAAAGCCAGGGCTAGGGTCTTTGAACACTGAGGGAATTATTTTAGGGGAATATGACAGCCTTCAGCTATCTAGAATATTTATTGAAGAATAAGGCAAGAACAGAAGAGTCAATTATAAAATTCTTGGACTTCAAACATGTCTCTGACCAAGGATCCCACTGGAACTGTGGTGCCTGCCCCTGCATTGATTTAGACATCAGCTATAGCTAGTTTGATCAGTTCAGCAAGCGGTTGATATTAGTTTGAAGTGATCACCCACCCCCTAACCTCTTCACCAGTGTGCATCTCTATATATGTCTATATCTATATAGACATACCTATATAGATGCATGCATTTATCAATTTTTTATTGGTGATGTGGCCTAGCCCAGCCCTGCCCAACTCACCACAGGCCCAGCCCTCATGCACAGCAGCAGCACTGTGGCCTAGTTCCCACCAATGCATATTAGCTTCACCCATTCTACCTAATCTGTACCGTTTTTACATGTGTGTCCAGAAGAATTTGCTCGTGTTGCAACTAGCCTAATGAAAAACAGTAACTCAACTGTTGGCTTCTGTTTAGCAATGGAAACTTTTTGTGCATTTGAGTTAAAGGTCTCTTCTGTTAAAGTTAGTCATCACTAGAATCCCCTCTGTAGCTTTTTTGCTTGAACTAGATCATTGTGATGACTCGTATTCCATTGCAATGGAATTTTTCCACTCCAGGATTAGATTTTCTTTTTTAGCAGTGAATGTCCCTAAGGCAAATACCAAATATATTGTTTTGTTTCTTCTGTTATCCCTGTACAATGACATACACATATGTGTGTAATTAATGAAAAAGTGATATTTATATTGCATATCTTAGATTTTTTTGTTTGTGTAAAGTGTAATAATTGTAACTGCCTTACAGATGTGTTGAAAATGTCAAAGAGAAATACAAAGAAAGGCCATAGTATTACCCTGTAACAGGGTAAATGACTGGTATAATTTAGAAATTACTGAATTTATTATTATATATTGCATATCATTCTAAATGAGAGCTTTTAGCAGAAATGCATGTTAGTGATGATGAATTAGTGCTTTATACCTAGATTTCAGGTAGGAAAATAAATTGCATTTACTTATTTATTAAGTCCTTTTATTGATTTTGTTCAGTTTCTTCCTTTTTTTCTAAGATTTATTTCATTTATTTTTATTTGAAATGTAGAGTTACAGAGAGAAGATCACACACATGCACAGAAAATGGAATGGTCAGGGAGGCAGAGAGAGAGAGAGAGAGAAAAAGAGAGAGAGAGAGAGAGGTCTTTCCACCCTCTGGTTCACTCCCCAAATAGCCACAAGAGTTGTAGCTGAGGTTATCCAAATACAGGAGCCAGGAGTTTCTTCTGAGTCTTCTAGGTGGGTACATGCATAGGTCCAAGGACTTGGGTGTGCTATGCTCTGTTGCTTTCCTAGGCATAAGCATTAAGATAATCAGAAATAGAGCAGGCAGAATGCAAACTGGCACCCACATTGAATGCTTGTGCCACACACGGAAGCTTCTCTGGCTATGCCACAGTACTGGCCTCTCTTCTGTTTCTAACATCCAGAGACTTCTTCACTGACACGTCCTTTCTTATTAACCTTTTCTTCACTGATAACTTTAAATGTCAATGAAACTGTAGCCTCCAATTTTTATTGTATTGTTTTGTCTCTTTAATATGTTATTTGATGATCCACACACTGGGATTTTTACTGGAAGGGAATTAGATTATGCCACTGAACTACTTAAAAGTTTGCATTCCACAGAATCCTGTGTCTTAAGGGAAAGTCAACTTAACACATACAATATGTTATAATTGACTCTGTGGCATTACCAGTAATGGAATCATTCATCCATAAAATATCAGAATCTAGAGCAGGGACTTGGAAGGGAAGGAAGAAAGCAGGATAGAAGGGAAAGATGGAAGAAATGACATATAAATGAAAGTGGCAGACTGAATGAGCTAATCTGTGGCAAAATGTCTCTTTGTAGCTTTAATTTGGGAGCTTTTCTTTACAAGATCGCCCCTCTATAAATAACATTAAAATCCTTAAGGCTATAAAACAAATGCTTAGCAGACTACTGTTTCTTGAGGTTTCTGTTCTGTGCTAATTATATGATTTCATTTTAGGTTTCATCAATTTTCTCTGCTTTGGTTATTGTTCTGTTGTTAAGAGCAATAATAAGCAAGTTCTCTGATGTTTTGTTAATTAACTACTCATTAGGCTTTTATTTTCATTAATGGTCTTATAAGTCACTTAGGCACTCAACTTCAAGAGCTGAAAGGTTTCCAACTATGACACATGCATTTCTTAGCCTCTCTGATCTGCAGATTGCTTATCCATGAAACAAAGGTAAATACCTACTTTCATGGGCGTTTTCTAAAAATTAGATAATTACTTTCATACTTCGTGGTGTAGAAAAACAAATAATCCCCTTTCATGATTCTGTATGTTAACCAGGTGGTTCCTACTGGAGAAAGTGTTAGGATGACTGGAAATTTCAAAATGATCCTATTCAATTGGATAAGGAGAGACAGAATGATCTCCCATCCTGTGGTTCACTCCCCAAATGTCCACAGAGCGGGAACCAGGTCAATCTAAAGCCAGGGTCTGAGAGCTTCTTCTGGGTATGCCACATGGGTACAGGGGAACGAGGACTTGAGGCATCTGGTTCTGTTTTCCAGGCCATTAGCAGGGAGCTATATTGGAGGAGAGCAGCTGGGACACGCGCCTGCACCTGTGTAGGTTGCTAGCACTGCAAGATGGTGATTAGCCTGTTGAACCATTGTACTGGGCCTGTGACATGTTTTTAAGAAACATTTATTTTTACTGAAAAAGTAGATTTGTAGAGAGAAGGACCCTTCATCTGATGGTTCACTCCTCAAGCAGCCCCAATGGCTGGAGTTAAGCCGATCCAAAGTCAGGAGCCAGGAGCTTCCTTTGGGTTTCTCATGTGGGTATAGGGTCGCATGGCTTTGGGCCATCCTCTACTGATTTCCCAAGCCTGAAGCAGGAAGCTGGGTGGAAAGCAAATCAGCCAGGATGAGCATAGGCACTCACATGGATCCCCCATGTTTAAAGTGAAGATTTAGATACTGGGTCATCATACTGGGCCAGTGGCTTTTTTTTTTTTAACTGACATTCTCTCTGTTACTCTTTTAAATGATTTACATGTATGAAATGATTTAACCAGCACTTTAGCCAATTATGTTGACCAAGACACTGATACACATGCAAATTAGTTCACTTGCTCAGGGTTAATCAGATAAATGAAAAATCAAGGATAAAACCCAACAATGCTACTAATATCTAAGCACTGATAGTAGAGCTACTTCTTGGAATTTCAAGCAACCTAAAATTTTAACAATGGAAATGATATATACTCATGTAATAGAAACTATGTATTCCCTGGGCCAACCATCAAATATTTAAGAGCAGACATCTCATACAATGATAAATTCAGTGGTTAATGTTTTTTCTTTGGAGTAGTGACAAACACAAAGAGGTCAACTTTAGACCACAGGTAATGTATTACTGAAACAGAATTATTACTAAAATAAAAATATAGATTAGACACAAAGAAATGCTAAGTTTTGAAAAAAAAAGTACCTAGTTCAGGGGCCAGCACAATGACTCAGTGGCTAAGTCATAAATTATCAACTTACATACACCAGGATCCAGTATGGGCTATGCTTAGTGTCCCAGCTGCTCCACTTCCCATCCAGCTCCCTGCCTTCGGTCTGGGAAAACAGCAGATGACCCAAAGACTTGGGACTGTGTACTCATGTGAGAGACCCTGAAGAAGCTCCTAGCTCTGGGCTGCACATCAGCTCAGCTCCATCTGTTGTGGCCATTTAGGACATGAATCAGGGCATGGAAGATCTTGATTTCTGTGGGTCTGCTTTTCCAATAAAAAAGCATCTTAAAAAAATTGTACCCAGTTTAGAGTCTTTACACTAAAGTTAACAGTATCAGTAAACATTCAGCTGAGCATATTTCTCTTAGCAACTGAGTACAGAGCAAGAAATTTGTTGAAGGAAGACATTTGGTCCTTGGAGTTTCCCTGTCAACTTATGTCACATTGGAACTCATTGTGTGAAGTGTTCTTCACATCAGAATGGATTTGTTACACTGATATGGGAAGCTACATACATTGCATTTGTGTCTATTCCAAGAAATGCAAGAAAATGAGACGGGAGACATATTTTCAATGGAAAATAATGACTGAACTTCACAAGGCAATTTTAAAAATTGGAACAGCTTAACAATTTGCAAATGTTAAAAATCCAACGTTCTCTGAGCAAAAACAGTATCTAATGATGAGAACGCTAGTCTGGCTTCTGATCTGCGGCAGCATCTGGTTTGTTACTATTCGTGCCGAATCTCATTCATTCAAACTGGGTGTAAATTAATGAATGTTGTCACAAAAGAGAGAAAATATTGTATATATCCAAATATAAGACTGATTTTTTTTTTACTTCTCCGTGATTTTTCAGAAAAAGGTATTTCCTTATATTTAAATTTGTATAAATGTTCTCATATTGCTAATCATTCTGTCAGTTCTGTTATTTTGAATAATAAATTTTTTAAGGAAAGACAAAATGACATTAATTTTACTGACTTGAGATTTTTGTAGAAATAAATAGCTATCTGTTTGAATTATTGAAAGTTATATATATTTGCCCACAATATTTTTTCTTTAGGTTTTAATCAGTGATAAAAATGGTTTTAATTATGTTTGGAACTGATTCCTGTATCATCATTTACATTATTTCTTAAATGTGACAAAAAGAAAGAACATATTGAAGTTGAGGGGTAGATGCAGTAACAAAGAAAAGAAGTTAAGGTTTCTGGATACATAGTGTCACAGGAGGAAGTGCAAAAGAATACAAGTGAGTTGCATTTAACTGCTTAAGACTGAGGCTGGAACACAGGATGATACCTTATCATTCAGGCGCATAATGTCAAAAAATCACCTCCATGTAAAGCTGCAGAAAAATTACTTTTTTTTGAGAACCTATTTTATAAATAACCCTTTTTCTTCCAGGGGTAAGAAGCGGACTCCAGTACTGCTCATTTTTAAGGCATGCAAGTTGCGATGAAATTAAGTTATTTTGATCACAAATTTAAGATCCTTCTTTGGACATGAACCATGTAACCATTCTTTTACTCAGTTTTGTTGTTGTTGTTGTGTTTGGTTCCTGAATAATATCTCTAGTTCATTAGGTGATACACTTGCCTTGAAGATACAGTTTTAAAAATCAATGTGCTTTTCTCTCAAGAAACCCACAAGAGTGAGGGAGTCAACAATAAGCAGCCAATTACGATGTAGTGCCTTGAGTCTGGCCTATGTGTAAGCCAGATACTGTGAGAACATAGTAGAGGTCAGCAGAAATCAAAGACATTTGCACCAAGTAAGTGATATCTCAAGAGTCCCGTGATACATATTTAAAGGAGGGAGAAAATGGGGAAAGAGGAGAGGATGAGAGGCATAGAAGAAAGGAAGGAAGGGGTGAGAGTGAGAAAGGGAAAAAAAGTTGTGTGTGTGTGTGTGTGTGTGTGTGTGTGTGTGTGTGTGTGTGTTTGGGAGAGAGGGACAATGAATACGGGAGTTTGTTCCGGATGAGTTCCATGACACTGAAAACTGCAATTGTCTGCTCATTATCTGATGGGGTCTTGATCTACTTTTTCCTCACTCTTTCTTATTTTATACCCTGTAGTGACTGTTGACCTCATTTTACCTACAATATTTAGTGATGATGGTGCTTTTTTATCCTTAGTAATATTTTCAGTATCAAGGATGAGTATTTAACTTCTCTATACAGTTTTCAGTGATTAATTCTTTACATCGGTTAACTAACCTTATTAGACATCCCATTCTAGTTGCCGCTAGTTCTTGTGATTAGTAAGATTCATTACTTTGCGTGGGCTGCTTCTAAGCCAATTGCTGCTTCTTCAAACCCTTTGTATTAGTTTTCATGTTTCTTTCTTAACATCAGTTCTCTTTGAATATGTTGTGGCATTTATATTCTTTCCAAAATATTTCTTATTTTCTTCATCTCTCTTTAAGTGATTCATTTTAAGTAAAATCACATGTTCCCTTTCTGGGTGCTTAAATCCGAGTGAGCTCTGCTCTGAATCTGTTAGAAATCTCACTGCTTCTGAAAATGGTCTTGGAGTTTCAGCTGAAATCTGATCCACCCCCTTCCTCAGCCATCCCATTCTCTCTAGTGGTGTAATCTACTCCAGCTGGTTGCTGCAAGAAGCCACTGAAAGGTCAATTTGTGTCCAGATTCAATGGTAGCTTCAGTTAACAGTGTTTTGTAGAGGGAATATGATGCATGCTGTATTAACAGCTGGGCCCCACAGAGAAACAGCCAGTGCTCACTACACTCTTCAAATCAAGTAAAGTGGGTTTTACTTGAGTAAACAAATAACAGGAACAACAAAAACAGATTTCTGTTGAGAATGTTTCTGTTGCTCTTCTACTTGATTCTTTCCTCTTTCTTTTCCAAGAAGTCATCTTTCTCAGAAAAAAAAAAAAGGCGAATTTTCCATCTCCTGAACCAATGAGAGTGTTTTGTTTGTTGAGACGACTCTAGTGCAGGCTGCTGAAGGGATTAGCATTGCTTGACCATGGTTGTGCTTATAGTTTTCATCCAGATTGGCAGATGCTTTTTACAGTCTGAGGCAGGATTTTTGTGGAAAAGAGCTTAAATGCACAGGAGGAGGAAAGTACTTCTCTTCCAGGATCCCCACTGAGCTGATAACAGTCTACAGGAAGTCATCTATTTAAACAGAAATAAACATGCCTTGGGATGCCAGGAGACTATTTTCAGCTTTATTAAGCTATTTTCAGCTTTATTAAGAAATCTGTGCTTAACTTTTCCAGCATCTTCAATCCTATTCATTTAGTTTTCTCTGTGTGTGGAACAATTAGAATACTTGACAGGAAAAGAACGCTGCGTTCTGCTCCTGGCAGAAACACAATGCATTTTGGAAGAGAGGACCTGGAATACGTCCAAGTGCCTAGTCAGAAACTTGTACGCATCGGGCTTTTCTTGAGAAAAAGCATCTTTAGTCATATGTTGCCTGTGCCCTATATTGGGAAATTCACTCTTAGATGTTTTTCCTTTCTAAAACTTCCTGTGGACCTATGCAAATTGATCACCTCTGAGAAATTAGATGTGATTTTAGGACAAGAAATATTTGAAGTGTGTGTGTGTGTGTGTGTGTAAACTGTCTTATATTAACATTTTTAAATTTTGTGGACTCCATTGGCCTTCTATTTTAAGCCAATAGGACGCACAGACAGTATGTAGACTGACTAATAAGTATGCATATCTTCTAGTACCACTTTGTTTATGGATATTATAATTTAAATATCTCATAATTTTTACATGTCATGTGATACTGATTTTCTTTATTAAAAGATGCATTTTTAAAAAAGGAGAAATAGAGACAGAGGGAGAGATAGCTGTAAAGAGCTAAGTATATTCCATCCAATAGTTCTCTCCAAAATGACCTCAACAGCTAGGGCTTGGCGGACCAAAGCTAGGAGCCAGGGACTCCATTGAAGGGTCCTCTGTGAGTATCAGAGGTCCAGCTGTTTGAGCCTTCTTCTGTGTTTCCAAGCATGTTAGTAGGGCTCTAGATCTGAGCAGAGTCATTGTATCTGAGCTATTCCTATGAGAATGGATGCTGATATTTAAATGAGAGGTTAGATAACTGTGCCATAATGGTAGCCCCTCATATTGAATTGTTTTGCTGTTTTAATTTTTATTTGAAAGGCAGATTTAAAGAGAGAAGCAGAGACAGAGAAAAAGAGCAAAGTATCTTCCATCCACTGGTTTCATTCCAAACGGCCACGTTGGCCAGAGCTAAGCACATCCAAAGCCAGGAGCCAGCAGCTTCTTCCAGGTCTCCCACATGGGTGCAGAGTCAAAAGGCTCTGGGCCATCCTCTGTGGCTTTTCCAGGCCATAAATAGGGAGCTGGATGGGAAGTGGAGCAATTCAGGCACAAAATGTCACCCATGTGGGTTGCTGGCGTTTGCAGGTTGAAGATTACCATTTTGGCCCCTCTTATTATTTTTGACAGTTGAAAAACATAGAACTTATTCTTTGCTCACATGAAATCTTTGTGCCACATGGAATCAAGCCAGTGGAATCTAATTTGTGAGCCCCTCCTCAAGACTAAGAGGCATATGGAAGGAGCAAGGCAGAGACCCTGACTTCTTGTGACTTCCATTTTTCTGGAAGAATAGAAAATGGGCATTAGGACGGAGAGCGAGTTATGGTGTGAGCACTGAGAGTTTGTTTTTTCACTTCACTGTGAAAGGCTTCTCTGTGGTGGCCAAATTGAGAATGATACCGGGGAGATAGATTTATGTTTGGTCCAAATGAAGAAGCAGCCAAGGATGATGCTGACTCAGGGATGAGATCTGGGTACCTGAAGATGTTGAAGACTAGTATGGATGGACAAGATGCTGCCAAAGGGAAAAGGGAGGACAATGCCATGAGAAACAGAGGTGGGCAGGACCCATAGTCCAGAGGCTTTGGGATTGTTCATGTTTCAGTGTAGGGTGTGTACAAGTTCAGTACTGGACAGTCATAAGAAATTGTGTATGCCTTGGGTAAAGTACTTAGGCTGCCGTGTGGATGAGGCAAGACCATGGGAGAATGAGAAAGGAAGTCAAGAGATCAGAGAACTTGGTGTTCTCTACTAGTCCAAAGTAGAGACTTTTTAGTTTTCTCTTTTTCTAATGATTTTATGATGGTGGATCTGGTGGAGGGTGAGGAGATGGTGAGAAATGGTGACATCATGCATCTCAAATTGGATTGCTGAATGATATTTATGGTGATGAATTTCAAAGAGCTTCATGTTCTTTAGAATACCCAGTTAATGCACATTCTGATAGCTAACTGTTTGGGTGTGTTTACTATATGTGACATTATTTCACTTAGCCCTCACAGTAGTTCTGTGAGGCATCTCTTGCAGGTAAAAAAAAAAAAAAAAAAAAACTGAGACACAAGTACGTTCTGTAATGAACCAGGAAGTTTCAAAAATTGTGAATGACAGAGGCAGTAAGAGATCCATGATTAGCTGGATTTTAAGCCTGTGATATTTGCCTTTTAAATTCTTATCTTCTGTTTGTTACCTCTCACTACATAGCAAGTCAATCCAAAATGGTGCGGCCTCAAGTAGTTTATTTCTTTAGATATGAAATTTTTCTCAAGATTTAGGGGTTTGAATGGTCTCTGCTGGGTTCTTCTGTTTGATGTTTTGTTCTCTGCAATCTTACACGTAGCTGTTGTCAAGTGAAAACTCCGCACGGCTTTGAACATCAAGATGAATTCATTTGTGTCAGTAGCTGGTGTTAGTTGATAAATTGGCAGTTTTGGTATCTGGTAAGGACCGTGTCTCTGCTTCTGTGTGGATACCTTGCTGCTGCCTTGTTAGAAGATGGATGGTTGCCATGTTCTGCTTTTTTCCATGTGACTTCTCTGCTGCCAGTTGGTCTGGAAAGGCTTTCTCATTGCATGGAAAATGGGCCCCGGGAGGAAAAATTCCTGAAAACCAAGCCCCTTTATTCAAGTGCCATTTAAGCTCTGTTTGTATTATATTTGAGGATGTGATTACTTCAATCCAGGTCCTATGGCCATTTTGAAAATGAAACCTGAAAAATAATCTGCATGAGAAGTGAATTTATTAAGGACTTGCTAGTATCGGTGGCAGCATTATCCAGGCCTCTGCCTTTAGATAGAAATGTATGTGAATGATTTCTTTTATAACCAAGGATAAGCTAAGGCACCAGGTAATTACTGAGTATATTAACTGGATTTTATGAGTTTAATGCTGTTAGTAAAACACTGCTAGGTACTGGGAAAATTGAAAGAACCATGTAAGATATGTGCCCTTCTATCAAGATGCTCAGAGTCCAAACGAAAATGCTGCACTATCAGATAGATATTTAAAATATAAGCATGCATGTTTGAGGATCGAATATTATTGGCAGAATGAATAAATTTCAGGAAGATATTATTCTTATAAGAAACATACCTTTTTCCTGGTTGCTATGGTTTTCTGAATCATGGAAGAAATTGAAGCATTTTTTCTTCCGGAAAATTTGGAAGGCATCGTGAAAAGTCAATTTTTCCAAGAGATGAACTAATATCAAAGTCAATTCATTGCTTGAAGAAGGTGAATTTTGTGTGATATTATGACCTCTAGCTTAGTTTGATCTCTGACTGGCTTAGGTCACTAAGCAGTATTGATTCTTTTACCATTGATGCCTTTCAGCAGTCAGTTCCAATAAAACAAACACCACTAAAACCTGTAACAGAAGTGTTCAATCTGTCCAACTTATTTATGACAGGCCTCTTGGCACATAAAATTTTGCATATGGTAGTTGCTGTCTCAGTGTCTATACTGCAATAACAAAATACACATAGGGACAGACATTGAGAATGCTATTTAAGATGGCTGCATCTTATCTAATAGTACCTAAATTTAATATCCAACTCTGACTCCCAACTACAGCTTTTCACCAAAGCAGAGCTTGGGTGGCAATAATGCTAATTCAATTAGTTGAATCCCTGTACAACTCCTACTGAAGACCTTGTTTAAGTTCCCAGGAAATAGCTATGACCTGGTGAAACCCAAGTTGCGTTGTGGACAGTTGGCAAGTCAGTTAGTGGATAGGAATTCTGTGTCTCCCTGCTTCTCAAATGACTTTTTGAAAAAATTTACGGTTCTTTAGATTGAAAAATTCATAAGTAACAAAAATATATTTCTTATTGTTCTGGAGGCTGAGGGATCCAAGATCGAAGCACTGGCATTTTTGCTGTGAGATGAGAGCCTGGTCTCTATTTCCAGGTTGGGCCTTCTGCTGTGTGCTTAGAAAGGAATGATGGTGTGTCCTCATGGGATAGGAGGTAGAAGTGGAAGAGAAAGTAAGCTTTTGTAAGAATGCCAATCCATCTCCTGATGGTGGAGGCCTCTTAGTCACATCCCAACAGCTAACCCTCTTAATGCTCTTCTGAGAGTTAAATTTCCAAGTGAGTTTTAAAGAAAATGGCATCAGTTAAATCACAGGTGATTCTCATTAAATCTCATTAATTTCTAAGCAAGAACCTGCTAGGAATTACTATAGTACAAGGCTTTAGTCTTCTAATGGGATTAAAAACAAAACACAGCAAAAAGCTGCCATACCATTCAACATGTATTCACAATATTTCACACAGCATCTAAATGCCTTTTAAAAATTATTTTCCTTACCTTTTTAAATGCTTTTGTACATGTAATCTTTGCTTTCTGGGTTAAAAAAAATAGCTGATAAAGTTATATAATTTGCCCCAAAGACAGATTCAGGACTTGAATATCATCCCCCTTACCCATAGGTGACAGAGAAGGGAAATGACAGGAAAAGCCGTGGATTCATATTCAGGGGAATTGAGTTGTGGTTCGTTAGAACTAAATCAAGTAGTTACGTGATCTTTGAACAAGCAGCCTCTCTTACCTGTATTTTTTCTTTTGTTCTAAAATACAGAAATCTGAATCACAGAACATTTTTTTTCTGGGCTAATTTATAATTTACATTTTCTTTAATTTTTTTTATTGTTCATTTTATTTGAAAGACCCATTTTACTGAGAGAGGAGAGAGAGTGAGGCAATTCTTCCATCTGCTGGTTCACTCCCCAAATGTTTGCAGTGGCCAGAGCTGAGCTCATGCGAAGTTGGGAGCCAGGAGCTTCTTCCAGGTCTCCCATTTGGATGCAAGGTAGAAAGGCTTTGAGCTGTTCTCTGCTGTTCTCCCAGGCCATCAGTAGAGATCTGAATTAGAACTGGAGCAGCTGGAACACCAGCTAGCACACATATGGGATGCCAGAACTGCAAGTGGAGGGTTTAGCTTGGGTTGCCACCACTCTGGCCCCTTTCTTTGTATCTTACATTTTATTTCTATACTCTACTTCTTCCTTCTTTTCTCTACCTTTTATTAAAAACATTGCCGTGTACCATCTTTTAGTATTCCTTTCCATACTTTGGATTTTCCAATATTGTTTATTTTCTGTATCCTCTGCCTTACAGTAAAAAATCCAGTGAGGATTGGGCTTCTTTCTGTATTTGAAAAAACTTATGTTGTACATTCTATGTAAGATGCAAGTTGAAGAGGAGAGTAGAAGGTGACAATTCATGATAAAGAATTCGGTGTAAGCAGTCACAAGAAGGCATGGGGTGTGTTTCATCTGTGTGAGAAAATGGTGAGTGAAAAAAGTGGGCATCTGAGTAGGATGAAAGCCTTCAGTGTACTAGGAAACAACCCATATTTTACTTGTTAGGTAAAAGAGTTCCAGTTTTTATCTACAACACTTGTAAAAGGGAACCAAAATTCCAGAGGCACAATATGTTCTAAGAGGATAACTGTTGACTGCTAATTGCATTTGGAAGTAGCTTTCTTCCAGGTGAATGGCCAGTGTTTCCTGAGAAATGATACAAATTGTCAAGGAATTAAAAATTGATATTAGTATATGCAGAGCTTAGTGCGAAAATTAAGTTATTCCTTTTTCATAGTAATTGAATTTTAAATTTAATTTAGCAGTAAATATGTGCTATTTAGATGATTGTTACACTGTAAAAGACTTGAGACATACGTAGGATCTAAGGGTACTCAGAGCCTCATTTGATGCCTGATGAGTGAAAAGCATAAATGCATCCAAATTAATCATAATTGCCATTCTAGAAAGTAATATTCAGCAGTATGTTTATCAAAAGGATGCATACAAAACAAATGAAGAGAATATGATAGATAGTAAGGCATAGGATTCACGCTACAATGATATGTAATGAGCAGGGGCTACCAAACTCACACTGCATGTCCTGTACAATATGAATTGTAAAAATAGAATAATTCATTATTCATTTATTATAAACATTGCATAAACATTTTAAAAAGCTGCATATCATTCTGTTTTGAACAATTACAAAAATCAACATTTTGTATACATGTTTAATATTCCAAATTCCACAATCACAATTAACATAATAATGAATATATTACTGTATTATTGTTGTTTTCTTTTCTATATTAAAGACTGTTCTCCAGAGAAAATGCTCAATGGTGAAATTACTGAGTCAAAGAATACAAATTATGTTTGAACTGCTGATATTAGTACTTATTATTTTTGTAATTATATATGTAATTATATTGTATATGTAATTTTTACATTATAAATTGATATTGTAACAATAAAACTGCACAAAAACAGCAGGACTACAGATACCGGAACGATGGTAAAACCAGGCATTATTGGGATCTGCTCCCAGGCGAGGCTCACCAGTCTACAAGGGAGTAGACCAAGGAAGAAACGCCCAGATGAAAGCAATTAAGCAGTGATGCTGATGGGTCTTGAGGTAGGGGTATTTGTTGTCTTCTGATTGGTTGGCTCCATTTGCATGAGTCCCCAGGCAGTTATTCTCAGCGGTAACTTTTGGTGCTACCTCGGGACTTTTTACCTGTCCCAGGGCCCTCCAGGCTAACAGATATTGGTACCTATTTTGTTAAGTTGTGTTTTTAATGAGATGAAGATTATGTCCATTAGCTGATCGTTTCTCATTCTAAAATGTCTGCTCATGCCTTCAGACTTTTTGATTTATTGCATTCTGGTGTTTTTTACTTTGATATCACATTCAGAGTTCAACATATGCAAAGGCTATTGTTTCAGTCAAGCCAAATTGTCAATATACTAAAACAATTTATCAATTCATTGGAATAGTTAGCCAATATACTGACATGATGGGCCATTTCATCTTTAAGAGAGATGAATTTAGGGCCCGGCGTGATGGCGTAGTGGTTAAAGTCCTCAACTTGCACGCACTGGGATCACATATGGGCGCTGGTTGTAATCCCAGCGGCCCTGCTTCCCATCCAGCTCCCTGCTTGTGGCCTGGGAAAGCAGTCGAGGACGGCCCAAAGCTTTGGGACCCTGCACCCGTGTGGGAGACCTGGAAGAGCTCCTGGCTCCTGGCTTCGGATTGGCTCAGTTCCAGCTGTTGCGGCCGCTTGGGGAGTGAACCATTAGATGGAAGATCTTACTCTCTGTCTCTCCTCCTCTGTGTATATCTGACTTTCCAGTAAAAATAAATAAATCTTTAAAAGAAAAGCCTAAAAAAAAGAGAAATGTAATGAAACTTCCTGCAGATCATGTTAGAAAATAGAGGTGGAAATAAAAAGATTAACTGCATGAATTAGCTGATTTTAGGAGCAATTTCTATAACATAACAATAATTATCTTGATGAAAAGTACAGGAAATATCTAATTCTGCATGTATGTTAGGGTCTCTGCACTGATTGTAGCATGTTGGTGTTTTTATTTTCTTTCTTTGGGTGATCTGAAAACAATGCTAATATTGAAATCAATAGCCTCAGTTTTCTCCCTTTAGTGGGCCTTAGTAAGATGAGAACTTTCATTGACCTCTTGCAATAAATGAGGAATCTTCTCTTCTCACTTGTCAGGATTGTTCTTTGCAGTGAGTTGATGTCAGATCCAGATCCAGTGAAAGGTTACTACACAGTAGGCGAGAAGGAATTTTTTCCCCACCTGAATCTGTGGATGTTCTGATTAGTAGTAATGGTATCTCCCAACTTTGCCATCATGACCCTAGGGTACAATAACAATATCAGCTGGGAGTAGGGATGGGTTGAGCTGGGCATGATCATGGAACCGCCCCCAATACTTATGGATACTGGGGTTGAGAATAGGCCAGGCTTATCCATGCTGCAGCACCCTTGTGGGGCAGACTGGGTCACATCAACTAGCACACTCAAAGGTCAAGAAAGAGAGGGTAGACTCTACTGGGTAAGGGCCTAGTGCTCATTGGCACACATGAAATCTGGACCTGGGAGGGGCCTGGTGGGGGAACTTGGGGAACTCCCCTGGTGAGCTGCAGTTCCTGCTGATAAACTTGTGATTCAGGCCTGGGTGTTAGGCAGGCAAGGCAGCTCCACTTGTCAGTAAGTGTGTGGGTTGCTTCTGGGGCTGGGGTGGACCAGACAGGGTCAGGATAAACTTCAGCACTCTGGCATGTGCAGGATCTAGGATGCAATGCAGGATCTACCATGCAGGGCTAGGCTATTATACCCTCTGTTTGCATGAAAGCCAGAATTGGGGCAGGCTGGATAGGGTTATGCTGCATCACCCACCAGCAAAAGTTGGGATTAGGGGTGGACCGGGCCAGACAAGGCTTCAACATCCATTGACGAATGGTTAAATGGGAGCTGGAATATGCTGGGCTGGGTCAGAGCAATCACTGGCATGTGCAAGATCTGTAGCTAGGAGCAGGCCTGGTTGGTGAGTTAAGGGGACATACTGGCTGGGTTCTGGTTCCCACTGAAAGTACAAAAGCCAGAATTGGGGCAGCAAACTGGGCTGGACATGACTGCAGTTTATTTTGGCATGGGTGTTGACTGGGTCTGGGATGTACCAGATTGAGTTAGGCTTCAGGACCCACTGTTGTTCACAAAGTCAGAATGAGTTCAGGATGTGTTAGACTAGGTCTCAGCATCCACTGAAACATGTAGGAACAGAATCTGAGTTGAACCAAGTGTGTCTGGGCTGTAGCACCCAACAGTAAGAGCTGGAATGGGTGTGGGCTGGGTGGAGAAGATTGTTGTTCCTTCCAGGACAGGAGATAGAGCTAGTCAAGCTGCAACAAGGACTCACTGTTGTGCATGAGATCTGGAACTGGGAGGTGATCTGATACAGAGATTTGGGGTGTCTGTCAGGATGGTTCATAGCACCCAATGGCAGATTTGAGAACCAGGACATGGTGCAGGACAAGCTGGGTTGGGCCACAACACCAGCTAGTTCAAATTAAGCCCTGGACTAGGGGACAGTCCAGGCTGAACTAGGCTGCAGCCTCAATCAGCATGAGCCAGTCAATTTGGGCTATAGCACCCACTGGCAAATGCTGAAGTGAGGAGGACCATGCCAGAATGGTCAGTACTCACTAGCATACGTAACATTCACGGGGATGAGTCCTGTAGGGGTAGCTGGGGCTCTTCTGCTCTTCTTCTTCTTCTTTCTGCTCCCATTGCTAAGCATGAGAAATGGGATCAGAGGAAGACCAGGCTGGGCAGGGCTACAACATCTGTTGGCCTGAATGTGAACTGGGTTAGGGTGAGAGCCAGACTGGTCTAGGCAACCATGCCCATTGGTGCATGTGTAAGCCAGAGTATGTGCAGGCTTCTCAGGCTTGTAACATAGGCTTCCAGGTGCTGGGATTGGGTGCAAGTCCTGTCAGGTTAGACTGCAGAACCACCTGGAAAGTGCAAGCTCCAGGACTGGGAGTGGGCCTATTAGGGAGACTGTGGACACTCTCACTGGTGAGTCTGAGAACCAGGGCTAGAGATGGACTTGGCTGGATAGGCAGTAGCACCAACCAGCATAACCATGGGCTGACTAGTGGGGCTGATTGGGCTGAGCTAGACTGCAGCACTCATTGGTGTGTATAAAAGCTGAATGGGATGTGGGACAGACCAGACCAGTCTTTTGTGCATACTGTCATGTGCAGGAACCATGGATGCATGTGGGCCTGTTGGGTGTTACTGAGTGTCTCTCTGACTGGGCTGCAGTTCCTTCTGGTCTGTGTGAGAGCTGGGTGTGTGGTGAGCAGGAGACAGAACTGATCCAGCTGATGTGGGTGACAGACTGAGCCTGACCCCCTACTGGCTGGAAAATATGGGAGTTAATTCTGGGGTCACCTATGGTGAAGTTTCCTTGGGGAGACCCCACCTGAATCCTTGGACTCGGAACTCCAATCATGGGGAAATCATAGGATTTGTGTTGTGACCATGGAGTTCCTGTTTCAGAATTGGGCCTCCTCAGTTGCTGAAGATAGTGCAATGGATGGCATGTCCAGGTACACACTAGGGATATGACAGTTCATGGGGCCCTGCAGAGGACATCTAATACCATAGCAGAGGATAGAGGGTAGAACGAATTAGGTAACTCTTCCAGCCAAGTGTTGACAGCAAATATCTCAGTGAGTGGAGATTCCAGGGTGAACTGTGTCAGCCAATGGACCTTGGAAGGATTTCCTCATCCTTGGAGCACTGAAATCAACTGCATTTCAGAACTATCAAAACCACGAAAGCAGTACCCTCCAAGAATGCTCCACATTGGGGACCCTGGGATGACATCAGGTGGCAATCCCCCATCCCTGGATACTGATGCAGTTAGGATGCTGGGTATGTGTTTTTCCCCCTTCCCTCCTCTCCTTCAATCAGATACAGGAAAAAGAACAAGAAAATTTGAAACATTGGTCTCATCCACTTTTCCCCTGTTTCCTAGCCCTTCCCACCCTAATCGTGGTTCACATGGGCATGCACCCTTCTCAACTACGTATTCATCATCAAAATAAAATTAAAAACATTCAGCACCACAAGCCATTAGGGAAATGCAAATAAAAACAATAGTGAGGTTTCATATCACCCAATTAGAATGGTCATCATCAAGAATAAAAAAAATAATAAAAGCTGTTGAGAAAGTGGGGAAAGAGGTCCCCAATCCACTGTTCAGGAATGTGAGCTATTATGGAAGATTGTGTGGCAATTCCTCAGAGATTTAAAAATAAATCTACCATATAACCCAGCCATCCCACTCCTGGGAATTTACCCAAATTAATTGAAGTCATCATGTGAGAGAGTTTTCTGTACTACAGCTCAGGAGTGAAGCTCTAGAATCAACACAGATGTTCATCAACTGATGACTGGATAAAGAAAATTATATATATATATATATATATATATATATATATATATACACACACACACATATATATACACACTATGGAATAATACTCAGAATAGAGTAATGATTCTTCTTTCATTTGCAACAGATTGGATGCAGTTGATGACGCTGTGCTTAGTGAAATAAGCAAGTCTTAAAATAAAAGACATCCTATGCTGTCTGATATGGAGCAGCTTATACAGATCACAGATGTAATTATAAGTATAACATGGCCATTTTGGTGTGTTATTGTGTTTTATAGCTCATGGTAATCTCCACTGGAACTGTAATCTTTCTACTTTTTACTTGTTGAGTATTATGGTTAGTAGCTAATTAAGCCTGTGAATATCTGTTAAAATTATGTCTGAAAAATCAAGAGAAGCATAGAAGGAGAGTGAGTGAAATGAGGTAATCTTGGATCTGTACCTACAGAGTGCACAAAATCTATTTTCTCTGTTAAAAAATTTAAAAACTAGTAAGTCTTAGTATCAGTAATCTTTAAAATTATTGAGTCTGTTTCTCTATTGTCATTTCACCTTCAATAGAGTCAGGCAGGACTACGTGTAATAGATAGGAGCCAAGTTAAATAGGTAAGTCATATGAAGTCAAATGCTAGCATTAAATTCATGTAAGAAATAATAGGTACACGTTGTATGGATCAGATAGGCCTGGGCTGCAACTCTGGTGTTGTCACTTGCCACTGGTGACTTTTAGTGGTGACCCAATTGTACTGGATCTCCGTGTTTCCTTCAATAAAATAGACATGGTAAACACCAATGTGAAGCACATCATGGAAGAAGGTTATTAAAGGTGACAATGATGACAAATATAGCAGTGACGAGAATATCTCATTCTATCCTTAGACATCAAAAAACAAAAGCTCTGTTTGCATATAGATACATTTTGTCTAGCCATTCTAAATGAATCGCTGTATCTCATTGTGGTTTTGCTTTGCTTTTCTCTGATGTTTAGTAGTAATAAGCATTTTTTTCATTATTTTCATTTGCCATTTGCATTTTGGAGAAGTGTTTATTCAGACCATTTGCCCATTACTAAACAATGTATCTTTATTTATTGCTGTTCAGATTTTTTAGCTCCTGTGTACTCTGGAAATTAATCCCCTTTGAGATGAACAGTTTACAAATCTTTTCTCACAAACTTGTGTGTGAGAGCTTCTTAGTTTGATATAATCACATTAGTCTGATTTGCTTTTTTGTCTGTCACTACCTAAACCAATGTCTTGAAATATTTTTCTAAAGTTTTTCTCTAGAATTTATGTAGTTTCAACCTGAACATTTATGATCTTCATTTAAAGAAATTATTTATTTTGGAGCCGGCGACGTGGCCTAGCAGCTAAAGTCCTCGCCTTGAACGCCCTGAGATCCCATATGGCCGCCGGTTCTTATTCCGGCAGCTCCACTCCCCATCCAGCTCCCTGCTTGTGGCCTGGGAAAGCAGTTGAGCACGGCCCAAGGCTTTGGGATCCTGCACCCGTGTGGGAGACCCGGAGGAGGTTCCTGGTTCCCGGCTTCGGTTTGGCACGCACCGGCCCTTTGCGGCTCACTTGGGGAGTGAATCATCGGATGGAAGATCTTCTTCTCTGTCTCTCCTCCTCTCTCTGTATATCTGACTTTGTTATAAAAATAAATAAATCTTTAAAAAATTATTTATTTCTATTGGAAAGACAGATTTACAGAGTAAAGGAAATACAGAGAGAAAGGTCTTCCATCTGATGGTTCACTACCAAAGTGGCGAAGATGGCCTGAGCTAAGTTGATCTGAAACCAGGAGCCAGAAGCATCTTCCAGATCTTCTATGCGGATGCAGGGTCACTAGGCTTTGGGCCATCCTCTACTTCTTCCTCAAGCCATAGAAAGGGAGCTTGGGTAGAAAGCAGAGCAGCCAGGCACCCATGTGTGGTCCTGGCTCATGCAAGGTAAGCACTTAGCCACTGAACCTTAGTGCCAGGTTCCTGTTTTTTTGTTTTTTTTTTTTTTTTTTTTTTTAGGGTGATTTTCGTATAGGATGAGAGACAGGGATCTAGTTTCATTCTGCTGCATTCGGTCATGCAGTTTTCACAGTATTATTTATTAAAGTGACATTATTTTTACCATATACATTTTGGTGTCTTTATTAATATCTTTAGGATTGATTCACAGACTTATTTCTTAATTGCCTATTGTATTCCATTTGTGTACGTTTGTTTTTATAGCAGTATCCTACAGTTTTTACTATAATTTTGTAATATATATCTTTGGTGAGGATGTGAATTAGTACAGTCATTACGAAAAAGAGTAGAGATTCTTCTAAAAACAAAAAATAAAAGTGTCATGTGAATCACTGTCCACTACTGGACATATATCCAAACTAGTTAAATTAAAGGATTAGACGTGATATGGAGACAGTCAAGGCATCCATCAGTGTACAGACACAGAGAATATGCTGTGTATGTACACAAAATGAAATACTACTTGGCTATGAAAGATGAAATCTGAACCTGGATTAACAGTTGAATAGAACTGGAGAATACAACATCAAGTGAAATAAGCCAAACACATGAATAAAAATGGTATATTTTCTTGCATATATGTAAAAGCCGAAAGAGTTGCTTTAATAAAAATAAAGAATTAAAAAAAAAGAATAGTGATCACTATAGGGTTGAAAGATTGTTAGGGAAGGAAGTTAAAGGGAATAGGATAAGACATATCAAAATATAGATATGTAAGATGAATAAGTTTGAATATTCTACAAATTTGGATATATATATATTTATTTATAACAATTTGTTACATATCCTATATGTAAGTATAAGCCGGAAGACAAAAAGCAAAGCTCCGACATAAAAAAATGAGCAATATTTAAAGTGATAGACATGCTAAATATCTTAATTTGATTATTACGTATTATATGCACTGTTCTGCTTCCTCTTGCCCTCTACCAACTGGTAAAAAATATATTTATTGAAGAAAAACAGAAGCTCGTAGGAATGAAAACACTCAGCCTTCAAAGTGTCTCTTTTCATAGGTGAGCGGGCTACTGCAATCGGAACTCTGCACTTCTTCCTTCACTTCTGCTTTATTGTGTATTCTAAGAAGAAATGTGTTTCCAAAGAAATACTTTTCTTGTATTCCCCTAAAATTCTACACACCTCTTTCCATCCTCCTTTGATTCACTACCAGTTCCTCTAATTCAAAGTTATCCAGCAGTGACAAAACATTTTCTTATGATATTATCTTATGATCGCTTTATAAGCCCTTGATATTATTTCTAATTATACACAGAGTAAAGAGCTTAATTTTCCCTTTGGTTTACTTAGGCACCGTATGCGTAATACGTTCTTTTTGTTCATTCTGTGTGATTGATATTGCATTATATAAATTTCATCAAAAAGAAAGGTGTTTTGGAGCAAACAGGCTCTATAGTGCTTTGAAAGAAAACCATGTTTTTGATTGGCATTAACTTTCAAGCAGGCCTAAGGAGCCTGACATTGTGTTAGACATGGCAGCATTTGCTTTTATTTGAGATTTATTTTCGTTGGATAGAAGTGAAGTTATTATCTCTATTTTTCTTAACAATCATATATGAGCATAGAAATTTAGGTAATGTTCTTAAGGTCCCACAGCAAGCAATTGATATGACCCCTCTTTGATTACAGATCAAATTCCAAACCTGTCTTTATTGCCCTACTTTGCTTTTTTAAAGCGTAAAACATCTTTAAATGTACATATTTCTGAATGTGAATAAAACTTTCTATCATTTTAAATCTATAGAGATTTAAAAACTGTTTGGCCTTCCTAATTCCTGTTCATCAAACTCAACTTCAGCATTATGTGACAAAAAATGTTGACTCTTTAGAGAGATCTCTGTTGGCCACCTTTAATTGGATGTGTAGATGGAACATTAAAAATGATTTTTATTTTATTATAAGTAACATCTTAACACATCTTTCTAATGTTTCACATGTTCTTGAGGATTTTTTATTTTATAGCTTATAGAGATAGGAAATGAAATGTGTTGCTTAATCTAAATTCATTTCCATTTCATATTTACAAGATGCCGTGGCTTCAGTAACTGTAGCACACATACTTTTAAAAATAGAAGTGTGTAAGAATATAATCCAATTGATGAGAAAAGTAGGGCTCAGAGATCCATTCACCTTTTCAAGACTGGAAAATTAGTTAAGTGGAAACCTAAGAATTAAAACTAGAGCTGCAAGTTCCCTGAGAGTATATACTTTCCCTGCTGTCCTAATACATATTAACACTGGCTTTCACTGTAAATCAGTGTTCAAAGCTGTTAATACTTAGAGGATGCAAGTGCTTTAAGAATTCAGGATAATAAAAGATAAAATATAACAATAGATACAAGGTAAGCATGCATGTGCATATAGTCAGAGGAACTTCATAAGAGGCTAACCTATTGAGATGTGAAACACAATGCAGTATGTATCTCTACTTCCAAATCAAAGATGAACTCCCAATGAAACTGTAAAATATGTCTTGACAATAGGATGCTGGACTCTATGCTAGTGTCCATACCAGCAATGTCAGGATACACTTAAATATCAGAATAATGGATTTATGACCATTTTTGAAGGACTGTACTATTGTATACAGGGGAAATCAGTGGGGGAAAGGGTCGGGGTGGGAGGGAGGGAAGGAGGAAAAATCCCAGAGCCTTTGGAACTGTATCATAAAACAAACAGATTAATTAAAAGCCCTAACCCTAAAGAGCATTAAATAAAATAGCTCATCCGAATCTTAAAAATACTAATAAAATTTTAACAGCATATTATGCATATATTATATTATATTCTTTCTCATTTTATTTTTACATTTAACATTGGGCCAGAAACAACATAAACTGCACTTAGCAAATATTCCCTGAATGACTGCTATGTACCAGACATATTCAAAGCAAAAAAAAAAAGCATGTGTCATGTGTTCCCAGAATGAGGGAGAAGTGAGAAGAATCTAATGAGAAGATTTTGCTCATTTGAAATAGCTTTTTAATGACAGTCATGATGCATACTTGATCCAATGATTAGGTCAGACAAGGTGCTTATGGAGGAATTATCACAGATTGAATGAAGAAAGTATAAGGCTTCACTTACTCTTTTCAGTTACTCTCTGAGGTTGATGTTGCATGATTAGAAATTGTCAGGGTGAGGGGTAAGCAGAGAATGGTTTTACTGCCTGTGTACAAGTGTGGACACAGAAAGGTTCTTTCAGATTAGGGTGTAAGGGGAGGAGCATGTCACAATTGTGTTAGGTAAACACTGTGGATATCCAAGTGTATGGTACCTGGTGCCTTGTAAGAATCCATTTTTGTATAATCTGGCATTCAAGTTGATTGAGCAATGTGTGGGCAGCAGACATTGGGCAAATGGCCATGTAGTGGCTTATGAGCTGAAAATTAATTTCTGTGTTTCAGTAGCAATCTGTAGTTTTACTGGTTTTCGCATGCTGTTTAATGAGCCTGATGCAGCTTGTTGATTCTATTAGGAAGCTGATACATTGGTAAAAGGAAATGCATTATCCATGTTATAAAATTAAATGTTGCATTGCAAAGCAATATACTGAGTATCTCTTTTAGTCAATTTTTGTAAACTAAATTTCTAAAAATTATATTGGAGCAAAGAGATGACATAAATCCATGGGGAATATGTTTATTTTAAAGTACTGTTTTACTGTCTTCTCTTGATAGGCAGGTTTTAATTGCCTTGCTAATAGTTCACACTTTACATGACTGAGAAAAAATTATATTTGTTTGCCTATATTGCTCCTCAGGTTTTCACATGTGTATTTGAAGTTCTGAAGATATTTTCATTTTGAGAAATGCATTTTCTTACATATTGACAAAAAATCAGATACATACTTTCTATTTCATTTTATGCAAGTATTATTCACATGCTACTGTGTAGACAGGATTCTACATTTAGAACCTCTAAAATAAATTGTTACTATAAATACCAAAATTAATTTTCTGCAAAAATTGAGGCTAAGCCCACAGTATTCTTTACAAACTTTGTAATATGTAATTATCACATTTTGCATGAAAGGAGGTTGAATGGATCTCTTCAGATTCCCCGAACAGCACAGCTTGCATTTTCTGAGTACCTATTATGGATCTGATATTTCACTATCTTATTTAATCTTTAGAAACTAACAAGTACTATTACTATTAAATTTTATCAATGAGTACTATTATCTGAACATTTCTGTTTCTCCAACATTCATATGTTGAACCTAACTGATGTGATGATGTATGGGGTGGATCCTCCCACCTCCAGGTAAATGATTGGGTCACAAGACTGGTGTGTTTATTGATCATCTGGGTGCCTTTTTGATGTAAAAGAAACCCAAGAAAGTTAAGCAACTCCTTGTATCAGTTGAGGATATAGCAAGAAGCCACCATCTGATAAGCAGAAAAGATTCTTACCAAACACTGAACCTACCTGCACATTAATCTTAGAATTCCCGGTTTCCAGAACTATGAGAAATAAAAATTGTCGAGACCATTTTGTCATTATAGTCTGAACAAAATAAGGCGATCTGAAACAAAGTAAGAATATATTGAGGTAGGGAGTGTATACATTACTTACTCAGTCCATACAGCAAATGATGAACCCTATAATTCTGGATGCAAAGTCCCTTTATTCCTAGATAAAATTTGACAGTTTGCTATTCTAGGGCATGATGACTCCTTTAGAGAGGACATTTTCTTTTGTATATCATGTTTTCATTCTTTTTCGAGTGAGTAAATTGTCCAACTTGATGTTAACACATTTCTTTTTCAAATAAATTATCCCAGAAGCATAATTTAATAGTAGTCAATAATAATGATGATTAAAATTATAGCAGCTACCATTAATCAAGCTTAATTATATGGTAGACATTGAATTCAAAACTTTAAATATTTTTAAGCATTCTAAATTTTATGTGGGAACTATAAGCATTCCCTTTCTCTAGATTAAGACACATAAGCTTAAAAATTGACATCAGGGGCTGGCGGCGTGGCCTAGCAGCTAAAGTCCTTGCCTTGAACGCCCCGGGATCCCATATGGTTGCAGGTTCTAATCCCAGCGGCCTCACTTCCAGTCCAGCTCCCTGCTTGTGACCTGGGAATGCTGTCGAGGACGGCCCAAAGCTTTGGGACCCTGCACCCACATGGGAGACCTGGAAGAGGTTCCAGGTTCCCGGCTTCGGAGCGGCGCAGCAGTGGCCGCTGCGGCTCACTTGGGGAGTGAATCATCGGATGGAAGATCTTTCTCTCTGTCTCTCCTCCTATCTGTATATCTAACTTTGTAATAAAAATAAATAAATCTTTTAAAAAAAATTGGCATCAGCTGTAGAATGAGAGATAAACATATAGTAGGTTAAGCAACATACAAGCTCATGCTCTGTAACAGTACACAGCATCACCTTAATTGTATATAACTTTGCAGGTCATGCAGATATTGTTGGGTATAAAAGTAAGAAATGGAGATAGGAAACATTTTATTGTTTATTAAAACATGAAGTCTGATGCTAGGTTTTTAAAATTCAAATATTTCTGTATATAATTAAGCATTTCCTCCTACTCGTCTCTTAGGGATATTCAGAACAGAAAATGCCCATTCCTTCCATAATCACCCCTCTACCTGCAGATAACTTCTCCCTCTGGGATGAATTGAGCTATAACCACTTGTACTGTTGTACCCATTTGACTTTGTCCCTTGGTTTACTTTCCAGGCAATTCTACAGAAATTGCTAGAATTCTGCACTTTGTTTTTATTTGAACTCTTAGGTTTTTTTCAGTAACAGAGCATGGCAATCTTCCCTCTGTGCCTGAACATGCATCATGTATAAGGTCCCATGTCAGCAGGTATTCAGCATTCACAGTGGTGAATGCCACATGATTCTAAGAGGCATCAATTTTAGTGGTAATGGAAGAAAAACCCAGAGGAAATGTGATCTGTTGAATGTTTTATCAGAAAGACATCCTTAGATCTCCCATAATGAATGTCTTGTTTTCACAGCTTTAACCTTTTTGACTTTGGCTCTTTTTTAAGCAACACCCCAGGCTGTGGACACAGGGACAATTCTCAGTTTTGCTGGTTCACTCAATTGGACCTTTCACATTTGAGATTCAAGTCATTGACACCCTAGAACTAGATAGGCAGTTATTCAATTAATCATTCAACAAACATTTATAGAGCAGTTCTTGCAGTAACTGAAGAGCACAGACTGGAGCCTGCTTTCCTGGGGTCACAACCCTTTCACCCACTGACTCTTCACTGTGCAGCAAGTTTTTGGCATTGCTAGAATTTAGTGCTCCATTAGGGAAATCAGATAATAATTCCATTAATGCCTTAGAGTTTTGGTGAGTGTTCCAAGATGCATAAATAAAGCACTTCTATTGAAGGGATGGTACAATCTTAAACATCAGTTGCTGTCATCCATAGCAGCTTTTCCAGATACTTTTAGTGTACTGGACATAAAATGATGAACATACTTGAACATGATCTCTACCCTTACTTAGATAGTTTTGGAGGCCTGAAAGATTGCTTAGCATTATTAGAGCACAGAAAATAGCGAAAGTGATGGCCAATGAAACTGGATAAGGGGATGCAGTTTTACTCCTGAGATCCTTGGGAAACTGTAGCACTTAAGAAGGATAGGTGACACTTTTGATTTGTATTTGCAATTGTTACTAGTTAAACACAAAGAATGCCTCAACTAAAAGCATTTTGCATGCATAGCAAAATAATAGTCATAAAAGACAGAAATAAATGAGAAATGTTGGAATAATATATGCCTCTCCTAACCACTGAAGTTGGTTTCAGCATCTATGCTCTTAGCCGTGTGATCTTTTTTTACTTTAAAAACCCAAGAAAGGGTCAGTGCTTGATTGGTCCAGAAAAGAGACAGTGGCGATGGAGTAAGCAATGTAATGAATTAACAAATGTTTGGCTTGGGCCCAACATTGTGCAAGCATGAATTAAGTTGCTGCCTGTGTCACCAGCATCCCATATGAGCACTGAGTCCAAGCTATTTCCTGTTGATCTAGCTCCCAGCTAATGCACCTGGGTAGACAGAAGAAAACTATGTAAGCACTTTGACTTCTGCCACCCATGTGGAAAGCAAGGTGGAGGCCTTGACTCTTGACTGGCTGATCCACTTCTAACCACCACAGACATTTGGGGAGTGAACCAGTGGATGGTTCTCCTGTCCTCTCTTCTCCTCCCCTCCCCTCCCCTCCCCTTCTCTCCCCTCTTCTCCTCTCCTTTCCTCTCCCTCTCCTCCCCCTCTCCTCTTTTCTCTCTCTGCAACTCTGCTTTTAAAATAATAAATCTTTTTAAAAAGAGAATGTTTGACCTAGGAGTGAAGACTCACAATAGGATTCCAGCTTCCTGCTGATGTGGATGGAACCAGGAGGCCAAGATGGTGGCTCATGTATTTGAGTCCCGACTACTTATATGGGAGATCTAGCTGGAGTTCCTGTTACTGACTGGAATCCCATTAGGGACATTTGGAGAGTGCATCAGCAGATAGGAAATTTGTCCCTCTCCCTCTTCTATGTTTCCCACTCCTTCCTGCTCTCCCTCTTCTTGTGTGTCTTCCTCTTCTTCTTAAATAAATAAATAAATAAACAAATAAAGTGCTTAAGTAGCTGAACAGAAATAGATGAAAAACAGGATGTGGCAGACGAGGTAAGCTCTGTGTGACTGTACTTTACTTAATATTTTGTGAGTATCTGACAGAGGTAACCAGAATGTGTCAAATACCTTTGTGTGTCAGATGCCACTGTGTGCATTTCTTAAAGAATGCTTATAAATCTCAAAGATTTGCAAAGGTCTCGGAATATTCACTTTGCATAGCTGACTGGTGTCACAGTTATGGTGTTCTTGTAACAGGGGTAGAATGCATACTTCTGCCCTGGATTGGGGATAAATCATCAGTGGGCTCCCGTGGTCTAAAATCAGGTGATCCCATCCTCATTATAATCCTTTGCTGTTCAGAGCTCTCCTCTCTAATCCTAGGTACTAAAAATCATCCCAGATCACTGAATGGAGAGTTGTTCCCATAAAGTCTGGGTCAGATTAAGCCAGGAAAAATGTAAGGATACTGAAAAGTGTCATCCATGCTTGATCATTTCCAGAGCAAATGCTGGCAGATGGTTTTCATTGGATAAGCAATAGAAAGGTGCCTGAATGTCCACCTCTATTACTCCAAATCTCTGATTATGTGTACGGCTGCTTCTTGTAGGTAGGATTGAGAGAGGGGCAAATATAGGAGTGGACCCTCAGGGTATATGGAAAACATCTCATAAGCACAATTGCATGATGGTGAATATAAATTATCTTAATATGATTATTTCTTTATGTAGTTATCAGTATGATCATAATTTAGGTATCACTCTTTGTTTAAATGTGCTGTGTTCTGGTAAATACATTCCACTTAGTACAAATATTTTGTTTTTTTCTTAGGTTAGTATAAATGATGATTTTGATAAAAGTAATCATGATAGCTAATATTTTTATAGTGTGTACTGAAGCTTGCCTTAAAGTACAAAGCTAGTAAGAGGGGAAGCTGACATTAAGTCAGAATTCATGCTTTCAGCTACTGGGTACTGCTGCCAAGATCTGTAAGTGTAGTGGTAGTAGCTACATTATATTCGTCTGATTTTATGATTTAAAATTTACCTACAGAGCAGTTATTGGGATTTATCTTTCCAGTATAAATAAAGCTGCTGTGATCATCCTGATCCATAAAGCTCCACTGGTTTATTGTCTTAGATTTTCTTTTTGCTAGGATAATTTATTAATATGGTGTTATTGATCCATATTTATAAACAGGTGTCTGCTTCATGTTGCCATAATCTCACCCCTTGGTGTAATCCATATGGCACTGAATATCTGTGGGAGCTTATATGTTTTTAAGATTTATTTATTTTTATTTCAAAGTCAAATGTACAGAGAGGAGGAGAGATAGAAAAATCTTCCATTCAGTGATTCACTCCCCAGGTGACCACAACAGCTGGTGCTGAGCCGATCTGAAGCCAGGAATTTCCTCCAGGTCTCTCATGCGGGTGCAGGTTCTCAAGGCCTTGGGCCATCCTCAACTCCCAGGCCACAAGCAGGGAGCTGGATGGGACACAGGGCTGCCGTGTTAGAACCAGCGCTCATATGGGATCCCAGCAGATACATGGTGAGGACTTACCTGCTAGGCCACTACTCTGGATCCTCTACATTGGGTTTTTTACGTCCTTCTATATGGCACTTTTGGTTAGCCTAATCATTGGATGCAGTCTTCCAACTATCACAGAGGAAATTTCATATTTCTTTGCAGACGTAGATATTTACATATGACATGTGACAGCATATAAACAAATAAATGTGGCCAAGAGAAATAAGGGGCGAAGTGAGAAGGGATTTCTGGTAGGGGAGACACTATCCAAAATAGGTGTTGAAGGGTAACAATTAACTTCTTTGGCTAAATGTGGACACAGGGCAGGTCAGGCACGTTGAGTATCTCTGCATGAGTCTATACATCCAGCCAATCAGATTATTTGATTATTAACTGCTTCAGAATGCTAATATTGTTGTTCTCTAGCCATATCAGTTAAATAACAGAAAGCTTCAAATTATCTTGAAAAAATATTCTTCCTGTTGATTTAATTCTAAGGTATGTATTTCTACTGAATAGAAAATAGGGGCTTTATATGCATATGCTTTCAATGAAGGTTGTTATTGCAAAGGGATAACTAATAAGCCTGGAAGACTCATGAGGGTAATTGCCAAGTGTGAGCAATTTGAAACTCCAAAGTTCTTGTTACCCTGTGTGGCCTATAAGGATATTGATATGTTTTTCTGGGCTTTACTGAATTCTATATCATAGTTATTTCTCTTGTACAGCAAGGAGAGCTTTTTATAAAGCATGACAAATATTAATCAAATCAAATGTGATACTCATACACAGATAAGGTAGTAAACAGTGTGAATTCACGTTTTTCAATCCACCATGCACCATCTGTTCTTTGGAGAAAGGGAAGCAGTGTTTAACAATTATATCATGACCAGATGTTCCCACAAATTGAGAATTTGAAGGGTACAGACTAGTTGTTTTTTTTTCCAGAAAGTCATTTCCAGAGGGTTGAGTATCATTTTATAAGTTACTACTAGTAACATATTTATAATAAGGCATGTATGTGCCATCAGACCACAAATGCCTAATCTGTCCTCAAAAACACAATACCAGTGTTCTTCCCTCCAGAAATGAAATTGTCATTGTGATGCCTCTGTATTTAATATCATCAGTTATCCCTACAATACCTGTACATTTGCCTGTTTACTCATCTACCTAAACTGGTGCGCAAACTCCAAAGCCAAAGGCATCCAAAATCGCAGCTTAACATAAAATATACAGGAGATATTTGATACATGTTGGATCAATGCCAGAATAAGAGATAGATTATTTTCCCTACCTTTTATGTCCCTTACCTATTTGTTTTAGCTAGCAGTACTTGCCCTGAAGTGAGAATATGAGGTTCAAAAGCTGACAGTGACAGATAGTTAGCCTCTGTGGTTCACTTTATAAAGCTATATAATGTGATTACTTTATAAAGTTGTTTTCTAGATTATGTGAGATAAAATTTGGGATGAGTTTAGATTACTGTGTTACTTGTTCGTTTATCAATGCATTGGACATAATTTTCTTTAAATATCTCTAATGTAGAACTTCTTTTAACTTTGAATCTTAGTTTTCTGCAGGAAGTTACGCTTCATCAATATTAAACATCACACACACACATGTGCATGTGTGCAAAATGGAAGGTTCAACTTCTTCAAGAAATTGAGCCATTAAATTTGTCAATCTTAGAAAGTATTGTGAACTTGAAGCACCATGAAATCTAGGACTGAGTCTTTTTATTTGACTGGTATATGAGATTCAGTGGCAAGTGTAGAGTGAAGAAAATCCAGGAAAATGAGCAATAATGGACAGAATGGTCAGAGGAGTTTGTTATAAACTTCAAAATCCCCCCATCTCCCACCATCAGCCTTTTTTCCTTCTATCTTGTTATTATTAGTCATAAATTTACCCATGTTGCCACCTGAAGTCCTGTTCAAACCAAGTATATTTGAATATGAGCGTATGTCCTTGCCATAATTTGTACTTATCATTTACATCTTTTTCCCCTCTGGAAACCTAATGCTAAACTCTTCAGGAAACTGCCCCAGATGTTTAGGAACAGACATTCACTATAGTGGTTAAGGCTTAAGTTGAGACACCGACACCCCTTTTTGATGGCATCTGAATTTGATCACTGCCACATTGTTCTTTCCAAATTTCCACCCTGGAAATCTATAGGAGGAAGGAGGTTCAAATATTTTGGTTCCTGCTATTGACCTAGCAAGAGCTGGATAGAGTTCCCAGTTCCGGGCTTTGTCTTTGGCCCAGCCTCAGCTGTCATGCATTTTGCATAGGTGAACCATCAGATAGGTAATTTCTTTGTCTACTTGTATCTTTATCTTTCTACCTCTCAAATACATAATTAGAACCATTATTAAATATTTAAAATTGAACATTATGCATATACACCAGCCTGATATCCTGAGGGATGCTAACTGAATCACAGAGTGATATCAACCTCATTATTTATCACAAAAAACATGAAAGTATATTGCTGTCCTGACCAGGAATTCAATGTACTTTCTTATGCATTATCTTGTCCTTACAACATTCCTGAAAAGTACACGCTAGAACTCCTGTTTGACAGTAGACTATAGCAATTGCTGTGAATATCAGTCCATGCCAGCAGGACCAAGGCTCTTTTTTTCTTTGTTTTCTTTTTTAAGATTTATTTCTTTTTATTGGAAAGTCAGATGTACAGAGAGGAGAAGAGACTTAGGGGAAGATGTTCTGTCCGATGATTCACTCCCCAAGTAGCCGCAACGACCAGTGCTGCGCCAATCCAAAGCTAGGTGCCTGGAATCTCTCCTGCATCTCCCATGTGAGTGCAAAGTCCCAAAGCTCTGTGCTGTCCTCCACTGCTTTCCCAGGCCACAAGCAGGAAGCTGGATGGGAAGTAGGGCTGCCAAGATTAGAACTAGCTCCCATATGGCATCCTGGTGGGTGCAAGGCAAGGACTTTAGCCACTAGGTTGTTGCACCAGGCCCTGGACCAAGGCTCTTAATTGCTCTCTCAGAATCTCTGAATTTTCCAAGTGGAGTGGCAAGTTCCCACCTTTAGTCCCATTGTGTCCAACTGCCTGCCAGAGAGCATTATTAAAAGCTTTTCTTTCTCTGACTAGGAATCGTGACTCCATTCTACTTGTGGCTTTCCAGGGCAAGCCCCCTTGAAAAAATGTTTTCCATGCACACTTAAGTATTTTATGTTAATAGTGATTGAAGTCAGATTTCAAGTAATACTTCCTGTGGTTTATTGGCCCAGTTAATTTAACACTAGGAAAGAAACGAGAATGAATAAAAAAACATTGCTCATTTCCATATGCAAATGTGTGCCTGGAGGAAGCTGTTGGATATAGGACAATCAATAAATTCTAGAAATTTAGTAGATGTGCTCATGATGGTGACATTAGCTTCGGCAGGTTTTAGGGGTTGTTTTAGTGCTCTTTTCTCATCAATATCTTCCTGGTGTTTTCTGCAACTGGAAAATTTCTTGGCTCTGGAAATGTACTGTCAGTGCTGTGCGTGAGTGCTGGCATGCTGGCTCTCAGGAGGTTTGTAATGGCTTTGTTCTGATAGGTGCTCCTTGCAGGGCTTCATTTCCTCCCGGCTTCAGCAATACATCTCAGCTTCAGCAGTAATCCTTTCAGGAAGAGGGAAAGGTCATGGCCCAGAAGAGTGATTTTCATGCAGAAGCCTGACAAATCCTGTGCTTCATCACAGGTGGTGATTCCCAGGCCCTCAGTGGTGATTGGGGGTGAAGGTGGAGACACATCAGCACTTCAGATAAGGTTCTTCTCCTCTCTCTTCTATACTGTTTGTGTTGTCTAATAAATAAATAAATAAATAAAAAGAAAGAAAGAAAAAAAACTTGTCCAGAGAGTAAAAAGTCAAGAATAACTTACCTAAAATAGGAAAGAACTACTGAGAATAACAGAAACATCCTGATTGTTACTGGTTGCTGCTAAGCGGTGATCAATGCATGATTTGTACTCTGATTTCACCTTCTAATTAGTACTGAGTATTTCCATTCATACTTGAGAAAGCTTAGGCCCAGTTGTATGAAGTCGTTGTCCTGGCAACATAGCTAATAATGGAAGATCTGGGACTCCTTTCCTTACCCTTCTTTTAATAAACATGCATCCAACATGGTGTCGAGTATCGAACATTTAACACTAAATGTGTGTCGCAAAAGGTTTTAATCCAGGACTCTGTGACTGTGGGATATCAGCTTGAAATTAAACCATATTTTTCGTTGCATATTAACCTACAGCTCACTTTTGGGTAATCTCTGGGGAAGATGGAAAGATTAAAAGAGGAGGGGCTCTAAATATGTCAAAGTATAATCACTTTCTCAGGATATATAAATAAGATTGATCTCATAGAATAATGGGCTCTGTTCCTAGAGTCTGACAAATACATTCCCTTTGTGGTAGTCAGAATGCGCATGTACAATTCAGGATTATCTATTTACAAATCTTTGAAAATTTTTACTTTTGCTTTTGTTTTTGTTTTTGTTTATTTGAAAAGTAGAACAATACAGAAAGACAAACAGATGGACAGAAATATCCTCCCATTCACTCTCCCAAATGCTTTCAACAGCTAATCCTGGGTCAGGCCAAAACTGAGAACTGAGAATTAAGTCCATGTCTTGCACATGGATGAAAGAGACACAAATATTAGAGTCTGAAGCTGGATCAAAAGTGGAAGCAGGACTCAAGACCAGGTACTCTTGTAAGGGGTATAGCCATTTTCAACGGCGTCTTAGCGGCTGCTCCAAAGACCCTCCTTTCCCACCAACACCTCTTTCAGATTAAGTTACAGCTATAATTATAGGGTAGTATAAAGAGTGCTGCACTAACTTAAAGGACCTTAGTTCCTATTTTGAGAGCTTTCTCGACTTACAATATTGTTATCACTGATTTGAAACATGGGAGCTTTTTCTATCAACAACAAAGAAAGTAGTTGGTGAACAAACAGATGAAAGGTGATTTTAGCATAGTTTATTTGAACAAGTGAAGAGATATCTGAGACCTGATAGATCAGACAGGCATCTCAATAAAGAACTGAGAGCCCAATCTATATTCGGACTGGGTTTTATGGCCACAAGTATGGAGTCTCCCGTTTCTTCTCCCTTTCTCCCCTTTCTTGGACAGTGATGTTGGGAAGTTTTGGATGCAGAATTTCAAACAAACAGCCTCTCCAGACAACACTGACTAATAGATTCCTATCTATTGGATAAACAAATGACTCCTTCAGCCTAGTGACTGATTTTGTTGGACCAACTGTGTCGGCTCCCTTCAGTCGGTGTATTTCTTTTGATAAGGGATAGACGATGACATCTTGCACTAGGCGACATGTACAAAGGGCTTGCTACTGTTTTCAAGATTTCTTTTCTTGCTCAACTGTACAAAAATGGATTTTCTTCTCATTTCGTTTAGCCCCTGTATACATAAGGGCTAATATGCATTATGTATTAGAAATAAATGTCTCGGGCCCGGCGGCGTGGCCTAGCGGCTTGGGTACTCGCCTTGGGCACCCCGGGATCCCATGTGGGCACCGGTTCTGGTCCTGGCGGCTCCACTTCCCATCCAGCTCCCTGCTTGTGGCCTGGGAAGGCGGTCGAGGACGGCCCGATGCATTGGGACCCTGCACCCGCGTGGGAGACCCGGAGGAGGTTCCTGGTTCCCGGCTCCGGACTGGCGCACACCGGCCCGTTGCGGCTCACTTGGGGAGTGGGTCATCGGACAGAGGATCTTCCTCTCAGTCTCTCCGCCTCTCTGTATATCTGACTTTGCAATAAAATAAATAAATCTTTGGAAAAAAAAAAAAGAAATAAATGTCTTAACATTTTCATTTCTTTGTTTTTAAAGATTTATTCTATTTTTATTGCAAAGTGTGTATACAGAGAGGAAGAGAGACAGATAGGAAGGTTTTCCATCTACTGATTCACTCCTGAAGCAGCTGCAACAGCAGTGCTGCACTGATCTGAAGCCAGGAGCCAGGAACCTCTTCTAAATCTCCCACACAGGTGCAGGATCCTAAGAGTTTGTGCTGTCCTCAACTACTTTCCCAGGTGATAAGCAGGGAGCTGGATGGGATGTGGGACCACCAGGTTTAGAACCATATGGGATCCTGGCGTGCTCAAGGCGAGGACTTTAGACACTAGGTTACCGCATCAGGCCCAACATTTTTATTTCTTCAGCTCATTTCCCCATCTATGTGATGACAAAATGATATGTATTTAGTGTGTTCCTTCTGGTACACCTAATCTGTGATTATGAATTAGTAAATCTAGCTGGTACATTTTCTGTGAATATAGAGATTCACTCATTTGACCCTTTTCAGATGGGACATCCCCTACAGGAGTGTATTTAAACAATGTTTTCTACACAATAGAGATAATTTTTACGTTGTGAATCAATACGTAAGTGCATATATATGTGCATTAGAAAACTGTTGCTTATGTGATATACTATGATACGCTCTGATATGTTCCATTTCCCTTCTGTAGAAGTATTGATTGGGATCCAATAGATTAATTTTTATAACTTCTAAGCTGAGTCTGGTTTCATGGTACCATTATGGAGAGGTTCTCACAGTCAGAAAATACATACCTCTTTTAGTAGATTAGATCAAAAGCAAAACCCATATGTTGGCTACAGGAAACACATCTCTCCAACAAAGATCAGCAGAAACTATAGCTCATGGATTTTGATGTTTTTGTTTTTTATTTTCACTTCTTCAGAAATTTTTTCCACATATTAAATTATTCGTTGACTCATAGGTCATGCAGTAGCATCATTTCTTCAAGAAGGTTCTTGAGTTTCTTTTTCATTTCTTTAGCAATATATGAGTCATTCAGTAGCATGTTATTTAACTTCATGACATTGTAAATTTCTATTTTTCTACCTGTTGTTGATTTTGTTTTGTGTCTTTTCATTTAAGGGGATGTATAGTGACTGTATAATCGAGACTGTCATACGCAGATGTGAGGGTACAATGCAGTATGCATCTCTAGTTCCAGATCAAAGATAGACTCCCAATGAAGCTGTTGAGTATATCTTGACAGTAGGATGATGGACTCTCTACCATTGTCCATGGCTGCAATGACTGTTTATGAAGAACTCTAGTATTGTGATAATACAGGGCAAATCAGTGTGTGTGGTTAGGTACATCCCAGAGCCTATGGAACTGTAGCATAAAATAATAATAATAATAAATGGAAAAAATAAAGTATACAGGAAGATTAATGTAGATTTTATGCAAACTATTTCATGCTAAGAGACCTAAGCATTTTTGTATTTTATATATGCTGTTCTCAGATGCATTAGCAGGGAGCAGGATCAGAAGTGAAATATCTGGGTCATGAAGCAGCGCCTGATGGAATGCTGACAGTGCAGGTGCACATGCTATACCACAATGCCAGCCCATACATAAGCTTTCAATTCCTGTGGGAAATTCCAAGGAATGCGATTGCTAGATCATATGGTAGGTCTAGGTTTACTTTTTTTTGTTTGTTTGTTTGTTTTGTTTTGTTTTTTTAAGAAATCACCAAACTATCTTCCAAACTGGCTATATCATTTTATATTCCACTCTTGATGTTGTGGAGTTTGGTTAAATAGATATGTAATGATATTTCAATTTAATTTGCATATCCTTGAGAAGGTTCGAAAACCTAAAACCAATTCCCTACAGATGCTGTGAGTCGACTGTACATTTCCTCCTCATTACTGAGTCAATGTCCCATTACTTTCTGGGATAGTCATCACCCTTTTTGTCAATGTAGATGATTTTTCCCAATTTCCTACTTTGCTTCCATGATGCCATTGGAGTGTGTGCTAGCCTTTAAGTGAAGTGAAAGCTCCCCCTCAGGATAAAAGCGCAAGCCATTTCTTTATAAAGAAGGGATTGTTTAATTCACTAAGTTATCACAGGGCTCCTTAAAATTCTCCAAGGCATGGAGCTTAAATGGATAGGAAAAAATAATCGCCTCTATTTGTTAGAACACAAAAATGAAGTGGTGTACATATGGCTTGCAAAGTGGCTGTATTATTACCAGGTTGGTCTCCCTTTTGCTTGATGGGGATGTTACTGCACTAACATAAATTTATAAACTGAGGCTAAGAGCTCTAGAAATTTGGTTATCTCAGAATGTGAGGATGCTGTATGATGAGCTGTAAAAATATGTGTTTAAATCTCATGAACTGTTTTCTCCAGGCCTCTATTCCATGTTTTCACAGGATATTCATGGTGTTACTAGAGAAGCTAATACAGAATTATTAACAGAAGAAAGTGGGAGAAGGGGAGAAAGAAAGAAGTATTCATTTAATAAAACTTACTAGAAAATTTAGCTTCTGATCTCCTCTGGTTCCATTTGTAATGGGCACCATTTTATTTTATCCCGATTCTTAGTGACCTCAGAAACCTCTATACATTTAGTTAAACATTTACTTCTATTGGGTTTTCTGTTCTAGCCAGAACTATTTCCTTCTGATAATACTCCTCATTTTACCACTGACGGGTCTCGAAAATGTCTACCTTTAGTATTCAGCTCTTAACTGAAGGTCACAGCAAATCTTTCTTTTTTAAGCACTTCATTGGATGAAGCTTCCATTTCTCTGCCATGTTGCATTTTACATTAAAGCACATTTTCCCATTTGAATTGTACATTGTATAGCTGTTTATTGTTTGACATCTTCATGTATAAGTCGTTCTCCATTGCATCCCAGAACCCAGAACAATACTTAATAGAATTGAGACACCATAAAAATTTGTTGAATGGTGTTAGATGCTTTATCAACTTTTCTCTCAGATGAGTGACAGGAATCCAATTACGTGAGTTAACATCTATTGATAACTCCGTGGGTCTCCAAGGGTTTGTGCTGTTGTTAAGCTGCCATTGGAAACTGGGGCCAGAAATCAAACCCAAGCCCCCTGATATGAGATATACAGGTCTTAACTGCTAGGTCAAATGTCAGTTGCTTAGAACTGGCTCTTGTATGACTTCCTGTTTGGGAAGGTTGGAAAGGCATTTCATTTTTGTTGTTGTTGTTGCTTTTTAAGACTTATTTTTATCTGAAAGGCCGAGTTACACAGACAGAAGGAGGAATACATACACAGATCTTCCACTATCTGGTTTACTCCCCAAATGGCCAATGTGAAGCCATGTGTCAGGAGCTTTCTTTGAGTCTCCCAGGCAGGTTCAGGGGTCCAGGAACTTGAGCTATCCTTTGTTACTTTCCCAGTCCAAACAGGGAAATGGCTCATAAGTAGAATAGGTGGGACTCAAACAAGCACCCATATGGGATGCTTGTGCTGCAGACAGAGGCTTAGCCTTACATGCCACAGTGCTAACCTCTGTTTCTCATATCAGTTGTGTATCTGTTTGCTAGATATAAGCCCATAAGGTGAAAGATACTAATTTCATTTTGATAATTGACATTTACCACTTATGTTTGTGTGAGTCTTGGTGCTGAGCTATTCTGGTTCCGTTCACATTGGTCTTTCCTGTCCTAGACTCGATATAGATACGAGTAGACAGTATATAAATATTTGGGGACAGAATTTTTAAAATTTTCTTTATGGTTTGCAATCTACATTTTTAAAAAAGATCTGTTTATTTGAAAGCCAGAGTTTCAAAGGTTAGTGTGGGGAAATACACACGCACACACACACATGCAGAGAGAGAAAGAGAGAGAGAAAGAGAGATAGATATCTTCCATCTGCTGGTTCCTTACCCAAATGGTCATATGACCAGGGCTGGACTGTTCTGAAGCCAGGATTCAGAACTTTTCACAGTTTTGTGAAAGATTTCTGGATTTTTCACATGGGTGCAAGGGCCTGAGCACTTGGGTGTTCTTATGTTGTCTTCCGAGGCACATTGCAGAGAGCTGGATCAGAAGTAGAACAATCTGAACTCCAACTGGCACCCACTTGGGATGCAGCCACTAGGCAGCAGCTTTACTTACAGTGTACATTTTTAACTTCTTTACAAAACCATCACAAATAATATTGTTCATATTTAAATTGAACCACCTAAAAGAATAAGCTTTAATTTTCCAATCTAGTATCTGCATTTTATTGTTAAATATTTTATTTCTACTTGTTGTAAGCCTTGAAATATATTATTTTTAAATTATCATTTTTTAAAATTAAAACAAGGAAATAACCTCGTTGGCATATATATTTACCATGCATGACAATCCTTATTCTTTTGTTGATATCTACATTTCCATCTAGTATCATTTTCCTTCTACCTGAAATACTTTTAGTAGAATGTACATTTACTAGTGGTAAAGTCTCTCAAATTTTATCTATACAGAAATCTTAATATTTTTGCCTATGTTCCAGCATTTATTTACTGGATACAGAAGCATTGATTTTTTGCTAAACATTTATTTATTAATTTGAGAAATCAGTGTTAAAAGAGAGAGAAAGGGAGACACACAGAGAGGCAGATGTACCAGTTCATTCACTATAAAGTGACTGCAATGACCAGGGCTGTACCAAACCAAAGTCGGGAGTCAGGAGCTTCATCTGAGTCTCCCCTTGGGGGCGGGAACACAACCACTTAGACCATCTTCCGCTGTTTTCCATGGCCATAACCTCAATGCTGAGTCCATGTAGAGCACCCAGGACCTGACCTGGCATCTGTTTGGGATGTTCACATTACAGGAAGTGACTTTAGATGCAATGATACTGGATCCTATTTCCTTTCTTAATACTTGTATACATTCCTTTTTGTCTTCTGGCATTTTCTAAAGTTTTTTTTACATAATCAGTTCACATTTAATATTACATGATTGGGCTGAATTTATCCTATGTTGCTTTTTTATGTAAGTCCCATGTTCTTCAAAAAATTTCATTTCTTACTACTATTTGGAATTAAGCAAATGCTTCCTAGTGTAACATTCTAACCATTTTAATGAGTTTTTTCCACAACATGTTTTGAAATATTCTTTAGTGGTTGCTGTAGGGCTTACAATAAGCATCTATTCAAAATCTAAATGAAATTTATACTAATTTTTTTCCAGTGAGGAGTAAAAATACTGCCCTGTCATATTGTGTTTATACATGTTGTATTTGTCTAGGTGAACAACTTAACCATACAACATTATATTAACTTAACTGTTTAATTTTATGGCATGCAAAGTAGCTTAAAGAAGAAAGGAGAAGGGCCGGCACGATAACCTGGCAACTGAAGTTCTCGCCTCGCACATGACAGGATCCCATATAAGTGCCGGTTCTGGTCCTGCCGTCCTCCCTTCCCATCCAGCTCCCTGCTTGTGGCCTGGAAAAGCAGTTGAGGATGGCCCAAAGCCTTGGAACGCTGCACCCGTGTGGGAGACCTGGGAGAGGCTCCTGGCTTCATATTGACACAGTTCAGGCTGTTGCAGCCACTTGGGAACTGAATCAATGAAATGAAGATCTTCCTCTGTCTCTCATCCTCTCTGTATATCTGCCTCTCCAATAAAAATAAATAAATCGTTAAGAAAAAAGGAGAGGAAATATGTTTGTAAATTTCTTGGTAATATTCTTTTTATTTAGTATTCTTCATTGTCTTCTTTGTTCCTGAGGATCTCAGCAAGCATCTTAAGCAATTTGCTTACCACGCAGTAGCTTTGTGCCTACTCGTTTTCTTTTGTAGATATTACCAAATATGTGTATATATTTTGAAGGCTTTTTTCATATAATTACATAAACAGTGTTTAATACAATTGCATTTTAAATGTGCAAAGGACAAAAAAATGTGAAAGTGTTTAAATATCCTTTATAATTGCATAAGCACCTTAAGTGGTGCTTTATTTTCCTGTGTAGATGAACATTCAGGTTGCGATTGCTTGCTTCTATTACTGTGGAACTTGCTTTAATAGTTCCTGTAAATGAGTTGAGTAGCAGCCTATTTTCTGCTTTGCTTCTCTGGGAATATATTTATTTTTCTTCATTGTTGAAAGTTATTGTTGCTAGATGTAAGATTATTCATTGGCACTTTTATTCTTTCAGCTTTTGAAATATAGCATCTTCTGCCTTCTCTCTCCTATTGTTTTAGGTGAGATATCATGTTAATTATATTTGGATTCTCTTATATGTGATGAGGAGTATTTCCTTTGCTACTTTCCAGATTTTGTTTTCCAAATTTAGCACTGTGGGTCCAAGTGTGTGTATCTTTGTATTCATCCTACTTAGAGTTTGTTCAGCTTCTGGGACATATTTTTATCAATTTTGGAAAGTTGGAACCATTATTTCTTCAAATATGTTTTTTCTCTTTATATTGTTCCTCCAGTACTCTAAGTATGCATTTAATCATATGCCTTGTATCTCTGAAATTGTTCATTTTAACTCATTGTCTTTTTTTCAGGTTATAAAATCTTTATTGATTTACCTTCAAGTTTCTTTATTATTTAATCTACTCAAATCAATTTTTGATACCCCTTTGTAAATTGTTCACTTCAGTTATCCTAGGTTGCCATGCTGGAATCTCCATCTGCTTGTTTCTAAGATAAATTTTGTCTTTTTTTATTAATGTACCCTTTATGATGGGCATTGATATGGTTTTCTTCATATTTTCTCATTTCTTTAAAGTTACTAAATATAACTGCTTTGGAATGTAATTAAGTTCAGTATCCATTCCTCCTTATAAGAAATTTCCATTGCTTGTTCTTTAATTTTTTTTGCCTACTTGTTTGCGTGATTCATTTTTCTCCTTTGTGGAAAAGAATATTTTAGATCATATGTTTTAGCTGCCTTGAATAGTGGTTCTTACTCTATACCAAGTTTTATTTATTGTTTCTGTTTTGTTATTTACATAGTAACATTTCAGTCACTTTCCTTTGCAGATAGATTCTGTAATTTTGCTTCTCAAAGGATAAGGTCTTAAATATAGTGACAGTCACCTGTTTGTTGACTCGCCTCTTTCTAATCTCACTAGTAATCTGCCTACCTCTGTTATCACTTTTGTCTAAAAGCTTGGTTGAGTTATCATGGCTTTATTGTTTGGACAGGTAATATGAATTGTTTGACAATCTGACCGAATTAAATTCAAGTTCTCTTGCAGGAGAGTTCTTTCTTAGGTCAATCTTTGACTCATATTCTGACTATAGGTAGTCTATGTGTTGTCTCTTCTCTGGTTCCTACTGAGCTATGGTTTATTTTGTTGTTCTGGTGTAGGTATTGGCTGTTTCTTGGTTACTTAAGATCAAAGTTTCCATGGTGTTTGAAGTACACTAACATTTGAACTACCTGACTGTTCTAAATAAAATCAATTTCTTTGAAAATCTTTGGAGTTTTATCTTCCTGGGGCCTATTAAAGATTGTTTCCTAGTTTGTTTGAATGGGATTATCACAGGCTTTGCCCCAGTAATTAGCCCTCATCCTAATAGTTGTTAGTTTTTTAAAAATCTGTACTGAATATTGTAAGTATTCAAAAGATTTCTAGCTCTTATAGTCAGAACTTGAATGTCACGCAACAAGTCCTTCAGGTCTTAGTTTCTCACCTGCTCTTCTTCCTTTTTTTTTCTTTTAAAATTTAAAAATTTTTTATTGGAAAGTCAGACATATGGAGAGGAATATCTTCTGTTCCATGATTCGCTCCCCAAGTGGCTGCAACGGCTGGAGCTGCACTGATCCGAAGCCAGCAGCCCAGAACTAGTTCTGTGTCTCCCACATGGGTGCTGGGCCCTAAGGCTTTGGGCCATCCACCACTACTTTCCCAGGCCACAAGCAGGGAGCTGGATGGGAAGCGGGGCTGCTGGGATGTGAACTGGCACCCATATGGGATCCTGAAATGTGCAAGGTGAGGACTTTACTCATTAGGTTATGATGCTGGGTCCACATTTGCTGTTTGTTTTCTGGGTTCTCAAAGTATTGTTTCAAAGATGCACAACTTCATTAATCCTGTAGATATTGTTTTACTTCAAATGCCAGCCACTTCAACTTCCTTAAGCTCTGGTCAGTACCTCCAACTGTAGCATTGTATTTAGTGGAACAAGCCAGTTTCTAACAGAAAAATATGTTTTCTCAGGTATGTTCTAGTTAATATAGAATACAAAAACTACAGGAATGAAACAGTCACATTGGGATATAATTATTGTCTTTACCTCTTGTTTATATACAGTGGAATACTTATCTTCTTACATTTTACTTGTTGAATACCATGATTAGTGTTGAATTTAGTGCAAGATATGGAGTGGATTAAAATTATGTTTTTGAAAAAAATGAGGGCTTGGCCTAATGTCTCAGTGGCTAAATCCTCACCTTGCATGTGCTGGGATCCCATCTGGGAACCTGTTCTTGTTCTGGCTGCTCCATTTCACATCCAGCTCCCTGCTTGTGGCCTGGGAAAAAAGTAGAGGATGGCCTAGACCCTTGGGACCCTGCACCTATGCAGGAGACCTGGAAGAAGCTCCTTGCTCCTGGCTTCAGATTAGATCAGCTCCAGCTGTTGGGGCCACTTGGGGAGTGAATCATAGGACAGAAGTTCTTCCTCTCTTCTTTTCCTCCTCTCTGTATATCTGACTTTCCAATAAAAATAAATAAATCTTTAAAAAAGAAAAATGAAGAGAGGAGCAGGAAGAAGAAGGGTTGCAGGGAGTAGAGGAGTGAGAAAAGCCTGATTGCCTTCCTGGAACTGTAACTATGGAATGCATGAAATCTATTCCTTTCATATTAAGAATTTTTAAAATACAAAATTTGATTATTATTACATTAATTTATCAAATAATTATTTTATCTCTTTGATTTTAAATGCTATTTAAATTCTCCAAAAATGTCTCTTTTTAATTTATTCCAAGAAGAAATCATGAAATTTTTCATTCTGTGGAAAGGGAGGCTTCTTTTGTTAATTTGGCCCTCAATGTACTGAGATAAGTTTTAATTATTCTAAAATGCTTTTGTTTGTATTTTGCTCTAAGTTCTTTAAATAATTTTGAGAAAAACGAGTTTTACAAATAAATTACACCTGGACAGTGGTTCAATACTGTTTTCAGTTCAGAGTTGGAGGGTCAGTTCTTTCATGGACTTAAATTCTTTGTTGCTTAATATAGGACTGAGAGATAATACTATGTTTCATATTAAAAGATGTAGTTTTTTAAGATGCAACTTTTTTATTCTTATTTTTTGTTTTACAGTTTTTCAGACATAGGGGTTCCCCTCTCTCCCCACTGCCAATTCCTTTTTTCTTCCCTCTGACATCCTCTGTGTTTGGTAGTAAAATTATCAGGTGTAGTATTGACTCCAACTTTCTGCTTTTTACGATGAAGTGTTCTTAATCTCAATAAAACAAAAATGAGGACATAAAGACTAGATAAACACCGAAGTGATAAAGAAACCACCAAGATAGATAGTTTTAATTTAAGACAAGGGTTCTAATTACCAGAACTGCAGTCAGATCTAGTCTGTGTTCTTGCTCCATCATCATTTGGCCCTTCTGTGAACTTGAACTTCGTGACTTTAACCACAGGAGGTTATGGTTAAAGTGAACACATCCAATGTAGATAAATCATTTGCTGACACAGCACTATCATCGGCATTATTGCTATTGTGATTGTAGTAATAGTCATAGATGAAGTAAAAAATTCAGTTTCAGTGATCTGAGTGGACAAGGAGTGAGTGTGCTGTGTTTTGGCATTTACTTTCTTTTTTATAAATTAAATAAAATAATATGGATTATGTGCTCCCAGCCTTGCTGCTAAGGGTGTGTGTGTGTGTGTGTAGGTATGTGTGTGTATGTTTAGCTTCATCAGGTGTTTCTCACAGATTCTTCTCTTTCTGTCTACTCTCACTGCGAGTTGCCATGTTGATCTACTGTCACCATGAGTTGCTAAACTTTGTACGGTAAAGAATTGTGAATAAAAAGAAAGTGATTGATAAAAGGGAGAACTGGAAGTACTTGCAATATGTTCTCTGTCCTAGGAAAGGAGTTGCATCCTTGTTTTAACTGTTCTCCACAGCTACAATATTAAAGCAGATCAGCCAAATATATATATGTATTTATAGTATGTGTGATATTGCATACTATATATGTAATAATATTATTATATAATATATATTATATGTATTATATATGTATTATTCTCATTTGCTCATAGTAGGCTTGTAGTGAAGTTTCATTGGAATAGCATACAGGAGAGTGGGATTGAAACTTGTTTTTCCTCACTTTTTAAAAAAAGGTTTTTTTTCATTTTTTTTTTTCAGTTTTATTTTTAATGGTAAAATTCCTTCGACTCAGAGATTTCCCCTGTCACTCTCCTCAATCCCTCCTTCCATCCTTGTTTCCCCTGTATTATTAAAAATAGTGCAGTTCTTCAGCAACAGTCACAAGTCCATCATGCTTCCATTTAAGTGTTGGTAAAGATAATGGCTGAGAGTCCAGCATCCTATTATCAAGATATACTCAACAGTTTCAATTGGGTACAATTTTTATTCGGGAGTAGAGATGCATACTGCACTGTATCTTCCTTTCTTGGTATGATAGCCTCCCTTATACAGTTCCCTTAGAGGAATATGTGAATGTACATGTTTACCTATAAGTATCTATTGGTTTTGCCCTTTTCCCCACTCTTGAGTGGGGAGAAGGTCCTTCTTCTCTTTGATTTCCATTTTGCTGTCAGAACATACAGAGCAGTATGTTATTGGGACATTTGAGATAATGCTGCATGGGCATTATTTTATTCATTTGTTGCTTTTACACCAAATTGATCTTTTTTACATGTATTAGGTGCTGGGTTTGCTTCTGGGAACAGAACTGTGTCCAAACCTTAGAGAGTATCAATAGCCCTGAAGAATTTGTTATCTAGACAAGCAAACATTATGTGACCATAGATAGATATAATGACTGTTCAAAAGAAGTATAATATTGTGAGTAAGGAATCTACAAATTTGTCTATACAGGGTCAGTTAGTAGATATTTTTAGATTTTCTGTGTTAATAATCCGAATGGAACCACTGTTACTGCCTTTTGGCTGTGTTTTAAATGCATTTTACTGTAGAAAGTGATAAACCATTCCTAAGTGACATGGGCCTTAAATAGGCAACAGGCCATACTTTTCAGATTCCTGATTAGACTCAAGGCTAGGTTGTAGAATAGTCAGCTACATGTTATACCTCTATCCAGGGAACTCTAAAGGGAACTCTTTTCTGGAAGGACTTATGTGGAAGGCATCTATTTCTGTATGCTTTCACTCATGTCTAACTCTGTGACATTTTCCATATTTAATAATAGCCTAGTAACTTTCAAATCTATCTATCTGTCTATCTCTCTATCTTTCTAATGCAGGCATTCATGCTTACCAGTTCCTGGTATTTTAATTTGACTACCTTTTTGTCTCCACTGAGAAATAATTGAACCATTTTGTGAATTCTTAGCAAAGTTCTGTTGAATGTAATGGAGCATGGCTGCCATTATATAGATTGTTTATCAATAACAGGGTGAATTCTTTAAAATGTTTTTCTCTGTTTCTATTGAGGGAGGCACAAAAAATAGAGAGAAAAACTGAGAATACAGAAAAAGGGAAAAAAAAGATAGAATACCTAGTTAGTCCTAGAAAAGAATTAAGCAAATGTGTTATATCACCTATTGTTTTATGCTTAAGAATAAACATCTTAGTAGAATTAGGAACTTATTATGTTCTCTGTGCACACATAAGCCATTAGAAGATGTTTCAAAGGAGAAATCAAGTTCAATTAGAAAAAACCAAACATTTATTACCTTTTAGAATTGACAACATGTAAGATTAAGCAAAATTCAGAAACTTAAACTTTTTAAATGGTATTGAAAATGCCTGAAATACTTGAAAGTGTTTGGAATCTTGTTTTTCCTATAATAACTCTATTGTAAGGTAATAATTCACATGTTCCTAATTGTATTTTTGGTGTTATCTCAAGAACTACAAAAGGACAAAAATCCATAACACTCAGTTTGGCATTGCCAGCTATTTCTGATATTTCGTTTTCACTCCCTTAGCTTTTCTCACATTCCCCTTAATTGTCTCAATATCTGTCTTTCCTTATCCTACTGTATTTAGAATGGGAAAAAAGCTGTAGTTTTGGGGAAATGCCAGTCAAGAAATTGTCGATTGTTACCATGTGACTGTAGCCATAAATCATCTTGGATTAAGTGTCACCCTTCATCAAAGTACGACATTTCCATTGTCATTTATTTATAATCTGCCAATGGAGACTAAAACATCCCTTCTCAGGAGACCTTTCAAAAGTGGATGCATCCCTACTGTTAACACAGCTGGAAAGCTGTCTGTCAGTGTCACAAGGCCGTCCAATAATGCTGATGGCATTGCTGGGTTACTCCTTCTCTACAAACTGGAGTCCATTTTTATACAACATCCAATTAGTGAGTGAAAATCTGAGCAAGACATTATACTTTGTACATGTATTTGTTGCCAAATATCTCAACAGACTAAAGATTGACTTTAAAGCATATAATTTTTTATAGTCCTTGACTCATTTAATTCTTACTAGACCTGTAAATTATGTACTGTTATCACCATTGCTTTTACATAAACATATATAAATGGTTTGTTTAAAAAATTACTTATTTATTAAGAGACAAAGAGAGTACATCCACCTGCTGGTGCATTCGTCAAGTGACTGCAATAGCCCAGATTGGGCCAGACTGAAGTCAAGAGACTGGAACTCCAACCAAGTCTCCCACCTGAGTGCTGAAGTCAAAGGATTTGGTTCATCTTCTGCTGTTTTACCAGGCATATTAGCCAGAGGCTGTTTTGGAATTGCAATAACACAACTCAAACCAGTACCCATATGGGAGGCTGACATCCCAGAAGATGAAATAACTGGTGATACTTCATAAAACTTATGAAAGATAGGACTAAAAGATATTATTGTGTTGCAACGATTTAAAGCACAATGTTTTCATAATGTATATCTTGTATAAACGTATTTTCTCTATGACATAAGCAACATATCATACTTATCTACACAAAGGTTCTTAAGTGGGAGGATCAGAGATGATCTCCATCTCCAAAGAGTCTCCTCTTAAACACTGCACTATTAAAACTCTTTATAGTAGTTTTCATAATTTACAGTTCCATATTCATTTGTGTCAGTATATTTTATAATATCAGGTTTTCCTAACTAGAAGATACATGTGTGTAAGAGTTTATTCATTGCTGAATGCCACTGCAGTTTAAGGCAGTGCCTGGCATGTAGTGAGCATAAATATCTTCTGGAAGATTGAGTGAGCAATATCTTTTAGGCATGATATTTAATAACATTAGCACCAAAGATTACATTCATATTCTGCATCTATGCATTACAAGATAATTTCATCACAGTTACTAATACTAACACTACTTATGGCTATGAAAACTGACAGCACTCTGGCATATATTTTTGAAGTTTTATATATTTTTGAAATGTAGATTTGCAAAGAGAAAGAGAGACAGAAAGGGAAAGATCTTCCATCTGCTGGTTCACTCCCCCAAATGGGCTCAAAAGCAGAGCTGAACTAAGCTGAACATAGGAGCTGGGATGCAGGAGCCAGGAGCCTCTTCTGGGTCTCTGATGGTCTGAGCTCCAGTGCTCTCCTAAGACTCCAACAGGTAGCTAAATGGGAAGTGGCATAGCCAAGATATGAGCAGGTGCTCCTATGTGATGCTCGTGCTTGAAGGTAGAGGATTAACTTGTTGAACCACAGCAGCAGCCCCTCTCTGGTCTGTCTGTCTGTCTGTCTATCTATCTATCTGTCTATCTATCTATCTATCTATGTTTTATGACTCAGTTCCGTAGGGTCTGAGATGTTCCTTCCTTCCTCATCAAGTTACGTCCCCCACCCATTGATTACCCTACGTTATTGCTGTAGTATAGTCTTTCATAAACAGTCCTATGTTTGTCATTTTGCTCTTTAAGTGTATCCTGAAACTGTAGGTATGGGCAATAGCAGAGTCCAGCATCCTATTGTCAAGATATAGTTAACATATATAGTTTCCTTGGAGTCCATATTTGATTTGGAAGTTAAGATGCATACTGCATTGTATTTTCATATCTGGATATGATAGTCCCTATTACACAGTTACTATACATCCATTAAATGAAAGCCATAAAACAAAATCAACAAGAAGAACAAAGTTTTCAGTTTTTGTCTATGTGTGCATTTATACTCAGGCAGCCCCATAATAATTCTGTTATAACATTAAAGAGTTCTTACAAGAACAACAAGATAAATTCCAAACATCCCAGGAAGTGCTAAATATTCCCTTTGAAGGACTCAGTGAGAGGCCAAAATGATAGTGCTAGAACAAAGAGATATCTGGGCTGAAATTTAAGGCCAATTTTTCATGTGTAAACTGAGAAAATATTATACCCAGTTTTAAGATATGTGGACACTTGATCAGATAGTGCTGTAAGAAGGAACTCTTTCGTCAGTTGTTGCTGTGGAAACAATTGTCTTGGACAATTAACAATAGGCAGATTATATGGACCTTCTTCATAAAATGGCAGTTTTTATGGTACTTGTCTTAGAAACGCTGAATGTAGTATTATCTAGAAGTAGATTTGAACTGGAGGGAGCCAGGCAGTGTTAATACAGTTACTGTCTTAATAAGCTCAGTTTTTTTCTCTTATGATTAAAAATGACATAAAACCAAAAGCACATATAGCTCTGACTACTAATTTGTCATCTCCCTGTATTGGATAGAAAATCTATGTTGTTCTAATGAGTAAGCACAGAATCTTAGTAACTTTTGCGACATAAGTTTAGTATTTCTACAATGAAGTCAGATGCGAATTGTGTCATGGTGCTACAACTGTGCCATTTGAGAACTTAAGTCTTCTAAAATCACTGCAACAGATGTAGGCTGGACAAAATGCATCTTCCCTTAGGAGATGATTCTGTTCTGAGCAGTTTCTGAATTAGTTATATGGTCTCATCCAACTGAAAGGGAAGCTAGAATGTAGAACAGCAAATGCTTGTCTGGTGAATATTTCAAATTCACTGATTATTTTTTCTGGTCTTCTGTTAGGGGGTGGCCCGTGGCTAGTGTTAGTCTAAGTTCTTCTCTCCACAAAAGGACAAATTGAAGGTGGAGACAAAGAAAAAGTCAGAAGAAAAGTAAGATTTACTTATATGTAAAGCAAAACACCACCCCCAAAAAGAGTATGGACAAACTCAGGGTTCAAGACTGTCCTTTTGTACAATCTGGAGGCAAATGATGTGGTGTTTGGGGTGAGAATTAGTGGAATATCCAAAGAGGGCACAATTCAGGGGCAGGTTTCAAGATCACCTATTTTTGTGCCCTATTTTGGAAATCCAGACGTGTGATGACATCACATGCCTGATGCAAATGCAGATGTTAGCCATGATACTTTTATTATAATGCAAGTATGTTGATCTGATGTCACAGCCTGTACCCATATTGAATATTTCTAGCTGGTGCTGGCTTTAAGTTGCAACATCGTGTAACTTGTGAATTTCTGCTACTAGAAAAGGGATGTTGGGGGGAGGGAGTTATTGGACGAAAGCACAGAAAGGGAGGGTTGGGCAGTGTGGAAAGAGAATTTAATTGGAGCAGGAAAGGGAGCTGTTCTGAGCAGTGTGGACTGTACTTTCGGGCAGCACGACGCCATATGGAACAATCTGGACTGCCGCATGGGCTGGCAAGGCTGACAAAATAAGCTTCTCTCTGCTATTGTTATCCCCTTGCTTATATCGTGTCTTTCCTACCACCCTGTTTTTATCTGTCCACCTTAAGTTCCTCTTACTCTTTCTCTGCTTGTCCTCATCTTTACTTACTTCCCCTTCGTTCAGTCACTATTTGATCAAATACCATTTTCATGATCTTGAAATTGAATGCTTTAGCTGCTTCTCCTTTGTTATCCATTAATTATATACACATATGTATATAGAGAGTGCGGGAATATGTGTGTTATGCAGTTTATTTCAACAGGTCATGTGTAATGGAAGTTGATTCATTATATCCTTACACTCAATATTATTTGATAAATGCTAACCAGACTTTGCTAGTTAGACATGGAGTTATGTGGATAGCCTGAAATATAATCAAATCGTATCTGGTTAGAGAAGACCCAAAATTAAAACAAAAATCGCCTACGAATTTATTTACCCATTTTCTGAAGTGAATACAAATGGTTATGCTTTTGTTTTATGAAGTTTTATCCTAGACTTATTGGAACAAATCACTCTGACTACTCACAAATAGATAATGTTATTCACGAATTTGAAACTGGTGGCAAGAATAGTTTTGGAAGGGGGTGGGGAAATAAATTTTTGTTTTGTTTTCAGTTTTGTAAGAGAAGTATCCTCACCAGAGAATTTGATAAAGCTTATATAACTTGACAAAAATGTTTGTACAAATAAAAGTAAATGATGACAATGTAATTTGGAAATATTTGAAGAGATGTTGATTAACTGAGACAAAGTTTCAGGGACCCAGAATGGGTCACTGTATGAACTATAATATGACCTCATATAGTGAACTATATGAGGCACTGAAATATTTGTGTATATATTTGGTTATATTCATTTCCTTTTTATGAGGCAAGGTCTATCTTTAAAGGGTTAATCGTCATATTTTTCATTTTAAACACATGAAACTTCTGATTTGGAGACATATCTACAATCACAGAATTAATCGTGGATAATCTAGTTTCATGGTTCTGATTTTCTTATTTGTATATGTAATAAAGTTAAGATCAGATCATTAGGTTCTATTCCAATAGGACTGGCATTCTTTTAGTCTTCTAGCTTACAAAGCTGCTAAGGGATCCATTTCTATGGTTCAAGCCACCAACATTTTAATCACAGGCGTGAGTGTGATGTGGCTCTCAAACTCATGCTGAACGTTCGTTCTCTACAAAAGGCATGACACTAAGAATTGGTGAGATCCGTTTATGGTGTTTAGGTATTGGGCATGGGGGAGGTCCTTAGGTCATTGAGGATATGCTCTAGGAAGGTATTTTTTTTTCCTTCTCTTTTTTTTATTAATTATTTTGCATTATGTGACAGTTTCATAGACTCTGGGAATCCTCCCACCCCTCCCCACGCCCCTGCCCCCTGGTGGATTCCTCCACCTTGATGTAGTATTACAGTTCAAATTCAATCAAGATTCTTTCCTTGCAAACGTATACCAAGCATAGAGTCCAGCTACTTATTGTCCAGATGGGTTGAACAGTTTCTTGGGGAGACCATTTCTGGTCCAAAGTTAGAGCTGGTAGAATATCATCCCAGTCAATTAAGAGTCCCAATATAACATCAACAGCAATTTGCAACATTATGGAATTGACATGGTTTTGAGTAACCAGTATGTTTAAAAAAACAAAAAAAGGAAGGTACTTCTTACAAGAGGGTTGATTAGGAAAGCCTTGGTCAGGTCCAGCCACTCTCCACTTTCTGGCATACCATGTGATGATTGCTCCATATGTGTTCTGCTAGTGCCGTCCTCTGGCTTCATCAGATGACTAAACCAATGGGATCTGCCTAATTTTGTATTATGAATTTCTTAACTCATAAGCCAGAAGTAGGCTTCTTTCAGACAACACCTTCTCTTGCATATCTTGTTACAGTGATGAAAAACTGAATAATGTACAACCCCAGTAAATTAATGCCTTCGATTCCTGCTAACTGCCCACATCATTAAACAACTTTTTATGATATCACTGCCAATGCTTATATATATTTTTAATTATGTGTTTACTAGACCTACTTTATGTGCCTCCACAGGCAATGTAACCCATCTGTTCTATGGGCCTTGGTTGCTTGCCCTGCTTCTGGCTAGAGCATTTGAATAATTGCTCCTGCCATTCTCTAATCACACATTTCCAACTACCAACTGGAACTGAGTTATTCTATGACCTTTTCTGGTATCATGTGCCAGGCTTTGGGGCCCTCCTGGTATGCTGGCCTTGGCAGGAGGTATAATAGCTCCCAGGACCAGAGTCAACCTAATCAGTCCCAGGAAGGATCCAGCTCTGTCAGCGGATCATCAGGGAATGAGTGATGCCGGTTAGAGTTGTAGCGTAGTCAATGTTCCTTGAGCAAAATTGGCTTACAAAAAGAGAGACAACAAACTCATACAGAGGCAGTCCATGGATTATTTTCTCTTCTCCCATTGTAGAGACTGCTCTAAGATACAAAGACCTGAAATATATTTTTGAGATCTCTCATGAAATTAAGAAACTATCAATATTTGGGGGGAATACATGGCCAAATCATGTACAATATAGTTTCATTGACTTTTTTGGGTTGATGTAAATCTTTATGTTGACATCCTAACCCTTAGGATCTCAGAATGTGAACTTTTTTGGGAACTGAGTCATTCTAAATACAATTAGGAGTAAGTGGTCATAGTGGAGAGGTATGGAAGCTGATTCCAGTATGGCTGGGTTCCTTGTGAAAAGGGAAAATTTGAAAATATGTACACACGTACAGACATGCACATAGATTGCCATAAATGCTATAAGAGTATGAAGAGTTTTGAGTATCTTTTCCGTAAACTGAGTAGTGCTAAAGATCCCTAACTAGTTACTATGTACAAGAAGACTGAAGTGAAACAAAGTTTCTGTAAGAGCCTTCAGAAGGAACCAGTCCTGCCACCACCTTGATCTTGAATGTTTGAGATCATAAGTATAGATTTTGAAGTTTGTGATACTTTTTTGGCAATTACTACAAATTATAATAATGATTCCCTTGCTTCATTGTTTTCGTTTTTATTCAGTTTTGTTTTCATTGGATTTGTCAGTTCCTCTCTATGCCCAGTTATGTGTAAGCATTAAAACTTGTCCCAGTCTCCATTTCTTTACAGACAGTTAATACAGCTTTTACCCTGAAAATGTTTTTAATACATTTGTAGTTAGCTCTGAATTGGATACTAGCTGATAAACAAAAAAAGTAGCTGTTTTATTTTAAAAACTTACAATTTTTAGCAAGACTATTCTAATGTGTAAGTATGAATCAGCCTGTATGAATAAGCTAATTCAGATGATTACAGTTTGTGAATATATTATTACAAAGTTTGGGAAAAGGAGTCAGTCCATAGCATCTAAAACTATGTTGTAAACTATTGATTGTAGGGAACCATATTTTATTTCTATTTTATTTTGCATCACCAAAAACTAAGATTTTTTTTATTTGGTGTAGTCTGTACATATTTTCAAACCCATCTTTATGACAGGCAAATGGGAGTTTCATGCCAAATGGGAATCTCAGACATTTGTAAACAAGACCTCATGTTGATAATTCAGACAAAGTAATTAGTGTTCATGACTGTAGGAGTCTGGAATAGGTATGATGGATTTTATTAGGTTTTAGTGAATTTATAGTGGAGTGTAAGGAAAAATAATTTCATCAGCCAAGTACACATGGCCAATAGCTGAAACTATTCCCCAGAACATTATCCCCATGAAAAGGCATTTATTAAGTGCTTATTTGTACGCCACACTATGCAAACTGCAGAAACAACTAAGACTTCAAATTCAGTCACTGCTTTATGATGGATTAATGTATTCAATTGAAAGACAGAGCTATGCAGACACACACACACACACACACACACACACACACACAGGGAATGAGAGGGAGAGACAGAGAATCTTCCATCTGTCTCACTCCCAACATGTTCACAACAGCTGTGGCAAAGCCAGGCCAAAGGCAGGTTCCAGGAGCTTTTTCTCGCTCTCCAGTATGGGTGCAGGAGTCCAGGCACTTGAGCCATGCTCAGCTGTTTTCCCAGGCCACTGGTAGGAAGTGGAGCTGTCAGGACATGAACAAATCCCCATATATGGGATTCTGGCATAGCAGACATCACCCAATATACCACATTTTGGTCCCCAAAATCACTCTTAATAAGTAAAATCTTTGCAGATTTTTGAGAAAGAGCTAGAAAGTTTAATCATCAGAGAACATCAGGGAAAACAAATCCCATACTTTATTAAGCCTTTTTTGGAGTAAGACAATAAAAACCTGGCTGAGATTCTTCCAGATATCTGCATAATTAATGGACCACATGATCTTGTGTATAAGTGATGAAGTGACAGAGCTTCATCAGACTCTCTTGCTTCTAAATTATAGCCTCACTGCTCCAAGTTGTTGATGGCCAATACCACAGTCTCTGACTTCTGGGGTGCCACAGGCTGCACTCCCTCCACTGTCATCAGAGTAACAGTAAAATGCTTTGTTGAGAAGAAATATCTAAAATGTTTGTTGAATGAGAAAAGCCTTATTTGAGGGTGGTTTTAGTAATAACATTTTCACAGCATTGTCATGAGAGATGTCATTTGAACTTTGTTGAATGATTGCCATGTCCCTGGCTCTCTGTTAAGCACTCTATACAATCTTTATTTATCTAGAAGGATACATAATAGCATGTGTGGGCAGAGCTTAATGCTGTGATACAGAACAGCTACCTAACTTCCAATGGTTTATTAAGTTGGTTGAAAGTACCTGGATTAAATTCCCAGCTTCGGCATTTTTGAGATTGAGACTGTTAATGTGAGTATTCATGAATCAGTATGGTTGCTTAACCCACATGGGAGACCTAAATGAAGTCTGTGGCTCCTGTCTTGGACATTGGCCTTGCTCTGGCATTGCAGTCATTTGGAGAGTAATACACCTGATGAGAGACTGGCCTGTCATTCTTTTCTCTCTCTCGGCTTCTTGTAAATACATAAAAATAAAGTTTGGCTGACATTGAAGAGTTTCTATGACCAGATCCCTGCCTTCTTCCTGTGACTGGTGGGTTTCAGTTGCCGCTGCGAACTTATGTGACTCTGTTGTTCGTGATATTTGCACTGATACTCGTGCAGGTGTTTCTGCTTTCTAGTCTCCCTCCCTTTCCTTTTTTCTCCTAGCTCACTCTACTCACTTTCTTAGAAATGGTTCATGTGCCAGTTACTCCTCACGGCCTGAGAAAACTTAGATATCCTTCCTTCATGTTTTTTGATTACCTAGCATCTTCATTATTAAAATTTAAGCTGTTGCCTTCAAACTATCCATTGATGTTTGTGACTCCCAGAACAGTCTAGGCTGTGGATTGTCGAGTATTCCCTAGAAAGATGCAGGTAGTGGCTGTTTTGTCTTTGTTGATCGTATGGCCTTTGTCATGAGTCTTCAGTTTTGCCACTGTAGTATAAATACAAACACAGGAATCATGAAAATGAGTGAATTTGACTGTGTTTCAGTAGCTCTTTTTTTTAAAGATTTATTTATTTATATTAAAAAGTCAGCTATACAGAGAGGAGGATCTCTGTCTGTTAATTCACTGCTCAAGCGGCCTCAATGGCCGGAGCTGCATTGATTTGAAACCCGGAGCCCGGAGCCTCTTCCAGGTTTCCCATGTGGGTGCAGGGTTCCAAGGCTTTGGGTCATCCTCGACTGCTTTTCCAGGCCACAGGCAGGGAGCTGGATGGGAAGTGGAGCTGCCGGGATAAGAACCAGTGCTCATATGGGGTCCTGGCGCATGCAAGGCGAGGACTTTGGCCACTAGACTACCTCACCAGGCCCTCAGTAACTCTTTTTTGATAAAAGTGTATGGCAAGTCAGATTGGCTATGTGAATTGCCATTGGTCAATTTCTGATCAGTGAGTCTTCATGATGGCAATTATTAGTTATCTTGGTTAATGTCTTCATTATTAGCTCAGTGCCTGGGACAGAGAAGTTATTCAGTGGATTTTGGAACTGGGAGTAAATTAGCTCCTGTAATCCATTACATATCACATGTTTATTCTTGTTTTAGCTCTTGCTTTTATTTGAAGTATAATCAGGTTGTTATTTAACATTCTCCATCTTGTTATTTGGCAGCTGTGTCTTGTTGGAACATCAGAATTGAGTCAATGTGTCCTAAATTGTCAGGTCACAGTCCAACATTAAGATCCATCTTTTTGTGCAGATCCAGGCATTCCGCTTCTGTGTGTAAGATTTCTTGCTAATTCTCTCTGGTATTCTGTTGCCCTCAGGCCTTTCAGCTCTCCTTGAAACCAGCCACAGTGCCATCTGTGACCTGTTTATTGAAAGCTGTGTAACTAAGTACAATAATAGAATTTTTCAATCAATACCCAATTGTAGCAGGAGCTGGTAGAGAGATTTCAGGGTGGCCGTAACATGCTGAGATAACTTGGTGTCACTAAGAAATCAGATAGTAGAGAGAGATGTTAATTGAAGTCCATCAATCATAAATGTGCACAGTGGGCCTGAAATTTGGTGTAGATCCTATATTGTTTGATGTGTGTTTGATTTTATAAACCCATGCAGTAAACTCTTGCGAACTCACTGAATTACATTCAGCTGGTCTAAAGAATGAATGTGTTCTGTGTTTTCTTTGTTCAGAAACCCATATACATACATCCTTTATATATATGACATAAATAACTTCTGTTGGCAATGATGGGATAGTTGATAGCAAAAAAGAATGCAGTGAGAAATAATAGTATTGGAAAGACATGAAATTCAAAATCAGATATTTCATTTGCTCTGTATTTCTTCCATGAGTCAGGTAACATCAAGAGCACTGATTTTTCTGTTTTACGGTGTGGATTTTGCCGACTTGCCTAGTCACAGTTTGTTAGTAAAATTCAAACCTGATTCTTTTTTTTGGCTATAAAATCCTTACTCAGTGGTTTAACAAAGATATGAAACAAACATTAACAAAACTATAATTGTAGCAATATTATTGCACATGTATTTCTTTTTCATTTTTAAAATTTTAGCTTCCACAAATAAATGAAATATGCAGCATTTATCTTTCAGTGCTATGCACATTTCACTTAACATCATGTCCTCCAGTTGTGTTATTTTGCTACAAATGGTAGCTTTTTTTTTTTCAGTAGTGATAGTGTTTACATAATTGATCGGGATTGGAAGAGTTGAGGATCAGGGTGAGACCATTGTTTACACATTTTCTTTTTCTTCTTCTTGTATATGGGGAGAGGGGGATACAAGAAGAGAAACCACATCCAGCCTGCCAACTGCTGCATTACCCTGGGCATGGGGAACTACCTCCTGATGTCATCCCAGGGGCCCCATTTTCTGAGGGTTCTGCTCATGTGGTTTCCATAGTTCTGAGATGCTGCTGATAGCTCCACTCCAAGGAAGAGACAATCCTTCCGAGGTCTGTTGGCTGTCATAGTCCGACTCTGAGTCTCCACTGGCCCGGAAATTTTCTGTCAAATTTCACTAGTGTAGTTGATCAGTTTGTTCTGCCCTCCATCTTCAGCAAACCAGTGGGAGATGCTGTTTAGCCTAGCCTTGCCTAATGCATGCTTGTCCTCGTGTACCATAATGGAAGTTGCAGCACAATAAGAGCAACCTCCAATAATCCCCACTGAACAACACCCCCCAACTCTGGTCCCAGTGCCTGCAAGCATGTACAGTGGATTGGTCCAGTCTGCTCTGCATCCCATTGAGATCTTGTATACATCATTGGACATTGTAGTCTAACTCCATCAGAATGATTCCACCCTCCAGCCCATATTCATACCAGTGGGTGCCACTGCTTGTCCAGCCAGGCCACACCCAGTCCGGATTCTCATGCTCACCAGTGGGAGTTGCAGCCCATTAGAGAGGAGCCCACAACCTCCTCACTGGTCCCACTCCTCACCACAGATTTTGTGCTCTCCATGTGGTCCTATGGTCTAGCTCAACCTGACTTATCCCTAGTCCCAGCACTTGCCATCTGTTGCTGTGGCAAAGTCCTGTCTACCTGCCTTTATTTTGGCTCATGCCTGTACCAGTAGATACAATCAGCTACCCCAGCCTGGCTTTCCCCCTAACCCAGTTCACATGTAGGCCAATAGGTGTTGTAGCCCTGCCCAGCCTGGTCTGCCTTCAGTTCCAGCTCTCATGCTCGTAACATGAGTGGTGACTTAGCAGTGGAGTTCCCACTACTCCCTTACCAGGCTTAACTCCCTGTCCCAGTCTTGCCTGTGCTGATGCATGTTGTAGCCCAGTGTGGCGTAGCCTGTCTCACCTTGGCATTTACCAGTGGGTACTGTAGCTTGGGCTAGCCATGTCTGCCCCCATTCCAACTCACGTTGGTTGGAGCTGCTACCCAACCTGGTACAATCAACCCCTAGTCCCAGCCTTAATGTGAACTGACTGGTAATGCGGCCAGACCCAGCCTGTCCTTCACCCCATTCTGTTTCTCAGAACTACCTAGTGAGTTATGAACTGGTCCAACCTGGCCTGGCCCCATATCCGGGCCACATGTATGCCGGCAGGAAAGCAACCTGGTCTGGTCTGGGCTGCTACTAGCTTTGGTTCTGGTGCTCACCTTTAGGGACTGTGCCCTGACAAAGGAGTTTCTCAAGCCCCTCTCTTGGGTCTCCTCTCAATGGAGAGATCTCACACACAGTTGGGTCCTTGGTTCAGACTGACTTAGTCCATCTCCTGTTCTTGCAGGAATAGCAGCCTTACCCAACTGGCCCATACCCAATCCAGTTCTTACTACTGAGTGTTATAGCGCAGCCACACCTAGTCCATACCCTGATGCAGCTCTCATGTGGCTAAGTGGGAGTAGATACCTAGCCCACCCAGCCTTTCCTATACCCACTGTGGCTTTCATGATCATCAGTGGATGCTGGAGTCTAGCCCAGTCAGGCATGCTTCATGCTCTGTCTACGCCCATGCTGAGGGATACCGCAGTTGTGTCCAGCCCAGACCACCACCCCCGTTCCAGCTGTCACACTCACTCATCAGAACCACAACCTAGCCAGGGTGTCCCTTAAGCTCCCCAACAAAGCCTGTTCCCAGCCCCAGATCTTGTGCATGCCAGTAGCTGCTCTGATCCAGCTCTGTATTGCCCATGCTTGTCTCAACCTTTGTTATCAGATACTGCAGCCTGGCCTGTCCATGCCAGCCCCAAGTCTGAACTCTCCCTAGTGAGTGCTAGAGCTTAGTTCTGCCAAGTGTGCTGCTTCCGTTGCTGACCCATGCAAACCAGCAGGAGTGATAGCCTAACAAGACATGTCCTGCATCCCAACCTGGCTGCTGCACTTGCCAGTGAGGTAAGGTTGGCCTGACCCTGCCTGGTTCACACCCTTGCAAAACCACCCCACACACATTCAGACAGGTGGAGCTCCCCTGCCTGGTCTAACCAACACGCAGGCATGAATCACATGCTCACAATCTGAAGCAATAGCCCGTGAGCAGAGTTTCCACAGTTCCTCCTCCAGAACAACTCCCAGACCCAGATCTCACCCATGCCAGTGGGTGCTAGGCTCTTACCAGTCATTAGCCACCCCCCCATCCTACTTATGTATGAGTGGAGTAGCCTTTAATATTTTTTTTGATAATACATAATGAGGACAAATAGTCTTTTTTTAAAAGATGTATTTTATTGTATTATGTTTTTATTGGAAAGTCAAATACTTATCAAGAGAGATTTAGAGACAGAGAGGAATCTTTCTCTCTTCAGTCCAATGATTCACTCCCCAAGTGGCTGTAATGGCCGGAGCTGTGCTGATCCAAAGCCAGGAGCCAGGAGACTCTTCTGGGTCTGCCACCCAGGCACAGTCCCTAAGCTTTGGGCCATGCTTCACTGCTTTCCCAGGCCATAAGCAGGGAGCTGGATGGGAATCAGGCTGGCAGGACCAGAACCAGCACCCATATGAGATCCTAGTGGGTGCAAGGCAAGGACTTCAGTCTCTAGGCTACTGTGATGGGCCCAGCCTTTGATTTTTAATGGCTGAAGAGTCTCTCTCTTTCTCTGTCTCTTTCTCACCCCATCTTAAATTTTCTTTATTCATTCATCTTGATGATTGGCATCTTGGTTGATTTCCTAATTCAACTATTGGGAACAGTGCTGCTAAAAGCCTGAGGGTACAGGTGTCACACAAAGTGAGTGTCAGAAATCACATTCCATATGTAATTTCCTGACAACATTAAAAATAATTGCAATTTTCACAGAATTTTGTCATTTCCAAAGTATTTGTTCCCATGTTTTAGCTGAATCTCTGGCAAACTGTGAGTTTGACAAGGCAAGAGCCATTTCCTCCAGTTGTACTAACTGACTTGGCACTTCACCTCATTGGTGTATGGTGTGGGAGAGACATGGGGGCTCAAGCACATGCCTTCAAGGCATCATTTCTGGTTTCCTTCCAAGTAACTATGTTTCACACTCCTGAATCCTGCCTTTCTACTATGTAGCCTACAATAGCAAGGCTTCATGACTTTTCAGACTGCTCCAAAATTATCTTCCTAAAGATAGAAGATACCATCTCCCAAATGAGTGCTTCATGTTCTAGAGTGGTCTCTTCAATGTAACCATGGCCTTTTTATGACCTACATCCTTACTAGTAAGGTCTGAACTACCAGCAACTAGAAGGATTGACATTTGTAGATCAGCTTTCTCCTAGTTGTCCTCAGAGTCTATTTCGACCACCAAAGTTGTCTCTAGGTGGAGGTTTTTGTTCCTTAACAATTTAGGTAACAGCACTTCTAAATTATTTGCAATTCCCATTAAATGGTTTTACTTTTTGCCAGATTATTAAAAAATATTTCAATTGAGATTAATGTGAATCTAACTGAAAACAGATTAGGCAAAGGAAGAGGTTTGTTTGTTTGTTTGTTTTAAACTCCTGTAATTAAAAGTTCAGGGACATTACAGACACAGTCAGACTTGAGGTTTTATGTATGGAAAATTCTCTTTTCAGTTTTTTATTCTAAACTTTTCTGTATTAGACAGTTTCTCTCCAATAATTGAAAAGATAACCACTAGTAGTTCCAATCTTGTATCCACTATGAATTTCCACTGACATGAAAATGCTTCACGCCATTTTCTTTTATATATTAGTATTACTTATAATTAGTTGAATTAGCCATTGCAGTTCAAGTCATGTGACTGAAAATAGGGGAAAAGAGGGACTACCTGGGACCCAGTGTGATAGCCTAGTGGCTAAAGTCTTCGCCTTGATCACGTCAGGATCCCATATGGAAGCCGGTTCTGGACTTGGCAGCCCCACTTCCCATCTGGCTCCTTGCTTGTGGCCTGGGAAAGCAGTGGAGGAATGCCGAAAGCCTTGGGACACGGAACTGTGTGGGATGCCTAAAAGAAGCTCCTGGCTCCTGGCTTCGGATTGGTGCAACTCCAGCCATTGCAGCCACTTGGCCAGTGAATCATTGGACTGAAGATTTTCCTCTCTGTCTTTCCTTCTCTCTGTGTATCTGATTTTCCAATAAAAATAAATAAATCTTTTTTTAAAAGAGGGACCTACCTAAATAGTTTTCACATATTATACCTATTGAAAGAGAGCATCTAATGCAGAGGCAGAACTGCAAAATGCTCACAGCACACAGTGAAATGACTATACCAGTGTTACCTCTATTAAAGTATCTTACACTCTATTCACCAGTGAAACTCCTTTTTAGCCTTCTTGAAATACCTGCATGCCATTTATTATGTGGTTGAAGGAAAGGAAAATCATTTATCCTCTATGTGTTTCGGCTGCTTTGTCTCGAGTTTAGTATCCAATAAGAAAAATCAACTGTGAAGCTAGTAATGATGATTAAATGTCCACTGGGTATAAAATGCTTAGCTTGGGCATTGGTGAAAAGTTGAGTGTTTTGTGTATGTTAACTCTATCTTCCAAGTGTTGCTGTGCATGCTGACACTATGATATCTGGGGGAAAAATGCTGCTAAAAATGACAAATCAGTGTAGAGACATAAAAAGTGATAGTGTAGCCATTTAAGAAAATATAGACCATGGAAGTTATTTCTGAGCAGATAAGCTTCGAATGATGATCAGAATGAAGTGAAGCTGCAGGCCATTCTAATAATGGTGCTATCAATAAAGTAAACATATGATCTGAAGGCCCTAAGATGATAAAGGTCTTAGGTTGCTTGAAGAGTAAAACCATATGAAAACATTTACAGAGCTATCACTTTACCTAAAATCTTGTAACTTGTAATGGAATTAGAGACAAGTATAAACTTAGACTTGGAGTCTTTATTTTTATCAAAGTGTTTCTATCTGGCCTATCTTCTGGAAAGTCTGAAGCTGTGCTAATTACATGTTTCTTGAGGCAGAGATCTAGACGCCTGAGAAGAAAGTAATTAACAAGCACTTTACACTTTATACTGGCAATGGTTAGGGGGCAAATTGACCATGTTGCATGCAGAAAATGTTCCTACGTTTGACTCGGAGTAATTGGTTCATGGAAAGGTTGCCTGTCTTAAGAGCTAGAAAGAGAGAGGAAGACAAAGTTCAAACTTAGGTCCAAAAAGGATATGGCTGAGCAACAAGTGTCTTAATAACCTGATGAGCCTGGGAGTTCAAAGGCAGAATGAAATACTGTTGTATAACTTCGATTGAAATGCCTTCTGAAATTCTTTTTTTTAAAAGATTTATTTATTTTTATTACAAAGTCAGATATACAGAGAGGAGAGACAGAGAGGAAGATCTTCCATCCGACGATCACTCTCCAAGTGACCGCAACGGTTGGTGCTGTGCCAATCCGAAGCCAGGAACCTGGAACCACTTCCGGGTCTCCCACGCGGGTGCAGTGTCCCAAAGCTTTGGGCCGTCCTCGACTGCTTTCCCAGGCCACAAGCAGGGAGCTGGATGGGAAGTGGAGCTGCCGGGATTAGAACCGGCGCCCATATGGGATCCTGGTGTGTTCAAGGCGAGGGCTTTAACCACTAGGCCACGCCGCCAGGCCCTGAAATTTTTTATATGTAGAATACAGTTATTTCCCTTAGATAAAATCATTGAGATAGCATTATGAAATAGAAATATGGTATTAGAGGGGAGGCAGCTTGGGCGAGGGCACGGCTGGCCACAGAACCTATGGAACTCTATTGTAGAACAAAATGAAGTAAGTTAAAAAGAAATATGGATATTATATTCCTCACATTTTAGTTTTATTTCAATAGAATAAAGAATTTGAATCCAACATGAATATAAAAGTAAGACATATGAACCAGAAAAATAATGTCCTTTTTATTCTTTTGTTGAATATTCAGCATACACTAACCAGTTACCTAATTTTTTCTCATTTTGTGTACCAAGCCTGCGGTGTACATATAAAGACACACAAATGAGAATTTTAGGGTTCTTACTCTTCTGTAAACTTGTATGTTGATGTTACCTATAAACCAATAATTTTAGTACCGTATTACAGATTCCCTTCCAGTCATGAGTCATGTAACTTTTACAAAGTATTTATCTTTATGCTTCTCATCCTTATTTCAAAGTATAGCAACACTTATCTTGTAATATTCTGGGATAGGATTAAAAGAGGTAGGCAGTGTTAAGATCTTTAATGTACTATCGGGAAAATATAATGTTATTTTGTAAACATTTAGTTGTTTATCAGAAATGCAAACTTACAGAAAGGAAGAGGAAGATAAAGAGAAAGAGAGGTTTTCAGTTTATTGGTTCAGTGCCAAGTACCTGAAACAGCTGGTTTTGGTCTACACTGAAACTCCAAAGCAGAGCCCTCATCTCGATCATCCTATAGACAGCAAGAACCCAAGCATTTGGGCTAATACCTGCTGTCTTCTGGGTGCATTATCAGGAATCTGAATCTCAAGTGTGAAATAACTGTGACTCAAACTAACACTCTAATGTGGGATATAAGTATCCCAAACATTGGCTTAGTGTGCTATAGCACAGAGTGTGTCCCATTACGAATTTTGTAAAGGTTGTGATGTTAGCAATGAATTGAGGTAGAAAGCAGTAGGATACAACTTAATTGGCTTGCGCCTGGAGACGTCTTTCTAGAAATAAATCTTTCAATGAGGAATTTATAGGTAAGGAAACAAATTAAAAGCTAGAGGATCATGTGAAATAGTATGAAGTGTTACAGAGGATGATTTTGCTTTTAGTATCATGAGAAAAAATATACTGAAAAAATATAAGAGATACTGTTAGGAAAATTTCATTGGAATTATGTTATGGACATTTCCATGATTCATGCTACAATGATTTGTGTATCGATTTTGATAATCAAACTCTCTTCAGTTGAACATAAGGGAAAGATTATTAAGTACGCACATAAAAAATCAAATAAAATATAGTGGAACCTGAAACAGACTCACAGGAGACTTCTCAGAGGAAATTCTATAGGCCAGAAGAGAATGGAGTGACACATTCCTGATTTTAAAGGGGAAGAACTGTTGGCCCAGCAAAGCTTTCCTTGGTCTGTATATACCTTGCTCCCCCAAAGATTTTTATGTCAGAATTAAGTCCCCATTGTAAGATAGCCAACAGGAATTCATTTAATTTTTTTAGATATTTTAAAATTGGGCCTGGTGCACTGGTTCCATGGCAAATTCCTTGCCTTGCACATGCCAGGATCCTATGTGGGCACCAGTTCAAGTCCCAGCTGCTTCACTTCCCATCTAGTTCCCTGCTTGTGTCCTGAAAAAACAGGATAAATGGCCCAAAGCCTTGGGACCCTGCACCCATATGGCAGACCTGGAAGAAGCTCCTGGCTCCTGGCCTTGTATCAGCTCAACTCTGGCTATTTAGGCCACTGGGCAGAGAATCAGTAGTTGGAAGATAGTTCTCTCTGTCTCTCCTTCTCTCTGTATATCTGCCTTTCCAATAAAAACAAATAAGCATTTTAAAATCTACATAGGTTGTAATCAGTACCATTCACAACACAGCTGTCTAAGTAAGACTTATTTTTTACTTGCTATTACAGAATATTCAATAGATTTTATAAATCAGGTAGGCAATAGAACAATCATTCCTGTTAGTCTTCTACTATAAGCTCAGAAGGCTCGTACTCTGAGAGAGTGTATCACATTTTGCTTCTCCAGTTTTTTTTTTTTATCATCTTCATGTTTAGAAATGTGAGTAATCTTCAAATCCCTGCTTCAATCTTTGACATTGCTTCTGTGGCTTCTGTGACTTTAACATTCTCTCCATCTCTTTCTTCAGTTTATTTCCTGCCAAGTACGTCTGGAGTTTCCAGCTCTTCTAGTAGTAATTATCAGTTCACTTTGTTCTAATTTGAGAAAATTATTGGATGTAGAATCATTGTGGATGTTGGAGTTTCCTGATTCTAATTTTGGAAAGCAGAACACAGAAGATGGTAGCACTAAGAACTGGCAATGAAAGAAAGAAGTGATTTCATTACTGAGGAATATTTCTTTTTAAAAATACGTTTCTCACATTTTTGGAGGCTTGTGGTGCTGTTAAATTCATTTATAGTTGAACTTGTGTTGACTGACACATAATATTTGTACACACAAGTTATATACAATGTGACATTTGACTCGTGCTAGACTTCTAACTGCTTGGAAAATACTTAATATTTAAAATTAGGGAGGTTTTAATGCCTTTGTATTTGTAGTTAATTTTTTTATCCACTGCCCAATGTATAGGTGTATTATTTTGCTTATTCTTTTGAAAAATAAATAGAGGACATGCCATATATAAAAGGCAATATGCCTTTGTGTTTCTCATGATAATAGGATCAAGTTTAAACTGCAAGATGAGGCTGAGGTAACTCTTCCATTAGATTTTTAAGCCTGCTGTGTTATTTGCTGTCAATTGATTAAACAAGGATTGATTGATTGTGTATTATGTGCATGGCTCTAGAGACAGAACAATGAACCATATGATCTGTGTCAGAAGTACAGCTTTTGAACTGTTTTAGGTCAAACATATCATTAAGAAGACAATTATAGGGCATTGTAGTTAAATGACACATGAAATGCATCAAAGGGTATCTGGAGACATTTTAAAGAGGCTCTTTAGTAAGCTGAATAGCGAATTCATAAAATATGTGTGATTTCACTTATGTGATTGTGATTGTAATTTTATTTGGAAATAGGATTTCTGCAGATGTCATTTAGGATCTTGAGGTAATTATGTAATGGACTTGGTTCCTAACTGAAATTACTGGCATCACACTAGAAGATAGAATTGCTGGCATCTTCTTGTTTGAAGCAGACAAGGACACCTTGGTCAGGAACATATGAAGATCAAGGCAAAAATTAAAATTAAGAAGCTATGAGTCAGGGAATGAATTTCTATCAGCCACAGAAAGCTCACAGAGATGCACAGCAAAGATTCTCCCTACAACTCCCAAATGAATCAACTCATTCAACCCCTCGATTTCAGACTGGTAGAAAATTAGTATGAAGTTACATTTATTATAGTAGTCTGGTCCTGGAAAACGAATAGAGATATTTACGCTAGATTAGCACCTGGGGTGGAGAGAGAGTCAACAGTGTAGGCATACTTCTCATTTTAGGGACCATTTGATATTGGAAATCATGTAGTTTGCCCAATTTACAAATGGAAGAAGGGACTCAAGGTCTATATAACATGCAATCCATTTTATTGCCATTAACATAACTCCATGCATCCTCACTTTGTAGGACGCAAATATGCTGCTTACCCAACACAAATATGCTGCTTACCCAACTTTGTCCACACCAGATAATGATCTTTCCTCTACCATGCAGTGTACCTGCTCAATATATTCCTATACAAAATAGATAATTGGAAGATCACTTTACTTCTCTTATACTTCTGTATCTATTATGCTACCATCAATTTCTTACATGGATATCTATACTATCTTTCTAATTGCTTCATTTGTTTGTCCTAGTCAATGGTTTGTTTTCCTCAGCACAACAGTAAGAGAGATCCTATTTTAATCTAAAAGATGTTATGTCACTCGTTAGTACAAAACCTTCTAATAACTATTCATTGCACATAGAGTAACACCCTGAAATACTTAAATGTCCCCCAAATCCTGCTTGAACTGATTCCACGAGTTTTCATCTACCATTACTCATGATTCAGTCCCTAACTCATTTAGCCTCCTAGAAAATGTAGGACATGCTAGATATAATCCCTCGTTAATAACTTTAAGCACTGCTATTTCCTTTGTCCCAAATTCTCATTATGTGTGTATCAGCCTGGCCAGGCCCCCTTCTTTCTTTATCTTTTTGCTCAAATGTCACTTTATTAGCTATCCCACATGAATGGCAAGCTCTCCTGCAATACTTCAGATGTTCCTCACCCTCATTTAGCACCCCCCCCCATAGCACTTATTTTCATCTGGGTTTTTGAGTTTTCTATGCTTATGTATTTTCTGTCTACTAAAAAAAGGCAGTATGATACGGGGATGGTATGTTACTTGATCAGTGAAATATAGCTAGATAACTAAGAGAACCCTTGACACAGTGTATGAAGTTAGTTTTCCAAATAAATGGAAAAGAAAATAATGTTAACCAAGAGTGCTATAAAAGAAATAAATTGATTCGACGAGAATCTGTAGATCTCTCCTAAATACTCTGTCAGTACTTGCTGGGTCTGTGATATGTTGCTTGTTTTTGTCCCTCTGACCTGGCACTTTGTATTTTTTCTTTTACCGGATTCAACATTATTAGGACATTGTACATATGGAAGGGTGTGTTAAAGATCTTTCTATTGGTTGATTCTTTTCCAGCTGACAGTTTGTAACAACTTCTCAGATAGGTAGAAAAAGAGATATCATGAAAACCTGTATAGAATCCTCAGCAGATAATACTCAAGGTATTTTGCCTGGTACCTTCACAGTCAGTATCATGTCAACAACAACAAAAAATTTGAATGTAAGACAAATTGGCAAGTTTGTATAAATGCAGTTGCTATATATGTATATAAATGCAGTTGCTACTGGTGAAAAGTGATCAGGAACACATCTCAGGGGAGATATTTTGTACCAGGCACTGTGTCCCTTGCTCACATCTGTCTCATCCTCTATGCTTTGTTCCAACTTGAGGAAGAGGGTAGACTGAGAATCAGAGAAGGTGACTATTCCTTTCTGTACTTTTTCACCTCTATTGTGTCTCCTACAAGCTAATCATAGGTTTTGTGGGATTTGAGCCAAAACCTTTCAAAACTAACACTAACACTATTTTGTAGATGAAATGTAACCAGACATCTAGAAAAGGAGATTTCTGGGCATTGGAGAAGGTTTCAAATGTGGCAGTTTGGCCGGCATGAGAGCAACCATCAATCAGATGTGCTCACCTAAGAGGACCCAGGATTTTGACTTGGAAAGCAGCCAAAAACAGATCAAATAGATGTTTTTTATTTTCACAGGCAGTGTAACTCCTTGGAATTTTTCATATCATACAGCATGATAATTAATGATTCTAATCCTAGATCCATTGGTTAGGACCTTCAGACGTGGGACTTTAAAATGATACATTGAATGTTGAATTTTCAGTGAATGTCAAATGACTGCCAGACATCCAAAAGTTAGGGTTTCATTTAACTTTAGTTCCCCACAGAAATGCATTTTTTCCCCTCCAGATGGGTGTCTCCACATAGGCAAAAATGTATAAATAACAAAGTTGTGGTCAATAGTAATTAAGGCTTCTTCAACAATTAGAATTGAACAGTCAATCCACAGTAATATTATTCTTCACAACCACCACAGATAGAAGATACCATTTTAATTTCTCATTTGCGTGATAGTAACATAAGATGTACAGGGATTTCTACATAAGCCTTATGTTTCATAGCTAGAAACAGGAGAAAACATTTGTGCTCATGCTGTCCAGGAACATGCCAACTAGAAGTCTGGGCCTTTTCTGTGTTACGTCTGTGAAAGAATATAATATTAGGATGAAGTGATTCTTTATCTTTCCTATATTCTTTCTCTACCCTCCTCCCTCCTTTCCTTCTTTCCTTCTTCCTTCCTCCCTCCCTCCCTCCCTGCTCCCTCCCTGCCTTCCTTCCTTCCTATCTTTGCTTATTTTACTTATTCTCTCCAAACTGTTTAATACTCTCAACGAAGTTTTCTCCCATGCAGCGACAGTGGCATTACTTTTCAATCCAACCGTTGCCATTTCTGATGCCATGCGCAGGATCCCAGAGTCTTGAATTTCCCAGTCTTGACTTCATAAGGAACTTTTTTGGGGACAAGCCATTTTACTTGTCTTCTTTGCTTAACTACCTACACAAATAAGATATAAATACAAATGGCTTTTAAAAAAAACTTGTTTCAAATCCCCTTTATACTGAAGTATAAAATGCTTTACAAATCCAGGAAATTTGAGGTTTTTAGACGGAGATGTGAAATGAAAAAGCTTCCTCAAAAACCCTGATCCACGCAAGTTACGCAGATCCTGTTGCTGAATCTTGGATTCCTATTTCATTCAAGATTTAATTGTCTAATTCTGTGTGGTTATATAAAATTGAAGAATGATTTTACCCGGGAGAGTTTGCTGGAGTTTATTTCTTAAAAGAGTCTCAAGGCTGTGACCTTCAGGGGTAATGTCAGTGTTGGTTCCAAATGGCAGTGCAGCAGGAAGCCTGGTGGTCCTCTCACCGAGGACGCTACCCTCACGTGCTTTTCAACTATAGCATTCTCAGATTCCCAGTACTCAGTGCTGGTGTAAATGTTGAACACATGTCAGTTGCTTTTAGGGTTTTTACTGAGAAGATGGAACTTCATGTTACCTTAGTCTTTGTTGTAGACAGGTCTGAAGTAATTTTATAAATTTTGCTTTTTGAAATATGAATGTGACCTTTATTTTAGTCATTGTCGTAGGTTTATGTTATAATTCCTTATCATTTTCTTTCCTGTTGATTTTAATACTGAGCAACTCTAAAATTTTAACAGTTATTTGTGCACTGTTTAGTCAAAGGCAGCTGAAGAGTTTTGATACTTTGGAAGAAAAGTCTGCATTCTGAATCATTCTAGAGAAAAAGAAACAAATGGCTTTAAGAGCTAACTTTTATTAAACACTTATATTATTTATCACAGTTAAAACACTCTGTATTAAATGTTTTACATGATCTAGTTTAACCCTGTTATTGTCAGTTAGGCATTGATTTTTTTTCTTATCATTCTAATTATATCTGTTAGGAACTTGATACCCAAGGAGATTAGGCAATTTTTTTTAAAAAAATTCAGCTAATGAGGAGTTGATCCAGGGCTAGAATCCTGACTTCTGGTTCCAATCAGTCTCTTCACTTCTCAGCTAATCTATAAGCTATATGAAAGAGTTGTCTATGTTACTGGGTATTTTGGGGAAGGCATGAATGATGAAGCACAAAATTAGGGCTGAACGTTCCACATTCTCAAGGTTTCAGTGAATTTCACTTTAGTTGCTCTTTCATTTATATGATTCACCCATTTCTATGCTTCATAGATTTTACACTCATAAAAGCTTTAAAATGCAACATCTTTATTGTGTCTACCTATTGGAAAGCTAACCAGAGTAGTAGTTTCGAATTCTTCATAAAACCAATGAGTACCTGGTTTAAAAAGGTAGCTTAAAATTGCTCTGAATTAATCTTGTTTGTGCTTTTCTGAAATATAAAACAGCCTAAAAATTTATAAAAAGAAGACCAATCGGTTTTCTTAGAGTTTCAGAGGATACAATAAGACAAGGTCATGGTGCCAGCGTCTGGTCAAGACCTTTGTACTGTGTCACAACTTATAAGCAAGACTCACGGGTGAAAAATAGATGATCAGAGGCTGATACTCTGTTACTAGTAGGACAATAGTATTAATCCATTCACAAACCCGGAGTCTTTTAGGAACCAACCAGGGCTTAAATCTACTCTCAGCACCATTGTGTTAAGTATTAAACCTCAGGTGTAGGATCTCTAAAGGACACAATCCTTGGATTTATAAAATGCCAGTTGCAGATTCTATGCCCCTTCTATGCAGGTTATCATCAGCCACTGTGGGTTCAACTCATTTGCACTCTATATATCTATGCGTTTGAATGTGTTTTGTTCCTTCTCCCAGACTTGTACAACCTAGACCTCTTTCTGGTTGTTTATTCTTGATTTTTCCCAGATATCTATTTATCTGTGGAGTGGCTCTTCATGTTTTAGCCAGAAAATATCCTTTTAAAAAAATGTGTGTGTGTGTGTGTGTGTGTGTAATTTCCTTTTTCTCTTGGGCTGGTACAGGCAGCATAGCACTGGTCTGTAAGGAACTATGAGCTATGTATACCACATCCCTCAGGAACTTTACAGTTGCTCTGGGCTTTGACTATAGCATTCTTTCATTTGAAAATGACATGATTTAATCTCCTCTTGGGTGTTTACTCAAATGATAGTTTCTCAGTGATCACTATTAAATGATCACCATATTTAATTACAACCTTCCTCGCTCACGTTTTTCTGCTCTGCTCTGATTGATCTTTTCCATATTGCTTGCTGCCATCTAACACATTTGTTTTCATTGTTTTGTATATTTCCCTTTCATCAGAATATAAGCCATAAACTGTAATACTATTATCTTTTTTAAACATTATCTTTGTTTTGTACATTGCTGGAGCCCAGGATCTCAGAGTAATTCCTAGTGTAGAAATGGTCAATAAGTCTTTTCAAATGGCTAAATGAAGGACTGGATGCCTGTTCCCTACTTTGAGAATGTTGAATGAATTTGTATGAGGTTGTCAGGTGAATTATATAGTATGTTGAGGAGCATCCATAACCTCTGCTCAGCAGGAAACACATCAGTAGTATTCACTTAGTTGTGAAAACTAAAAATGTCTTTAGACAGAGCCAAATGCCCGGTAACATCAAAAAACAGGTATCATATATTATTAGAGTTTCTAGCATGTAGTACAGATGCTTGATAATTTTTGTGCTAAATGGATATGACATGGCCAAATGTTGATCTGTATTTGAATGATTTAGTTAACTTCTGTCCAAGATTATCTCCTCAAAACATTTCCTTTATCTTATATAATGAATTTGGCCTATAACTAAGTATTTGTTTTTACCTCAGTTATATATGATGAAGAAGAATAATAAAGAGTGGCCAAATATTGTACAGAGGTCCTTAACAGTCTCTCAATGTGGTTAGAGAAGCATATTTTTGGCCAAAAAAAAAGGAAAATTGATTGTTTTGTCTTTTTCACGACCCTATGTACATCTCATCACTTTAACAGGGATTTTCTGTAAATGACTGGATAGTAAATATTTTCTACTTTGCTTTTCATATGGAAAATGGCATTTGTAAATGCATTATTATCATATCTAGTTTCCTACAGCTGGACCACATCACTAGTGAGATTTTGAAAGAAATGATTCTTCGTTACACAGAGCTGCCCCGTATGTTGTAGAAGTTCAGCAACATTTTTGGCTTGTACTCACCAAGTATAAGTCAGTGCCAGTTCCCCCTCTCTCCCAGTGACAACAAAAGTGTTCAGAGGGAGCATTTGGTAAATATCATGTCTGAGCAAGTGAGCAATATGCTAAACTCTAACATGGAGGTGGTGAAGTCAGCCTTCATTATTGACAGCCGGAGTTGGAGAACATGAGTTTAGGTCTGCAAACCAAACTAGGTGACAAACAGTGAATAAAGCCAACTTACCCATAAGGTTCAAGGGTAGGAAGGATCATCAAGGAGACAAGGTGAACTGGTCTTATCTAGAGACAGATCACTTTCAAGACAGAAACAGAATGGCCTTGGTATTTTGCTGAACATGATCAGATTTAAATGATTCTCTTCCCTGTGGATTTCCAGTGCACATAATCTAATTAATTATAATCCTTGGTTAATGCTGTCGGGTAACCAGTGCTCATGACAATCAGTTTTTATTTATTTAAATAAGTTGATAGCATTAATTGTGTTAATTCATTACTTAAGAATGCATTTCCCAAAATAAAGAAGAAAAATGTGACAACTGCCTATCATTCCCATGTCATATGCCTTTTAATTTCATCTTCTATTTTCCCCCACCTAAGAAGTTAGCATGATACAATTATTCTTAGTGCAAAAAATACTTGTGAAAGCCATGAATAGTTTTTTTTTTCATAATACACATTTTCATCAAATTTTGAAGTACCTTTGTATGCACAAATTTCAGTTTTTGTGTACCAATTTATACTTATCTGTTAGTTTCATTTCCACAGATTTTTAAAAGTACATTCACATGTCTTATCAAACCTAGCAATAAAAGAAATAACCATAGGAATGATCGAGCAAAGTGAGCAGAGAGGGGTCAGAAATGGGCTTAATGAAAATGTTCCTCAAGGAAATCAGAAAGGAGGAGAAGGGTTTTCTTATCACAGATGATGCAGAAACCCTTATATTTACCTATTTTGTGAAGGTTGAATGGTGTCCCTGGAAACCACATACACGACAGGAGAACTGTGAAGATCACGAGATGTGTTCAGAATGTGAAGGGCTATTACTTTTTATTAGTGAAAACTTATTTTTATCAAATTGAGCATGAGGCAGTCAGATTGACACTGGAAACCTAGCATCTACAAGCCAGTGTTTTCATTTTGTCCCCCTTCATGCTAGAGTTCTATTGCACATACTGTACTTTGTCTTTAAAAGATAACAGCTGCTGTTCCTCTGGGCTAAAATTCCCTTGACTTTGAATTTCATGATTTTATTTCCTGGCATAATGAAAAGATTCCTTTTGACCACGAAAGCATACCATTTTATAGTTGATCAAATCCGTGGTCACTGCTCCATGGTGGTAAGTTGATATTAAATGGGACTTTAATGACAGATGCAGGTTTAAAATTCATTACATGTCTATAAGGTATTTGTGCCATGTTTTAGAATCTGGTAAGTGGTTGGCAAGTATCATATTAATACTATACTGTAGTGGCTGTGTTTGTCTAAGTATGCAGAGGAGATACAGTTCCATGTTCTTTTTTTTTTTTTTTTTAGAAAGTAAATATACAGAGAGGAAGATCTTCCGTCCAAAGTCTGGCCGGACTTTGTCAGTCTGAACCAGGAGCCTATCCAGGTTTCCCATGTGGGTGCAGGTTCCCAAGGCTTTGGGACGTTCTTGAATGCTTTCCCAAGCCCCAAGCAGAGAGTTGGATGGGAAGTGGGGCTGCCAGGATTAGAACCAGCACCCATATGGAATCCCGACACTTGCAAGACTTTAGCCATTAGGCCACTGTGCTGGGCCCTGATTTAAAGTTCTGTATCGCAAATCATGCAGTGTTGCAAAAGGCAGCGAGTAATAGAAGGAGGGACAGTTTGACCATATTCACTAAAGAATAAATTCTGTAGCACTGGGATCTTTTCTTACTCACTGCTAAGTTAATATCATTTAGAGCAGAAACTGGCTCACAATGCTACTTGTTACCTAGAAATGAAAGTTCTGGCAAAAAAACAAACAAACAAGACAATGTGTTTTGTTCTTGGGCATATTTCATTTGTCCATCATTTGCTGGGTGTTTTGTGTTGATCGTTTACTTTAAACCTTATGGCATGGTTATTAGTATTATTATCACTGTTGTTTTTCCCCTGAAAAAAACTGGGGCATAAAGGAGTGAAATGATGGGACATAGGGCAAGGATTTAGACCACAGAGATTTTAGCAACCAAACTGCATAAGCTCAGGGGAAAATGTACTGAGTATCTGTTATCTTGACTTGATTTGGCCAATAGTTAACTAATATTAATGATCAGTATTCAAAAATTAGCACTTCCTTTAAAATAGTGGGTTTATAGTTGAGCAAGTGTAATTTGTCATGATATTAAATACTCCATTGACAACCTTTAGGATGCAGACAATATATTTTGAAGTTCTATGAGAAATTCAGAGAAAAACTCACATTGTTCCTGATTTCTTCTGATAGCACCAGGTCTCCATGCAGGTCTGTGAGATCTAATTGTTTCCAGTGTGCACTAAAAAGCCAAGCTAATGCTGTGTGTTTTCTAAGCTCTCTTTTAGTGTGACATGTCTGTTTCTCTTACAAGCATCCTCTCATTTGTCACTTACAAAAATATGTCATTCTGTTTTTAAGTTCAATACAAAATAACATTTTAAATATCTTTTTGAGTGGTAATCAACAGAGACTAAAAGAATGATTTGGAGGAGATTTCTATGTATTTTTCTATCCTTATCTTTATACATATATTGGGTCTTGTGATGACAGTACTAAAGCAGATCTTCTCTATTTTTTAAAAAATATAGGTTGACCCTTCTAAAATTTTCCAAATAGTAGGAGGTACATGAGTTCCAAAGATATACACTGTCCTGTGATAGAAGGACAGGAGCAGGGAATTAACTGTTGAAACTGTAGAATATTATGTCATGTAAAGGATAGTAAATGAGGTGAGGAACAACAATATTTTGACAGATTCTACATATTTGAATGTGCATTCAGTTATAAAACACGTTGTGTTGGTTTTATAATTTCAAAACATATTAATTAAGAGATGTTCACAAAAATTTGACAGTGACATTTTCCCATGGTGACATTTTCTATGTGCAAATAAATTTAAAACAATTGCTCACCTAACTCTAATCTGAATAAAAGAAATTTGTACTTAACCATTATAATCATCTAAATTACTGAGAAAATATGTAATTTTGTTCATTAGCACATTAAATTGTTGGTTATTGAACAAAATTTAGCATTAAATTATCCTAGATGGAAGTGTTACAAGTTGCTAGAGTGAAGGTTTTACTGTCCAACAAAGTAAATGATTTTGAGCATCTACTTTGTGAACAGATACTGCGACTCATCTGTAGTGATGAGCTTTTTGTCCTTTCTGATTCTACAGTCCCATGCTGATAGGAAATAGCAATCAGTCATATGCAAGTATGCGTTGTTGGTTAGTACTGTGGTGGAATGGAAAGGTGATGGAGCTATGTGATGTGAGAACTAGCCCTGTCTGGGAAGGACAGCCACAGAGAGCCGAGATGGAGGCAGGATAACTTTTCCATTCTTGTCTGAAGTCTTAAGAAAGGCCATGTCATTTAAATGAGCATTTCCTCATTGATGAGTTTCCCCAAAAGGAATAATTTGGTGTGTGATAAGTACTGGTTCATAAGAACAAGGCCTTACGTTTATTGCCAAAATCATGGAAATGCTTAAATATCCAAAGGATATTAGTTAGATGTAACATATGAAACAGTGTATTGACCATGCAGCAAAGAACTATTTCAATACACATGCAGTTTTCTGTGGATTCCCTTATTACAAGATATTTATCTTGTAATCTTTCTTTCGTTCTCCAGCATTCTGTGAAGAGGGCTGCAGATATGGGGGAACCTGCATCGCTCCTAACAAGTGTGTCTGTCCATCCGGGTACACAGGAAGTCGCTGTGAGAAAGGTAATGCAGCCTGTGTTTGGGGAGGTTGAGTCAGAAAGAATGGGAGCTTTTGGAATGAGTATAGATATGATACATTATGCTGTGCTGGGAGTGACTTTGCCAATGTGGATACCTTTTAATTATTGCATAATAGATCTCCTCCCTCTGAAAATAAAGCTTCATTTGCCCTCCTTTCAATTCATCTTATTCAGCAAGGTCAAGTCTTTGCTGCGGTTTGCAGTGTGCGTTGCTAATTAGAGATAAAGTCTGATGAACTGACCTGCCCCACTTATCATCTATTGGATAGCACCACACTTCACTATTGAAGTTATAATAACTGCTGTGTCAACTGTATCTAAATTAGAAGCACATACTCCTTGTGTTAAAGCACATTAAATAACTTGCAGCAGGTTTATTGTCATGCTTGCTATTTATTCTCATACTGGTTTATTAGGAACATTATCATTCATGGGCCTGATAAAATAAAATAATTAGTATTAGCAAGAAACCGCTGTATACACCTTTTTGTTTGCAATAAATGCAATGTATCTTAGCACTATGTGTTGACATCCAGGAGAAAGTATTCCTATTTATGTTCAAGTGAAAGTTGCTGTTCAGTGCCAAAGTAAATGTAAATTCAAGCATGGGGTTTTACTATGTGACAGTTTTTTTCTTTCCAATTGTGTTTTATTAAGCTAAAATCAATGCATGTGCTTTTTTTCAATCCTTTATAGCATACTGGGTACTTCTCATATCATAGCATAGGTAAAGAGGAATAGGATCCTGTAGCCATAGTTGCTATTATTAAGAAAAAGGGAGAGTGTACTTCTTTGGTACTAAATATCTAAAAAAAAATCCTCTTGTTTCTTCCTATTCACATTCACAGTTGCTGAACTTAGAAGTACATTTAAAAGCAAGTCCCTGTCCTGATCAAATGTTACATTGCACTAATTGTATATTTATAAGGCAGCATGAACTATTTAAAAACATGCCATGAGCTAGTCCATAGAGATACTGGTGAATAATGTAGTATTATTCATATGTTTTATGGTTTTATCCACAAATGAAATCATTTATCAGATTTAGTTAATTGATTTGACCTTTAAAAAAAGCATGTACAAGTGCCATTTTCTGCCTCTGAGTGAGCATAGAAAAAATTAAAACATGGAGTTGAAGAAGTCTTCCAACAGCAACCAACAGCAAAAAAAAAAAAAAAAAAAAAAAGTGATGGTAACTTAAAATATAAGCCCTATTACAATGCATTTAATTTTAATTAATTTTATCAAATGAAAAATCATCTAAATGATTCTCAAAATTTCTTCCAGAACTGCCATATGTATATATATTTATATTTATATTAATTTATATTTAATATATAGGAACTAATGGTGACAGTATAAGGAAGATAACATCAATGATGATGGATGCAACAACTAATGATATGAAATAATTATTTGTCAGGATGCATAAATCAGTATTTTAACACTAAGAACCAAAAGTCGTAGATGTCGTTACTGTCATTTTATAAGTGAAAAACTAAAGCCTTGCTAGAATAATTCCTACAGATAAAAAACTGAGGGTAAAAATTATACTGCATCTTACACAGTTTGCAACACAAATACTGCATGTGTTTCTGAAGAAAAATACATGGATTTTTTTTTATTAGACTAGCTCTTTCATGCTAAACCACAAGCAGGATAGGCATAGAAGGAATATTCTACAACACAATAAAAGCAATATATGAAAAACCCAACACCAACCTAATACTGAACAGAGAGACTGGAAACTTTTCCACGAAGATCTGGAACTAGACACGGATTTCCACTTTTAACGCTGCTATTTATCATAGTATTGAAAGTCCTCTTTAAAACCATGCCACAAGAAATTTAAATTAAAAGGATACAAATAAAAATGAGTAATTAAAATAGTTCCTGTTTGCAGACCACATGAATCTATACTTGGGAGAACCAAAAGACTAAATTAAAAAAAAGACTATTGGAACTCATAATAGAGCTTGGCAGGATAGCAGGGTAGAAAATCGATGAACACAAATCGATGGCCCTTGTATATACGAACAACTCCATGGCTGAAATAGCATGTGTAAGTACAGTCCCCTTTAAAACAACAGAAGAACCATAACTATCTTGGAACTAAATTAACGCTACTGAAAATATGGAAGACCTCTATGATGAAAATTTTTAAAATGTTCAAAGAACATATTAGAAGATGAAGAAATGTATCATGTTTCTGCATAGGTAGAACCAACATCATGAAAATGCCCACATTGCTGAAAGTAACAGATGCAGTGCAATCACAGTCAAAGTCCCAACAACATTCTTCTCAGAAATAAAAAAGAGGATGCAAAAATTGATCTGGAAAGAGAAGTGATGACAAATAGCTAAACCTATCCTGAAGAATGAAAATTATACCCGAGGAATGAAAAATTCCAGACCTCAAGATGCATTACTGGGCATAGGTAATCCAAACAGGCTGGTAATGGTACAGAAAGAACATTGGGACAGAGTAGAAACCCCAGAAGTGAGCAGACAGTGGCAACCAACTTATCTTCATATGAAAAAAAGTGCTCAGATTCCCTAGCAATTAGCAAAATATACAAATATATAAAATTTAAAACATGCATTGAGGTTCCATCTAACTCCAGTGAGATTGGCCTACATTCAGAAATCTAGCAAGACCTGCTGGCACAGATGTGGGAAGAAAGGTACCCTATTCCACTATTGCTGAGAGTAGGCTAGAACAACCACTATGGAATTCAGTATGGATAGTGCTAAGACAATTGAAAATTGATCTACCATATTTCCCAGATATCTCACTCCTGGCTGTATATGCAAAGACAATAAAAATCTGCAAATGAAAATATGACCTGTGATGCTATATTAATAGCAACACAGTGCACAGTAGCAAAGACATGGTTATAATCAGATGCCTGTCAAAAAAGGAATGGATAAAGAAATGGTGGTGCATTTACTAAATAGACTAATACTCAGCCATTAAAATAATGAAATGCCATTTGCAGCAAAATGGTCCCAACTAGAGACCATTATACTTGATGAAAAAATCCAATCCCAAAAGGACAAATATCATATTTTCTTTCTAAGGCTAACTCCATGCAAAATACAAAACAAACATATGTATAAACATATACATACATATGTTCACCTAGGACAACTGTATAATGGAGACTAGCATACCAGGAATTGAAGATGCATTGTAGTATGCATCTCTATGCTCAGAAAAAAGGAGGAGTTTACAGTAGGATACTAGATTTTCTGCCATTGTGTATATCTACAGTGCCATGATACACTTAAATAACAGAATGTGGACTTGTGACAATTGCTGAAGGACTATACTATTGTCATAATACGGCAGAAAATAGTAGAGACCCTAAATTCATGTGAGAGACCCAGAAGTACCTGGCATCAAATTGACTCAGCTCTGGCTATTATTGCCATTTGGGAAATGAACCAGTAGATGGAAGATCTTCATCTTTTCCTTTCCTTTTCTCCATAAATCTGATCTGTCTTTCCAATAAGAATGAAATCTGTAAAAAAAAAAATAGATAAAATACTAGATCCTTTCAATGAAAAATAAAAACAAAAAGATTCTTGGAGTTCTTTTGACCCAAGAGAATCAGAACATATGCACCAAGCACTGCCAGTGACCACAATATTTAAACGTAACATCTATCATAATTTTTATTACTCTAAAATTATAAAAATTTATAGAAAAATATGTTTGTGAAAATGCTGATGGATACATTGCCTTTTAGTGAGAATTTGGCTGGGTTATATGTTAGAATTGGTAGTTGCATCAGAAAAAGCACGTTAGCTAATTATGCCACATCTTCTTCCTCATATATTGTATGAATTATAAATTGCTAAAAATAATTCTATAAGTATCAGGTATCCAAAACCAGAGTCTGGTGAATCAGGCTGTGAAAATGAGGCAAGTTTACTTATGATATACCTTCTGTCTTAGTCTAGTATGAAATGACTTTGGGGAAAAGCAGACCTTGAATTTTTCACATAATTGATTCAGAAATGTATTCACTTAAGGTAACTAACTTTCAACAAACTCGCATGGCTATTGAAACTCTCATTGTTTCCATGGTTACTGAACACATAATAAGTACTTAATAAAAATACTCAGGTTGTCAATAAATAACAAAAAATTAACAATATTAATCAAACAGTTTAATTTGGGTTCTTGTTATTTTCTGTGTTCCATTTCTGAATTTTATAGTTTTGATACAGTAAATTTAAATTATTGTTTAAGAAGAAATGGCTTTCTTAAGTATCTGAAAGAACACAAATGGGCTTTTTTATAGATGTTGTAAAAAAAGAGTTCATTTTTCTCAGTTACTTGGGTCTTCAACCTTTGCTAAAGAGAAATAGCATCTTTCAGGATAATTTATTTCATTATCTTTCCTATGCCCAAGGAATTAGACATATGTAGATAGAGGGCAAAATTTGCCCCAAATATGTTGTCCATTACCAGGTAAAAATAATGGTAAGAAACAAAATTCTGACCCTATGTTGATCTGTTTTGCCTTCATTCCATTGTTGTGCAAACTGTATTCCTAGGGGGAGATTTTAGGAATCAGTGTGGTCTGTAAGAGTTTTATAACAGAGAATGCTTCTTCCTGCATGTAGTGGGCTGCAGGACTGTGGGGGAGGAAAGTCAGGAAAAAGGACAAATGAAAAGATAGCTCTTCCAGTTTGCAGTGTGTGCTTTCAGGATGTCTGGCACAGGATGTGTGCTCAGTATTCGGCAGCTTCCATTATTTACGTGGCTACTTTTTGTGTGCAAGTTCCCAGAAAAGTGTGAACAAGGCTTTTGTGGGGCAAATTAAGAAGGGAATATATGGAACTTGGAGGTTTCTTACTACCTACCTGCTAAACCCGCCACCCTTCACCCATCCAGTAAAAGGATGGATTCAGGTGTGCTTTCAGTATTCCATAAAATCAAGTAAATGTGAATTTGGTTGCAGATATTCCTGTCCTGAATATTTCCAGCAGTGAAAAGTAGCAGAACAGAGGCACTGACAGGAGTGCAAACCCACTTTTACTGAGCTCCTTCATTCATCTTTAGCTGCAGCTGGAAAGCCTTGTCCTTGCTCAGTGGTCTCTTCATTTCTCCCATTCTTCCAACCCACTTTCCTCTTTTTTTTAAATATATGATGGATAAACAGAGCTTAAGATTCAATTCACTTTCTTTACTACAGAAAGAAGTGCTAGTATCAAGCTGTATGGTTTGTAACTGTCTTTTATTGTATCTTGTGATGTTCGCAGCTAAACTTTGAATGGTTATGATTGCTTTTGCTATTCAGAATCTCATGTGATTCCATATATATATGCATACATATGCTCTCATAGTTCCTCTAAGAGACTATATATATGTGCATGCTTACCTATGTGTCTATTGATGTATTTTGCATGAAGGTTGCCTCATATCACAGAGAACAAATGTTATTTTCCTCTTGGGATTGGCTTATTTCACTGAAAGGAACCAGTTGTTTGTTTCACTGATCTTTTGTATTTTGTTTCAGTTTTGTTTATTTTCTCCTACAAATTTGGGATTTTTAAAAATTTTTCTGGAGCCTTGCTTTGCATTATTAGATTATTTATTTAACGCCTTTCTAATTTCTCAATGTAGGCATTAATTGCTAACAAAACGCTCAATTCTCCAAGCTTTTGGGACTTATCTTACATCCCTGTCCTTGATCCTGCCAGATATCACCTTGTCAGTGTCTCAAACATTTGGAAAGTTGCCTCAAGCCATTTTTATTTCTCTCTGCGTGATAACAACAAATAGACTTTCAAGTTGTGTCATGTAATTATGGGGAGCAATTCATCTGGTTAAAAACAGGGATTCAGAGTAGGCATTGACGATGCATCTTGACCAAGAAGATTCTGGAATGAAGCTCAGAATGTGGAGTTCTAACGCTGGGCCTTCCTGGAAGGAATGAAACTTACTGTATCCTTGTGCACATGTCTTTTTACATAAGCAGGTCTGAAACCCAGTGAAAAGGACATCCTACTTGTCCTACTAAAGATATTCGTTTAGTTCTCTGTAGATTTCCCAGATTCCCCTAAGAAAGTCATGCTTTCTGCTTCTCAATGTGCTATTGTTAGGAAACCTGAAGTTTGCTAATCTCCACTACTTACTAGCTATATGAATGGGAGAAACTTGACTTTTTGATGTAAGTTGAGAATAACTGTCCAGGTAAAACCTTAAAATTGTTTATAATCTTTCATCAAGCACTCTTAGGAATTTTCAAATAGAATAATGGGTATGAGTTCATATATCATGTCCAAGGGTAGATATAATAATTTTAAATGATAAAATTTTAAGTAATAATAATAATATATTGGAAACATCCTAGATATTTATTTAAAATGATAAGGAATTCGTAAAATAAATTACAGATAAAATATTCTAAGGAGTCCTAAACTGTATCAAGGTTCATTGTTTAATAATAAAAGAAACATAGTATGCAGTTAGGAACATGATCACCTAAATAGATTGTCAAGGTATGAGGTTAACTCTGACTTGAGAATTCCTTAAGTCTTTTGTGTCTCAATATCTTTACTAGTGAAAGGAAAAAAAAAATATGCAGTTATCCATTGGAGACTTTTTTATTTTTATTATTATTGTTTTTTTATTGGAATGGCAAATTTACAGAGAAGGAGAGACAGATCTTCCATCTCCTGGTTTACTCCCCACGTGGCCACAGTGGCTGCAGCTGAGCCAATCCGAAGCCAGGAGCATAATTTTTATGCACATGCACTACATACACTACACTACATGCAGATAAGAGTACCATTGTTAGAATTTATTTTCTTTTAGGGCAAAAATGTCTGTTTTTAAGATTTATTTATTGCTATTGGAAAAGTACATCAGATTTATGGAGAGAAGGAAAGACAGAGAGAATGATCTTGCATATTCTGGTTCACTTCACTCTCCAGATGGCCACAGTGGCAGGAGTTGAGTAGATCCAAAGCCAGGAGCCAGGACCAGGAGCTTCTTCCAGGTCTTCCACGTGGGTGCAGGGTCCCAAAGCTTTGGGCTGCCCTCCGCTGCTTTCCCAGGCCACAGGCAGAGAGCTAGATGGGAAGTAGAGCAGCTGAGACACAAACTGGTACCCATATACTATCCTTCAAGGGGAGGATTAGCCTTCGAGCCATCGCATCAGGCCCTAGTAACACTGTCTTTTAGCATTGATGATATCTGAATAGGGGTAGGTGTGGTCTGCAGGGGGCTTCCAAATGAAACTAGACTGAAAAGACAACTTCCATGTCGTGACTCTATTCCATACATGCTAGGTATGTGAAGGTCCATTTTCTCTGTTCAGATTTGTTTCCCTACCTGTGTTTAGGATTACTGTCTCTTGTAGGACTCCCGTAAAACATATGTTTCTTTCCCTGTTTAGTTCAATCACAGATCCATAACCTCCATTTATTTCTGTTTTGTTTTACCAAGTGACAGAGGCTGCCTCAGCCCCAGAAATTCAAATTTATGCTTTGGGAAAAGAGCCCATTATTGCCATTTACGTCTCTCACATTTAAGAGGTATTTCATATGCATATATGTGTGTATGTGTGTGTACTTACACATGCATATACATATGTGTATTTTATATATGCATATATGTACACAATATACTGCATATATATTAAAAAGTGAAAAGATTTCCCGTATTGCAGGATATAGGTTAAGGAACAAAGCAGTGCTTCCCACCCTACCCCTACTCCTGCTTCAAGGGACATTTCTATATGTACTTGAAGTTACTTTTCCTGGCAAGAGTTTCAGGAGGAATTTTTTCCCTTTCTCTCTGCTTCCACACTTCCACACATTTCTCCCTTTCTCAAAATCATATTAAATAACCTTTCTCTAATGATGTTTGTACTTTTGGCCTCTGAGCCTTTGTTTACGCAGCTCGATATTGGTTAATGTCTAATGTAGGCACAAGCGATACTTCTCAAGTGGAGTAAAGGAATCTAGCACCAAGTGTTTGGGTGGATGTAGGGGTCTTTAACAACTATTACACCATCATCTACCAAAACTCTTGACATGAGTAAAGCTCAGTATCCTATAACATTTGAATTCAGTAAATTCAATTTGATAAAGGAAAAGCAAATGAAGACAAATTTACTTGATCCAGACTTTTTGTTTTATAGATCGGATTATTAAAAAAGCCATTGAGATGTTACAAGTCCTTTAAGACACTGTAAGCAATAGTAAGAATTAATAATAATAATAATGGTGAAAGAAATACTATTAACAAACATAGTGTAAACATTTTTGTAGATTTCCTATAGCTTTATTCTCAAGGTTTAAACCTGCCAGCATGCTGCTAAGTCATCCAGAGTGAGGCAGTGGTGTTCTTTGGGCATAAGCAGCACCAGAGACAAGCTGATAAGGAATGTCTGCCTTATTATGCACATGTTACGGCTTTTTTATATTATTGTGATTATTATTGATTTTTGATACAATTTAATTGGCACTCAGCTCTGCCTTCCCTCTTTCCCAAGTTCCTTCGCCTCCCCTCTGTTTTAAAGGATATGAAAGGGGAGGGCAGGTGGGCATCTTCTGGCAGACACTCCCCACTCAAAGATACTGTAGTTTGCTTTATGGCAAATCTATTTCCCTTAACCTTCTGGTCATGTTCCATGTGTAATCCCCTTGACCTTCTAGCCATGTCAGAGGTCTCATTCCATGTGTAGGCCTGGAAAGCTCTGCCTAAGGCCATGGGGAGGTAAGCTATAAGCCACACCCACCAGATAGCAGGGGGATGCTCACACTTTATCAGAATGCCCTGCTTTAAGCCATTTTCACCTATGCCATTAGGAATGGGAGGCAATTCTTTTAGTATATTGATATTCTCCGTCAAATAAATGGAAGCTGTTAGGGATTACCTTCTCTAGTTAGCAGTGCAGAAAATAATTCCTGACTATTTAAGTGAAAAGCAGCTCATTCTTCCTACCAGGCAAGTCCACACTATTCAACTGTGAAACTCAAGAGTTTGATTCATACACTCATTTTTAATCCTATGTCCCAGAAATTGCAAAAGCCAGTCTAAATTGAAACACAATGGATAAACAGAAATGAAAACCAGATTTCTGTGAAGCTATGATTAAGCAAAACTCAGAAATTGCAAATTTTATGTAGAAGTAACAATATGTCTTTGTATCCAAGAAAATATGCTACGTAGTATGTCATGTGGAAACAGGCTAAATGAAGCCAGTAACCTTAGGTAGGAAGATACAGTTAGAATTTGCACCATTGTCTCCTAATTGGATTCACTGATTAGATGTGAACCAGCAATGTGGTTGCCTGAAAATGCACATGTGGGTCAAAAATATGATGTATGAAGGAGCAAGATCTAAGCATGCATGTTGGCAGTGGTTGAAAGAATAAATAGTTTCTGACTTGATGAGATATGTGAGTTTACAGTATTCTTCAATTTAACAGAGACCTTGGAATGAAATATAGATGCCAGCAATTTTAACCCAGTAGATTGAATCCACAAAGGAAGATTGTTTTATTACAAGGTAACTTCCTAAAATCACCTTTCAGTACCTCCTCAATGCTTAGAATATATAGTCCTAATTCTGTAGACCACTATCTTTACATGGATTGGACCCATGCTTACCTCTCCAGCCTTATCCCAAGCATACAGTTTTTTCAAATTGGTGAATTGGGTGAATGTTGTGGCACACTAGGCTAAACAATTATCTAGCCTGCCTACTTCCAGATCAGAAGGCTTTGGACTGAGCCCCATCTCACCTGATAATCCAGCTGCCTACTAATGCATCCTGGGAAGTAATGCATAGTGTGTCAACTAATTGGGTCCCTGCTGTTCATGTTTTGTCATCTCGATTTCAGCATGGCCCAGATCTGACTGTTGCAGGCATTTCAGAAGTGAATCAGAGGAAGGAAGATACCTTTGCTATCTCTGTCTTGTCACATACTATGTGAATGTGTGTGCCTCACTCTGTATTTTAAATAAATAAATCCTTATTTTAATTTCTGGGCTTAAAATGTCTCTCTGCTTATAACACAAAGAATTATATATTGACAGTGAATACATGTTAATATAAAGTAATAGATGAGATTGATTTTTGATGATCTGATAATTCAGAATTTTTCCAATATGACATAGTCTTCGCTCCAAATCTGTTTTTCACATTATTTGAATGTGCTTTTACCAAATATATTCAAATCCTTTGACTCAACCTTCAAAATAAATCTAGAATTCAAACTGCATGTAAACTACCAGTATATTGCATTGGACACAATGTCATCATCTTCTCTAATGTAGATAATGGTCACAAACCAACCAACAAACACAAAACCTTCTAGACTCCTCTCTCATAAACAGACATACATCTCTTTCAAGCACCACGGGTCCACTGTTAAAATATGAGTTAGATCTTTCCATTTCTTTAATCCAAATCCTCTGTGTGGTTCGTTCTTTGACTCAGAGTGAAAATCTGAATCATTATGCAGGCCTAAAAGCTACTGCACACTCTGAGTCTCCCTCCTTATTTCTCCTCTGCTGTGAATAATCAACATGTTCTTCTTCACTTGTATCTTCTTTTCTGTCTAGAATAGTTTCCTTGACTTTTTTTGGAGCACATCAGGTATGCTTTCCTTACTGTTTGATTTGTAGTTAGTTTTCCCATGTTTTAGCAGCTTTTGCTCCAGTGTGACCTCTGCAGACATTTCCTGACTTCTTGCTGAAATAGCTCCTGTCTTCTCTGTCATCATTTTATTGTCTTCAGAGCTGTTCTCATTCTTGGACACATTAGTATGATTTATATGGTCTCACTGCCCAGCCAAAATAGAAGCCCAATCAGAGCAGGGAGTTTTCCACCTTATTGCTGTTGTATTTCAAAATTCACTGCACTACCTGGAACACAGCAGCTGCTCAAAATTTGTATTAAATAAATGAATAATTTTATAAGAAGCTCCTTTAAGCTTTTGTATTAATCTTCAAAGCCACAGTACTGTCAACTTGATATATCTTGGGAAGAATAAGAAAATTATTGTTGTCAATCACACACCTTCATCTCTGATGTTTGTGCATCATATGTACTCAGAGTTATCCTTGATTTCTCCTTTTCCATCAGTTCCTATTCAATCAGTCATTACAATACATCTATTTTTTATTCTCATCTGCCTTGTCAAAGCCTGTATTTTTTATTTCTTTCCTGGAATGATACCAGTTTCGTATCCAGACCTCTAATCTCATTCCTCCCTCACAAATGTTTTCCCTATATCTCAGCCAGTGATATCCTTGTGAAACTAAGAATATAATGCAATTATTTCCTCACTGAAAAAAGCCTTAAATATTTATTTCTTTTTGCTCAGTATAAACTCTCACCCCATCATGATTATTGATGACTGAATGGTTTCCTTATTCGGGCGTTTGCTTATTGTATTATCTATTTATGAAATTCTTCGGTTTTTCTTTTTCTGCCTTCCATATTTGTTTTACCATACACAGTCTCCATATGTCTTTGTTTTTGCACATTGAACATAAGCAATTCCTTTAAAATGTCTTATATTCCACAATTACATTCCCCTTTAGCATTCTCTGTATCAACCGGTTTCTTTTCCTTCATGAAATGTATTGGTTTTAATTGACTCTTCCTTTCTCCTTTTTACAACTTCTCTCTGAAGTAATGCCAGTATTTATTCTTTGCATATTTGCTTATTTTCATTCACTTGAAATGCAGTCTCTCTCTCTCTGTCTCTCTCTCGCGCGCTCACACACACACACACACACACACACACACACACACACACACACACAATGTTCTGTAGCCTGGTTCTCAATAGCCAGAATTAAGACAGAACCAAATTCATGCACAAGAGGTTTCAGCTTTTCACTATAGTGCACACACATTCACACACGACACATGTATTCACCTAAGTACTTTGCAATTATATTTGCTGCACTACAGAATACATCAATATTCAATGTTTACAATGTCTTGGAAAATTCTAGCTGAGCTGAAAATTTAGCTGTAGTTACCTGTTGGCTCCAATGTTGCAGAAACACCTGCTTCCCTTGACTGAATCATCAATCTTTGTTCAGGGAGTTTTGATTAACTCAATTTAGAGTCAGCCCTAGATTCTCCCAAAATAATGGTATCATCCTAATAGATTCCATTTAGACTTTTCTCAAATATCCAATAATCCTCAACAATTTGCTTTCTTTTGAGAATGAAACATTAAAAAGTCAATATAAAACTTAGTTTACCTATGAAAAGTTATTAATGTTCATTCTTTGATTTATTCATATCTTTCAGGGAAGATTCTTCTATTGTTCTGAAAGGGTTTATTAAGTTTCTGGTGGAACTAAATTTAGTTGCTAGCATTCAAAGAGGAGGACAGGTAAAAGTTTACAAAACCTGTTATATTAGTTTTTACTTAATAACTTTGATTTTAATATGGCATTTCTGCGCTCAACTCTGTGCAAGTCTTCGTCAATACTGAGAATATCTATTGTTTACTCTGGCAGGAGAAAAACGGAAGTGTGGCTGAGTGAAGGCAGAAGCTCCAAGGAGCTGGACTGATTTTAAATCTAATTTCCAAAAATTTTCCTCTTTTAGCCTTTTTTGGTCTCCATGGTTCTGAAGACTTTTGAGAACACCAATTCCTGAACTTTTCTCATATATTCTGATTGAGTTAGGATTTATCTGCCTCTGTTCTCACTTCAGATTTATGTAACACTTTTTTCTCCTATCTAAACTTTGCTATTGAGGGCTTATCATTTTTGCGATTTGCCCCTGATGTTAATTTATTACAGTTCAAAGGAGAAATTAGAGGGAAATAAAAGTATTTAATGTAGTATCTTTAATCAGAAGGTTAAAAAACTTCTAAAGTTTTGCTGTCCTCATATGAAAAGTTACAGGAAGTACCAGACAGGATTATGTAACAAAGATAGGGTGGCTGACTATGAGAACAACTGGGTGATATAAAATGGCTTCCTTTTTCAAAAGAAGTAATGCAACTACATTTTTTTAAATATATATATATTTTTATTAATTATTTTGCATTATATGACAGTTTCATATGCTCTGGGAATCCCCCCACCCCTCCCCACGCCCCTCACTCCTGGTGGATTCCTCCACCTTGATGCAGTATTACAGTTCAAATTCAATCAAGATTCTTTCCTTGCAAACATATACCAGGCATAGAGTCCAGCTACTTATTGTCCAGATGGGTTGAACAGTTTCTTGGGGAGACCATTTCTGGTCTGAAGGTAGAGCTGGTAGAATATCATCCCAGTCAATTAAGAGTCCCAATATAACATCAACAGCAATTTGCAACATTATGGAATTGACATGGTTTTGAGTAACCAGTATGTTAAAAAAAAAAAAAAAAGAAGCAAGTTCTTAACCACAACCTATGATTAGCTCATTGACATTTCAATTTTAGTTTATATACAGGACCGGCTACTATATACCTTCAAATGGCTATAAGGTACCATTCAGCTGTCTCGTGTCTATTTCATTTTAGTATTTAGCCATTTGTTGTGTTGAAGTATAATTTTGCTGATCTTGGCAGATTTTAGGATAATCTAGACTGGCTTGTAACTCTAACAAGACATTTGTCGACAATTAAGGTGCAGAACATTTTTTTGGGTGGGGGGGGATGTGCAGGAAAATCCTCAACACCATGGTGAGAAGTGACTAATCTTTGTGTCCCACCCAGCAAGGCATGAGCCAATCCATGGCAGCTCTTTCCTTTCAGATTTCAAGCTCTACTTTCTGTTGTTTGTCTATTTATTTTAGGTTTTTTTTTAGTTTGTATGATTGTTTGTTTGCTATGAGGGGTTTTCGGAGCAATCCCGATGGTCATTGCGAGGGAGGGTGGGGGTCCAGAGGTGGAGCCAGGCTCAGACCAGAGAAAGCTCTCTTCCCTGGTCCCGAAGGACGTTTATTGTTCTTCTGTTTCTGCGAACCACTCAGGGCTTCTGGTTGTCTTTCCAATGACGTTGGTTTCTGCATTTTATATACACTTCATGGCAATTAATCTTTACACAAAAATATTTTAGAATATTTTTCCTTTCCCTTGTGGAATCAGAATATCTCTCTAGTTTCTAACTGCAATAAATAATTATTAAGAATGTTAAATGTTTGAATGATTCTTTTAAGTTTGCAGGATCTTATTTGAAATTATGACCATAAATTGTCTTTCCACTAACGAGGGTGAAGTAGAGGTTTTTTTTTTTTTTTTTTTAAGCTGTCAGGCATGAAAAATTCAGTTGATTTTGTTTCATGTGTTTTAGAAGTGAGCCTTTCAGTGCTTCGGAAAATGACCACAGGAATGCAAATAAAGTGAATTGATAAATGGAAATATAGTATATATCTGTGGCTGAAGGACCATCAAGATACCACAAAGATAAATGTAGAGATCAGGTTTATTTAACAACTTCATTAATGATCTGCAAGAAGAATGCCATAAGTTAATTAAATCTACAGATGGCCCTTAGTGGAAGTTACAGATACCAGGGAGAATTGAGAAATAGTATAGCAAGACCAAGGGTCAAAGCTCTGATAGCCATGAGCATATAAGAGCAAAATTAAAATTTGGAATGCTAATTATTAATTCAATACACATGTTTCAGTGCATAAAGGAGTTAAATTACAGCCATTTTAAATATAAAATAGTAAAGCAAAATGTAATTATGTGGCTGCAACATTACTTAGGCTAGAGTAGAGCTTTGAGATTCTAAAAATAAATTATTTGTAAAGAATATGTACTTTTTAATAAGCAAAGATTATTTATAAAGTTCATGGAAGTATGTACTGTGAAAAACTATGTATATATTTCAAATATTTTATACTTATTTTTTTATTTTATCTTTCTGCAAACTTTTTCAAGTTCTCTCATTTTTAGATCTTTATCCAATGTCCACAAAATAAAGACTGAATTAGCAAAAATTAGTGTCCTGGCTACAGGTGAGGATTGCTTTAACTCTCTTATGGACTTACTAATTTCTAAGGTATATAGATTTGAAACTTGCAAAAAGAATATCATGGATTCATGAGATTAGGCTGGGAATGCTGAGAAGAGTGAGATGTACTGGGATTAACTGCTGTAGGGACTGATGATAAAGTAGCTTGGTTAGCCTTTGGAGTGCCAGGAGGTTCGGAAGTTTTCCTGTCTTAGTAGTACCATTGATCATAGACAGTTCTCTGGTATTTATGTAAGGGGAAGTTCTTTGGTTACAAAGAAGGAATACATAGAATAGAATCCTGCGAAGGCCCAGAGATGGTGGAGAGGACTCGGAATGGTTGCACTGACACCAATTAAACAAACTCCTACCTCGCACTGTATATAAAAATAAATCCAAAGTGTCTCAACAATCTAAATAGAAGATCTGCAAATACAAATCTACTGAAAAAGTACAGAAGGGAAACATTTCCAAAAACTGGCATCAGAAAAGATTTTTGTGTAAGACTCCACAACACAAGGAGGCAATCTTTTCCTTTATAGTGCTATACTGTTATACATACTATGTAAAACCTTTACCTATTTTGAGCATATTATTATATTGTTTTCAAATCTTTCATCACACTTTGGGCTACAAACCACCTAGAAGGGATTTCTGGACATAATAGAAAAATCAAGTTTTTAACTTCATTATAGTTTAAGCCACTGCTTATGAGGAGTCCTGGCTGCTACACTCTGATCTAACTTCCTGCTGATGCATTTAGGAAGGCAGCAGAAGTGACCCAAAGTACTTGGTCCCTGCTGCCAATGTGAGATACATTGAGTTCCTAGCCCCTCTCTATGGATTAACCCAGCCCCTCTTTCTTCCTCGCTATGAATCTACATTTCAAATAAGCAAATTTTAAGAAGTTCAAACTTCATTTTGATGAGTAAAAGACTAAATCCATATTTTCTTTGATATGATGGGGATGAAGCCTCCATCATAAGTTACATATCAATGTGTGATTATGTCAGTGCCTATATGTGTTGGATTGTTATTTACACTCTGTTGGTCTAGTTTCATAAAAGGAATGTGTAGCATCCATTCTGCAGTAGAAATCATAATATTCCGATGATTTCTAGGGATTTTTCACTTTATGTGGAGGATTTAGTCTATTACCTCAAAATCATAGTGTCCTCCTTAATGAACTCTTACCGTTCATTCAGTTTTGGATTGATAATCACCCCAACGCCAATAGTTCCTTGAGGGGGCTTTGAAGAATTTAGACATTTTATATAGTTCTTTTTCAGTAGCCTAAGTCACTACCAATGAAGCTTTCCTAGGCCCTTCTTTACTCTTTCCTGACCATGCTGAGTCTTTTTTTTTTCCTTTAAAAAGTTAGTAAATTTTAAATTATCCCAAGTGCTAAGGCACTAGTAAAACTGTTATACCATTTTTCCCATATGCATTTTCAAATGCATTTCTTGGAGCACCTACAAAACAAGGAACTGAGCGCTATATAAAACAAAATACAATTAAAATCGAAGTTAAAAAGCAAGGGGAACACCCAAACCAGGCAGCAGTACACATAGGGGATATAGGAGTTGAAGAAAGCATCTTTACCTGGTTCACCCAGCACCACAGTGCCAACCCTGAATTCTTTAATTCTTACAGTCCTACTACAGGATCAGGTAGCATTTTCAATTTGCAATTCAAAATCCACTTCCTAGAAAATTCAGGAAAATCACTTCAGGTTGAACATTGATAAGTCCAAAAATCCTGGGACTCAAAACCAGCTTCCTGCTTCTAACACTTCTCTCTCTCTCTCTCTTTCTCTCTCTCTCTAATTTTTTAAATCTATGTTGTAGTATTTTCCATAAAATATAAAGAATATAACCATATAAAACTCAATTTATGTATATATAGTTTTAGAGGTTTTTTTTCAGGCAGTGAATAACTCCTGTCACCCTTATTGACAGACCTGTCTTTGCATAGAAAGCATACAAGTACAATTTTTGCTCTGCAGTGTTTAACAAAAGCCATCCCAAAGGAGGTGTGTCTTATTTCTGATTTAATTGATGAAGGATTCTAGAAGCAAAAGTACATTAGGCATTTAGCAGGAAGAAATAGCATAATCTTATCATGCCAGTCTCTACCAGAGTCATTGAAATAAGAGTCCTATCAACATGTGGAATTTTAACCTCATTAGCTTTATCAAGCTATAATGTATATATAAGCATTCATATATTCTATAAGATTAGTTAAGAGCATACAATAAAATTTTATCAGTCTGTTCACTAGCTACTCATTTCCCCACCCAGAAAGAAACAGAATTATCAGTTTCTTTCATGTGGGCCACTGGGCCACCAGTTACGATGGGATCGTGTTTGGAACTGATGAAAATCATCTTGAAGAAGAGTATACAAAAGAAAGTACATGTGATGGAATAAAAGCCAAACTCACAATTTTATTTACTGGAAGGGGGAAAAATCTGTGAAAAAGATGCAGAAAACCATGAAGAAATGCAAAATGAGAGAGCAAATGGAGGAAATCTATATTGTAAAGTGAGCTGAGTAGGAGGGGGCAGTGCTGAAGATGAACCGTGAAAAGATGGCTGCCATGACTGATGGCTTTTGTGTCCCTCTATATGCCTTCTTTTGGAATCCAAACAGAATTCCTCAGGCTTCTGAGGAGCAAAGTCCTAAAGTGAGAATTCTATGTTGGTAATAAAAAAGAGATGGTTTGAACTGAAACTTATGTTCAGAAAAGTCCAGTATCCCTTCTGGAAGTGATCAAGCAGATCATGAAATCATTTCAGAAGATTGATAACAATCCTGTTCCTTCTAACTTTGAATCCGTGTTTTCCCAAGAAACAAAAAGCCCTGTAGAATCAAAGTCCTTGCTTGGTCTTCAGGAGAAGAAACTTAGGAAATGTTTCTAATATCCACTTAAATGACTCATTCAGTTTCTTAGATCATGTCAGTCATTAAGGTGGCCTTGGTGATCATGAAAGAATTTCTTCATGCTAGGGTGGAATCCCTTCAATCATTCTAGTGATAGTAATTCTACCATTATTTAATTTTATACAAGAAATATTGCAGGTCATGCCACAGAGTGCTGGACCCTTAAAAGCATGAAATATTAAGAGCATAATTCTATTTTTTGACATCAGTGGAAATTGCATTTGCCCTCCCTAAAATACACCTGAATTGAGTCTCACAGATGAAGGGCCTGAAAAAATAGCCAAAAAAGCAACATCCATCTTCCAAATCAACGAAGTATGAGGATTTATTGATCAGGGGGAAAAAAAACAATATCTGAGACACCAAGTGAATTTATGCAGACTTTAAATATCTTCTCAATACCTTCTTCAATTCCAGTAGTAGCAGTTACAAGTTGTGGCTGGAGCCATTTTTACTTGTTCCTACTGGCAGTGAAACTTCTTTCATCACATAAGTACATTGTTGCCCCAGGGGCTTTTCATCAGAACAGCAGTAGGTCAGTAAATCATATACTGTGGACTAGATCATCACCTGCCGTGAGACCTTTTTCAGGTGTGGGGGAAAAGAAACACATAGGTAACTAAATTTATAGAATGTGAGCCTTGGATACAATTATACTTTCTAATACAATTATCCCATGCCAGCAACTGAATTTAATACGTTTATAGGATGTCTAAACTCATGCACTAGGTGATAAATTCTAACATAATATGTAATTCACCTAGTAAACAATACATGGTTTCAGAATACAAGATGAAAGATCTTTTTTTTTTTTTTTTTCCTGGTGAGTTTAAGAATTTCCAAAGGAAAGACTAAGGAAAGTGAAAGGAAGGATGATTTATCACTTGTGGAACCCACGTCTATTCATTTGTGACATAAGTAGGTGCTGTGTATTTGCCGTGGGCCAAAATGATTTAAAACAAATCCAGATCAGAGCTACCAGGGCAGATAAGAAATAAGCATGGATAATTATTAATACATGATTTCAAAGTGATAAATTCTGACGAGAAATATAAATATCTTCCTAGGATTTCACAAGGAGAATGTGGACTCTGTTTCTGTTGAATGGGGCCAAGAAAATTATCATAAAACATCAGAACCATAAGGAATGTTTTGGACGTACACTACAAAAAGTGAAGTAGCATCCCAGCAGAGGGAAGGGCTTGCACAAAATTTCCTCATTGCTATGGCACTGGAGGCTTTGAGAAAGTAGAATAGCCTGGTTTGGAAGATAGGCATTGAACTTGTCTGTATTAACCTCAGATGTAGAAGGATGAGTTCATCAAACCCCTTTCAGGGGTTGGTGGAGGTGTTGAATGAAACACACACCTCTAATTGCTGTACTCAATCATGCTATCATTCTATGTTCCCTATTATTGGTTTATTTGATCCCTTTTGTTTTGGCACTCTGCTTTCATTTTGCATTCCACCATGCAGGGAACTACTAAATATATCCCTTTATGTTTCTTTATGCATATATATGTTTCTGTAAATGAAAATTTTTGTTTGTCTGTGTTTTGATTGCAATTTATTTAGGTGACACATATAATACTACTTATTTTTCTTTAATACCCTCTCTTTTAAAAATCTAGCAAGTTTGTTTGAATACAAGATTTAGATGAATTATCCTATTCTAGTTTTTTCTTTATACTTTTATTAATATAAGGAGAACAATAGTTAAAATTCAATTATACTGTCACACTTCCATCATTCCCTGCTTCCCCTGTCTACCAATACTCTCCCTTCTCTTTCTCTTCTCAGCAGTATTTTCAGAGTCATAATTTTAATATCCTCTATATTCACAGGCTTAATTTGCCACTTATAATTTCTAAGAAATATCAAATTAAAAACCACAAGAACACATTTCCACTCAAGAATCAACATAGGCTGAAAATGAAATCCCATCACAAAGTGACCACTTTTTTGGATGTTTTGTATTAGCTGCCTCGTATCAGAGAAAACAGATTTATCTTTTAGAAACAAGCTTATTTTTCTAGGAATGATTATTTCCAACTGCATGCCCTTTGCTGCAAAAGGCCTAATTTCAAGTTTTATGGTAGAACAATATGTGTGTGTGTGTGTGTGTGTGTGTGTGTGTGTGTGTGTCACATTCTCTTTAGTCATCCATTGGTGGACATCTGTGTTGACTGCATATCTTAGCTCTTGTGAATTTTGATGTGCAATAAACTTTGTATACCAATAACTCTTTTTATATGTTAATTTCATTTATTTTGAATAAATTCCCAAGAGTAGGATGACAAGGCCCTTTGACATAACTATTCTGAGACCTTTAGGACTTAGTACTCTGTTGAGTAATGATTGCACTGTCTTAAATTCCTACCAATGGTAGGTTAGGGTACATTTTCCTCCACATCCTCTCCAGCATTTAAAAGAAAATAATCCTCTTGATAATCATTCTAAGTAGAAAAAGGTATAACCTCATTGTGGTTTTAATTGACATTTTCCTGATGGCTAGTGAACCTGATCATTTTTTTCTTTCATGTCTCTTTGACCATTTGTAGGTCATTCCTTGAAAATTGCCTGTTTATTTACTCGGCCTATTTCTTAACTAGGTTGTTTGTTCTGTTGCATAGTTTCTAGAGCTTTTTTTTTTTTTTTTTACATATGTTGGATATTAAGCTTCTATCAGTTGCAAAATTTGCAAGCATTTTCTACCATTCTTTTGGTTGTCTCTTTGTTGATGATTTTGTTTACAGTGCAGAGTGTCCTTAGCTTGATGTAACCCAATGTATTTATTTTTGTTTCAATGGCCTATGCTTAAGGGTTGCTTTCCAAAGAAAAGCTTGTCTACACCTATGTCTCCAAGGGGTTCTCCAGTGATTCCCTCTGGTATTAGCTAAATTTAGATCCCTGATCTGATCCATTTAAGAGTTGATTTTTTTTTTTGTCAAAAGTTTTGGGGTAGGACCCTTGTTTTATACTTCTGAACACATAAATCTAATTTTCCCAGGATCATAATAAAGACACTTTCCTTCCTCCCTGGATTTATTTCAGTTTGATTGTCAAAAATTAGTTGGGTACATGGGCCAGGCATGGTGGCCTAGCTGCTAAAGTCCTTGCCTTGCACCCACCAGGATCCTGTGTGGGCGCCGGTTCTAATCCTAGCAGCTCTGCTGCCCATCCAGCTCCCTGCTTGTGGCCTGGGAAAGCAGTCGAGGATGGCCCAAAGCCCTGGGACCCTGCACCCACATGGGGGACCTGGAAGAGACTCCAGGCTCCTAGCATCGGAATGCCTCAGCTTTGGCTGCCGCTTGAGGAGTGAATCATCAGACTGAAGATCTTCCTCTCTATCTCTCCTCTTCTCTGTATATCTGCTTTTCCAATAAAAATAAATAAATCTTTAAAAAAAAATAGTTGGGTGCAAGTGTGTGGATTAATTTCTGACATTTCTAGTCTATTCTGTTGATCTGCAAGTCTATTTTTGTGCCAGGTCCTGGCTGTTTTTGTCATTGCCCTAGAGAATATATTGAAGTCTGCTGGTGTGATGCCTGCAGGTTTGTTTTTATTGTTGAAGGTTGCTTTAGCTGTTTAAGAAATCTCTTGTGTTTTCATAGGAATTTTAGCAGCATTTTTTTCTAGATCTGAGAAGAAAGCAGATGTTTTGATTGGGATTACTTTGAATCTGTCCATTGTTTTCGATAGTATGATGTTTTGATTATATTAACTCCACCAATTAAAAAAGGCCATTTTCTGATACCTTCTGTTTATTTCTTCAATGTTTTGTCATTTTCATTATAGAGCTACTTCGTGTCATTGGTTAAATAGATTATAAGGTATTTAGCTACTGAGAACACAACCGATTTCACAGTTGTTTCTCAGCCATAGAATCGCTTGTGTACACACAGGCTTTTGGGTTTTTGTATGTTAATTTTTCTATCCTGAAACTTAACCAAAATCTCTGAAGAATCCCAACAGCCTCTTAGTCCACTTAGTTTGCTGTCTGATACAATATTCTAAAAGGATTCTACCATATCTTATCATGAATTCCCTTTTAAAGTAAAACACACAGTTCAATCCTCCCTTAAGTTACTATGATTAGCCTTGTAATTGCCTGTTTATGGGCTGATGTGAGAATCTCCTTGTTACATGGATTAAAAAAAAAGCAGTTGATGGATTTCAAAGCATTAGCATTATTTGACTTATTTGACTAAGCCCTGCTGATGACTGCCGTAATGACTGTATAAGATCACATGCTAAATGCAGGATATGAGGGTTATTAGGTATGCTGCAACCTGCCAATAACGTGGTCCAGTTCTCTGAAGTTGCCAATCTGACAGTGATAGATCATTGTCTAATTTTAATTTCCCTAAGTCTTAATGAATCTGAATATCTCTTCCTTTACTTCCTAGCCTTTTAGATTTCTGCTTTAAATCACTATTGATTTTTTTACCCAGTTTTAAATTGGGATTTCTACCTTTTTCTGATTGGTTTAAGAAGTATTAATTAGAGTAATAGTAAATGGTGACAAAGATGAAGATATTCCAATATTATTCCCTATCATGAAGTAATGTGTTCAAAGTTTACTCACTAAGGCCTGGCATGGTGGCCTAGTGACTGAAGTCCTTTCCTTGCTCGCACCAGGATCCCATGTGGGCAATGGTTCTGCTTCCGGCAGCCCCGCTTCTCATCCAGCTCCCTGTTTGTGGACTGGGAAAGCAGTCGAGAACGGCCCAATGCCTTGGAACCCTGCACTAGTGTGGGAGACCTGGAATAGTGATAAGAAATGGGTAATTTCAGATCTGTTCATAATCTATAGGTCAACAAATGTTCAAAACTTATGGATAGCCAAAAAGAAATGAATTGGATGTTTGGTTTTTAATTCTAAGGTATCTGACATTTTTGCACATTACATTTGAGGCTGACAATCACATAAATGATTTTTTATATATCATTATTGTTAGAATGTAAGTTAAATAACCACTAAATTATGCACTCTTAGCATTAGACGCAAACATGTATTTGAATTATTTTGGTTTCAATATTACTGGCCAAGTATCTTTAGTTTTGCAGGAGTCTAAATTTCCTCAATGGTTAAGTTGATAGACAGATACAAGTTTTAATACTAAAAATTATATTTTTAAGCACTAATTTTGTTCAGTTGTAAGAGTTTTTATACATATTTTTCTGGATTAGATATCATAATACATTTCACCAATTACATATAAGAGAACTGAAGCAGGAAGAAAAGTAACCCAAGATTATATACATGAAATTTGGCAGATACAGGGTATGAACTTAGGCAAGCAAGCAACTGTTGTCTCTTTCTCTGCATTAACATCTGCTGTTTGTAAAAGCTGTGTTTGTGAAAGTGATAGTAATACTGTTGATGGAAGTGATGATGCCAATAGAGGAAGCCTACGGGCGTAGTGATGTTAACTCAAAGAACCGACATCACTTTTGCTGTTAGCATGAAGAAGTCCATGTTTTTTTCTCATAGCTTGTACACTATAGCACTGCTGAGTTAGAATTTTGCCAATGGAGTATCTATGCAACTATAAAATTGTTTCTGTATAGAATGTTTATGAACTACACATTCATTGGATATTAATAATAATGTGTAGCTCTTTCTCCCCCCCCCACCTTTTTATAAGTTATTTTATAAAACTCTAATTTGGATCACAAATCAATCCTAGTCTCAGGATTGAAAGTGAACCTCATGGCTTCTCTTATTCACTGACCATCCCCTACTCTTCACCCAAGCTTGTTTTTTGCCGGTTTATTCTGGTCTGGTCACTGTTGTTTTTGTTTGTTACTCTGCAAAGGAGATATGCTCTCACCGAATCAGAATCTTTCATCAAAGTTTTATGAGTATTCCTTATTTTTCTGAGAAAACTCCTTGTTATCAGGTAGCCCTAGTTTTCCATTGTATAACTAACTGGGGGAACTTTAACTTCTTTCTTGTGACTAAGAAAGAACCTATGTTTATTTCCATTTAACTCTACTTTTCAGAGTTGACCTAAAATTACAGACTGCCAAGTTCATTTAAGATCATAGTCTGCCATTGGGGTCATAGTGCTCCTACAATTTTAATATTATGACTAAAGTTGATTAAAATGCAGTTCTCTTTGTGTCTATACCATTCATGTCATCCTTTTACAACCAACATCCTGAAGAGTTAGAATGATTTCACATCTTCTCTCTTTTTTTACTCTTTTCTTGATTTATTGTTTTTCGAAATAATGATTACATGGTTGATCAGGGTGGGAAGGATCACGTTTTAGGGAAAATTGAGTGAATTCGTTGCTTCCAAATTTGCCATTTCTTCTTGTTGTTCCTGGGGTAAGGAGAGAAGCAAAGGGGAATACTATTTATGACTTTCCACACATCCCAGTATTCAGGGATGAGGAATTGCCACCTCATATCAACCCAGAGTCTCCATGTGTACATATTCCAAGGGTTTTGTCGAAGTGGTTTGGGTAGTTCTGAAATGCTGGTGATTCTGCCAGTCCAAGGATTATGTCACCCTCTCAATGTCCATTGGCTCCATTAACAGAAATTATTTGCTGTCATCGTTTGTTTGGAGTTGTTGTCCAGTTAGTTCTGTTCTCGTTTTTTATGCCTACCTCTTTTCATAATTAATGATGCCTGGCTGTATCACTCAGTTTAGAAAGCATAGGAACTTGGACAATTTAAGTGGATCAGGGGAATGGAAGGAGACTTTGAAAGGGTCTGTGTCAATTAAACAGAAAACAACACATTATAGACACTACTGTTGGCAGCAGTGACAGATCTCAGAGTGTCTTCAGTTGTCACTGAGCTATGGCAAGAATATGGTAAAGAAGAGTGCCACATTTAATCTTTTTCCTCTGCTGTCTTGTTTTTTACTTTAAATTATATAACCCTTTTAATGTTGGCTATAATTTGAAATGCCACTTGGTATAAGGTAATCTTAAATAGAACATATGTAATATTCTTTATTGGATTGCAGGTACAAATTTTTCAGCCTAAGCTCCTTGAAAAAAAAAAATACAGATCTCACAGTGTAAGTCAATTGGTGACCATGATGTTGTACAGAGAATAGCTTAGTAAACAAATAATTAAAAGAAGGAGTAGGAAAGATTTTAGTTATGACTTTGATGAATATGAAATAGCATGTTTTCTCCAAATTATTCAGTGAAAATGGTTCACCTAGCAAACTAGAACCCACATGAGGACTTTCTGACGAGCTGTGACAGTCAGGCATTAGCTATTTGTCCTGCATGCTACTAACACCAGTAATTTAGGTAAGTCATATTGTGTTTCCTGTGGTTATACTAGGAAACAGTAGAAATAAACTTTTAAAAAAAGCATACTGCAAAATCCTGTGAAATACAAGTTTAATTCATAATCTGAAAATTGCTCCATAGAGCAATTTTTTTCTCACACAGTCAAAAACATTCATCCCTGAAAATTAAGGGAAAGAATTGTAACACATTTGAATGGTTGGAGATAGCAGAGTTGACTGAGTAAGACCTTTCTTAACACTTGAAAGTGTGTTTGATATTGCTAACATTAAACTCTATATGATGGAACAGAAAGAATCTGTTTCAAATTAGGGATCTTGATCCCATCTCCTTTCTGCACACCCCAATTACTGTGTTTGTGAACTCATATGACTGCTATGAGCCTGAAGAATAACCTGTTACCTGGATAATAACTGCTACTAACTAAATTGTAGTTAACTGATAAATGCAACAACATTGGTATAGGACTCTGGGTCATAGCATATTGTATCTTAAGTTTTTAACTGAACATGGAGGGTCTAATAAATGTCAGGTTATAATAAAAACATTGCACATTTAGAGAGAAATGATTTACATAGAGTTCTTGATATTTCAAAATGTGTATAGATATTCTGACTGCATATATTGACAGGTACTGATTACAAAAAGTATTTTTTTGTCTGGCAACATGTTTTATAAAAGTCTAATGCACATTATTTAGTAACCACATGTTTTCATTTCAAGATTAAATGAAATTCTGAATACCTCAGTACATAGGACAAAACATTCTCATTTCAAAATACTATTTAAATGTATTCACTAAGCCTGATAACACTATTTAATACTAACTACGCGCACACACACACACACACATATCCTCAATCGAGCACAGACTAATTTAAAATAAAGTTTCTATCTGCTTTTATTTTTAATGTCACTTTTTGAGGCAGTAAATTGATTGGTTGCCACTTATGTCTTATAAAAGAACTTTAAAGTTGGTGTTATCACTGAATGTTTTTATCTAGAGTTTCAAAGAATATTTGCAGGCTTAATTAATCTAACTTGGTTTGTGGCCCATTGTTCAGTTGTCAGAGAGCAGCCTTTGTGATGATTGCCTTCTTGCCTATTTTCCCAGATGTCAACCCATAAACTAAGTAACATTTTTATCCAGATAAATTATGACAGTCACACTCTACAACAATTCCTTTTTGGTTTCTTTAAGCTTTTACTTTCTTCATTCTCTTTCTATTCATTGATAACAACCCAACATTACCAGCCATAGGAAAAAGTTGATTTAGGGCAAGAGATTTCACTGCATTTGATAATGAAAATACTTGCACAAAATTCTGGATTCTTAATGGTAAATTCTTGGGAAAACTCAATAGTAATTTATTTTATCTCAACCATGATTTGGGTATCCAGATGTCCTATAATGTGGTCACCAATCAGTACTCTATCAGCAGTTTGTTAAGCAAGCTAACAGAAGAAGAAAGACAAGTGTAAGAGGGGGTAATTGGAGCTGTGAAATATTTTAAGCATTGTTTTATAGAAATCTCCAATTAAAGAAATAACTTAACTTTTATCAATATGGCAATGGTACTTTTGTCCCTACCATTCTGCTTGGCAAAATGGACGTTGTCTTCCATGATATAGGGATAGTTTGAAATATAATTTCAAAGTATTTCAAAAATGCTTATCATATTATTGAATGTCACTAGGAGAGTTACAAAAACTATTTCCTCATTCTCTGTCAATAGCATGTGATTCCTCTTGAAGTATCTGAATTCCTATCGTTAACTTCTAGAATCACTCTGAAACAGTCTTCAGCAATTTAACTGTATATTAATTGAATGATAATGTAAAGCTGAGAGCAGCTGAAGTTTTGATGCTTCCTTTGATACTGCTAATTCCTGAAGAATTGAGCAGTGATTCCATTGTCAATAACTATAGAGAAGCCAGGGACCGATCAAAGAGCATTCCTTATTGCTGAAGTGGATTCGAATATGCAAGAAAAGTTTTTATTATCTCAAATTGTAAAGCAATCCCAAGCCCTCATTTCATAGACAGGTGGAAATTTAATGTTTGCCATATTAAAGATGGTTCCTTTTGTATTCTATGAATATGTAGAGATCATCCTGTGGCATAATGAATTTAAGCATGTGTTATGTGTTGGCTAGTGTTTAGATGCTCATGGACAAAACCTGTGGAACTCTTTATTCAGGCAGCTTTATAAGTGACAGAAATTCAACTCAGTGCACCTACAATAAAAATGGGAAATGTTTGTGTTATTGAGTGCCTAAAGGTATAGCCTGGAGTCATAGTTACTGTGCATATATCTCTCAGGTCTGCTTTCATTGTAGTTTGGTGATTACCAAGGTATTGCTTCGTGGTGAAATGCTGGGAACCTGTCATCTCCTAAGTTTTCTTAGGCTTACCATCCAGTAATCTCTGTTGATTCTAGTGATCTACTTTTGAAGTAGTGAAGATCAGCTTCAACTACCTGTGGAATATATCCTCTTCTATCCTTCCATAAATATTGCAGAAAACATTTCTTTCGATTCCTACTCCAATCTCTGTAAGCAAATCACTACGCTTTCCCCACACAGATGTGAGTTCAGTCTCTGTTGAACTTCACTTTTAACAAAGATTTATGGTCGTCAAGCAACCTTGTTTCTCAGGCTTCTTATGTGATAGGATCCTGTCTATTCTTGGAAGAAATATAGGAGAAAATATAATGAAAACACTTGAAGCAATAAAATGATATAGTTCTGTACCATGTTTGTTTCATATACAAGTTTTGTTTCACTTGACCCATAATAGGTCACATGCCTGGATGATTTTATTTTTTCTGTTCTGCAGTTGTTTCAACTAGAATTTAGAATACAGAATACTGCAGTTTATAGGGTTTATAATGAACTTTTGAGTAATAAGACCTGTAAGAGAGCAATAAAATTTAATTTTCTTATTTATTTTTTAAAACTTGGATTCATATTGAACCAAACTTTCTTATTTTCAGTGAGCCCTAATGCGTTCTCACACAGGAAAACTTATGTCCAATGATTTTGTGAATAATTTCAGTGGCACAGGAACTGAATAGTCCACTTTGTGCCCTCTACTTCTACTGGAGACAGGCCTGTTCTGGTTTTTCCTCTGCTAAGTGAAGGACACTGCCTTTGTGTTCTAACAAAGGTGCTGCTGTAAAGATATATGCAGACTGCTAGCCTGAAGATTTCTTCTTTTTTTTCCTTTTACCTTTTTTTTATTAATTATTTTGCATTATGTGACAGTTTCATAGGCTATGGGAATCCCCCCACCCCTCTACGCCCCTCACTCCTGGTGGATTCCTCCACCTTGATGCAGTATTACAGTTCAAATTCAATCAAGCTCCCCTCCCTAGTTCCGAAGGAAGCTTACTGTTCTTCTGTTTCCGCGGACCGTCCAGGGATCCTGGCTGTCGCACCGATGTCCCTGAATCCTGCAAGGCAGGAATTGGGCTTCTTCCATCCCATATTGTAGGTCCAAATGGGGGTGGGCGACCTCAGAGTTCCTGGCCTCCGAAGGCACTCCTTTTCTCCCGTGGTCTCCTTGGCAGTAGGGATGTAGTCCTCGGTGGCTGTACTGATAGTCCTTGGTGAGGCTCCGGGAGTCTTCAGGGTTGGGGCACAAGCCTCCTCCTGTCCTCCTGCTCCGCTCTAGGGTCCGCCACCGACTCTATGCGTATGACCTCCTGTTAAGAGGTTGTTAGGATTGCTCCTGATTCCCTCCACATGTCTTTGTAGTTTTGCTATTGTCTAATGCTGACTCGAGACTGCTTTCTATGAGTTACCAGTTATGATCCTGATGGGTTATATTTCCCCCGTCTTCCTCACACCTACTGGGGTGATGTAAGATTTCTCTGCCCTCCCTCCCCATTTCCAAGTGTCATAGGGCTTTACAAGTTTGTTAGGTTTTACAATTCTTGATGTAGATCATAAGCAATCTGACTCATATCGATTGTTGGTTCATTGGTTACTTCACAATGTCTTATTGCTTGAGATACAGGATGTTTGGGGTTGGAATAATGTTACTGTTTTCTGCATTGACATCATTTCATAACAGCCACATCATCACAACCACAACAACATCATCAACACCAGAGTATAGCACCCTGGTAAAATAATGGGCAGCTGAGTAACCAACACATGCTTAATTAAAAGGAAACACAGAAGTCTTTTGGGAAAAATGATGCCATCGTCTGCTTCATGAGCATGTGATGAATTCTAGTAGTGGAAAGAGATTATTTGGGAGCAATCAGACATACATAAAAAACTTTACTGCTGTCTTGTCCAGTCTAGGGGAGCTTCCTCTGGCCCTTGCCTGCTTCCAACTTTGGGTCCCCACTCTCTTTTATAAGGACCATCAGGATTGCTCCAGAAACCTCTCATAACAAACACGAACAAACAAGTTAGAATAGACAGACAGAGAACAGATGGGAAGGCTTGGAAGCAGACAGGAAGTGGCCAGCCGGGATGCACTTGTGACTCACTGGGTGGGACACAAAGATCAGATACTCCTCTCTGGGGTGTTGAGGATTTCTCTGCACACCCCTCCCAAAAATATTCACCTGAACTGTTGACATTTGTCCTGTTAAAGTTATAGAGTTGGACTACCCGAAAAACAGCCAGGTTCAGCAAAATCACGCTTCAATGCTATAAAATGCTAAATACTAACATTGAAAAAGACAAGAGACAGCTGAATAGCAATCTATAGCCATTTTAAGGTATATAGACCATGGTTGAATGTAAACCAAAGTTGAAATATCTATGGGGAAGTCACAGGTTGTGGTCGAGAACATGCATTTTCCTAGTAACATATTGGTTAATCAATACCATGTCAATTAATGCCATAATGCTGTAAATGGTTGTAAATATTGGGTTGAGTTTTTTACTTGATTGGGATGATACTCTGCTGGTTCTGCCTTTGGACCAGAGATGGTCTCACCAGGAAGCCGTTGAATTTGCCAGGACAATTAGATGCTGGACTTTACGATTGGTCAAAACCTCCAATGAAAGAATCTCAACTGAGTTTGAACTATGGAAATACAGCGGGGTGGAGCAATCCACTGTGGGAGGGGGAGGGTTTGGGGAGGGGCGGGGGGAATTCCAGTGCAAAAAAAAAAAAAAAGTGTGTCACATAATGCAATGAAATTAATAATAATAAAAAAAAAAAAAAAAAAAAAAAAAAAACAAATTCAATCAAGATTCTTTCCTTGCAAACATATACCAAGCATAGAGTCCAGCTACTTATTGTCCAGATGGGTTGAACAGTTTCTTGGGGAGACCATCTCTGGTCAAAAGTTAGAGCTGGTAGAATATCATCCCAGTCAATTAAGAGTCCCAATATAACATCAACAGCAATTAGCAACATTATGGAATTGACACGGTTTTGAGTAACCAGTATGTTAAAAAAAAAAAAAGCAAGTTCTTAACCACAACCTATGATTAGCTCATTGACATTTCAATTTTAGTTTATATACAGGACCGGCTACTATATACCTTCAAATGGCTATAAGGTACCATTCAGCTGTCTCGTGTCTATTTCATTTTAGTATTTAGCCATTTGTTGTGTTGAAGTATAATTTTGCTGATCTTGGCAGATTTTAGGATAATCTAGACTGGCTTGTAACTCTAACAAGACATTTGTCGACAATTAAGGTGCAGAACATTTTTTTTGGGAGGGGGATGTGCAGGAAAATCCTCAACACCATGGTGAGAAGTGACTAATTTTTGTGTCCCACCCAGCGAGGCATGAGCCAATCCACGCCAGCTCTTTCCTGTCAGATTTCAAGCTCTACTTTCTGTTGTTTGTCTATTTATTTTAGGTTTTTTTAGCTTGTATGATTGTTTGTATGCTATGAGGGGTTTTCGAAGCAATCCCAATGGTCATTGCGAGGGAGGGTGAGGGTCCAGAGGTGGAGCCAGGCTCAGAACAGAGAAAGCTCTCTTCCCTGTTCCCGAAGGACGTTTATTGTTCTTCTGTTTCTGCGAACCGCTCAGGGCTTCTGGTTGTCTTTCCGATGACGTTGGTTTCTGCACGGTAGTGTTTGGACTTCTTCCATCCCCTGCAGAAGCTCCGGTTGGGGGTGGGTGACCTCAGAGTACTCGGCGTCCAAGGGCATCCAATTCCCTGTGGCCTCCTTGGCAGTTGGGATATAGTCCTTGTAGCTCGTATTAATAGTTTGTGGTTAAGGTCTGGGAGTCTTCATGGTTGGGATCCAAGCTTCCTCCTTACCACCTGCTCCACTCTGGAGTGTCCCCCTGCTCCACACACATGACCTCCTGTTAAGAGGTTGTCAGGATCACACCCGATTCCCCCCTCATGCATTGGTATAGTAGTTTTACTATTGTTTAGTGCCGGTATGAGTCTGTTGTCTATGAATTACCAGATTTGATCTTGATAGGCTATATTGTATTTTTTCCTCACTCTTTTTATGGTCCTGAAAGACTTCCCTGCGCTCCCTCCGCATTACCAGTTAACATAGCATATTGAGGGTATAGTAGGTTTTACAGTTTTACGATGTAGATCTTAAGTATTCTGACATTAATTGTTGGTTTATAGATTATATTGCATTATCTTATTGCATTGGATACAGGTTGTTAGAGATTGCACTAATATTACAATATACAGGTACTATCTTCCAAGTTGTCCTCTTTTCATCTCAGATTAAGGCAAACATGTGGTATTTAACCTTTTGGGATTGGTTCATTTCTCTTAGCATGATGGATTCCAGTCGGGCCCAGTTGACCACAAAGAACTACATTTTGTTTTTTTTAATAGCTGAGTAGTATTCCATAGAGTAGATGAACCATAGCTTTCTTATCCAGTCTTCTATTGATGGGCATTTTGGTTGCTTCCATGTTTTTGCGATTGTAGATTGTGCTGCTATGAACATAGGCATGCATGTTGGTTTCTTGTGTAGGAGATGTTTTGGATATATCCCTAGGAGTGCTATTGCTGGATCATATGGTATGTTGATTTTCAGTTGTTTGAGTATTCGCCAAACTTATTCCCATAGAGGCTGTACAAGTCTGCAGTCCCACCAGCAGTGGAGAAGGGTTCCCTTTTCCCCACATCCTCGCCAGCAAGTGTTGGTGGTATTATGTATGTGTGCCATCCTTACTGGAGTTAGGTGGTACCTCATTGTTGTCTTCATTTGGATTTTCCTTATTGCCAGGGAACTTGAGCATTTTTTTCATATGCTTGTTTGCCATTTGGGTTTATTCTTTTGTGAAATGTCTGCCCATTTCCCATGCCCATTTCTTGAGCAGTTTGTTTGTTCTGGAGTTCTGGTTTCTCTGGAGATCTTTATGTATTCTGGAGATCAGCCCTCTATCTCCTACGTAGTGTGCAAAGATCATCTCCCATTCTGTAGGTTGTTTTATTTGTTGATTGTTTCTCTAGCTGTACAGAAGCTTCTTAGTTTGATGAGGTCCCAATTGTTTATTTTGGTTTTGATTTCTACTGCTTTTGGAGTCTTTTTTAGGAAGTGAGGGCCTACTCCTAAGTGTTGCAGTGTGTTTCCAACATTTTCTTCCAAAAGTTTGAAGGTTTCTGGATGTAGGTTTAGATCTTTGATCCATTTAGATTTGATCTTAGTGTATGGTGAGAGATGTGGGTCTGTCTATTTTTGTTTCTGCAGACTATCAACCAGTTGTCCCAACAGCATTTATTGAACAGACCTTCCCATTTGCTTGGATTGTTGTCTGTCTTTTTGTCAAAGATTAATTGACTGTATCTGTGTGGGTTTCCATCTGTTGTTTCTATTCTGTTCCACTGATCTTCCTCTCTATCTTTGTGCCAGTACCAGGCTGTTTTGATGACCACTGCCCTATAGTATGTCCATAGATCCGGTACTGTGATTCCCCGTTAAGCTCCTGTTCTTCAGAGTGGTTCTGGCTATTTGTGGTTTTTTGTGTTTCCAGATGAATCTGTGTATCATTTTTTCCAGTTCAATGAAGAATGCTGTGGGTAATTTGATTGGGATTGCATTGAATGTATATATTGCTTTTGGTAGTATAGACATTTTGATGATATTAATTTTGCCTATCCAGGAGCATGGGATGTTGTTCGATGTTTTGAGGTCTTGTTCTGTTTGTTTTTTGAGTGTTTTATAATTTTCTTCATAAAGGTCTTCTACGCTTTTGGTTAAATTTATTCCCAGATATTTCATGCTTTTCTCTGTTATTTTGAATGGTAGCTTGTTGGTTAGATCTTCTTCCATCTTGCAGCCATTTGCATACACTATGGCTGTTGATTTTTGTTCATTTATCTTGTATCCTGCCACTCTGCCAAACTCTCGTATGAGTTCTAGGAGTCTTTGTATTGAGTTTTTTGATTCTTCTATGTAAAGAATCATGTCGTCTGCGAATAGTGAAAGCTTGACTTCTTCATTTCCAATTTGGATTCCTTTGATTTCTTTGTCTTGTCTTATGGTTTCTGCAAGTACCTCTAGGACTATATTGAATAGCAGTGGTGATAGTGGGCAGCCTTGTCTTGTTCCAGATCTCAGTGGGAAGGGATCCAGTTGTTCTCCATTTAGTATGATGCTGGCATTGGGTTTTTCATATATTGCTTTGATTATATTGTGGATTGTTCCTTCTATCCCCACCCTGGTTAGGGTTTTTAACATGAAGTGGTGTTGAATTTTGTCGAAGGCTTTTTCTGCATCTATTGATACTATTATATGGTTTTTGTTTTTTAGTTTTTGGATGTGGTGTATCACATTTATGAATGTCCTTATGTTGAACCATCCCTGCATTCCCTGGACGAAACCTACTTGGTCTGGGTGGATGATCTGTCTGATGTTTTTTTGTATTCTGTTGGCTAGGATTTTGTTGAGAATCTTAGCGTCAACGTTCATCAGGGAGATCGGTCTGTAGCTTTCCTTCTCTGTTAATTCTCTATTCGGTTTGGGGATTAAGGTGATATTGGCTTCATAGAATGAGTTTGGAAGAGTTGCTTCCTTTTCTATTGTTTTGAAGAGCTTGTAAAGGATTGGGGTTAGCTCTGGTTGGAATGTTTTGTAGAATTCTGCGGTAAAACCATCTGGGCCTGGGCTTTTCTTTGTTGGGAGCTCTTTAATCACTGATTCTATCTCTGACTCGGTAATGGGTTTATTCAGGTCTTCTGTTGCTTCTGGGGTGAGTTTTGGTAAGTGGTGGGAGTCTAGGAATCTTTCCATTTCCAAGTGGTTATCGGATTTGTTGGTGTATAGTTCTTTGTAATAATTTCTAATTATTTCCCTAATGGTAGTAGTGTCTGTTGTTATGTTGCCTTTTTCATCTTTGATGCTGCTAATTCTTGCTTTGTCTTGTTTTTTCTTTGTCAATCGGGCCAGTGGGGTATCTGTTTTGATTATCCTCTCAAAGAACCAGCTTTTTGATTCATTTATTTTCTGAATGGTTTTTTTTAATTTCTTTCTGATTTAGTTCTTGTCTTGTTTTGATAATTTCTTGTTTCCTCTTGTTTGTGGGGTCCTTCTGCTGTTGCTTTTACAGTTCCTGGAGGTGTGTGCTTAATTCCTGCATTTGTTGCTTTTCTTGGGCTTTGACGTGCACACTAGTTGCAATAAACTTACCACGTAACACTGCTTTGGCAGTGTCCCTTAAGTTTTGGACTTTTGTATATGGGTTTTCGTTGGTTTCCATAAATTTTTTGATCTCGTCTTTAATTTCTTCTCTGACCCATTGTTCGTTTAATAGGATATTGTTCAGCCTCCGGGAGTTTACGTGTTTCCTGGGACATTTTGAGTTGTTGATTTCCAGTTTCACTCCGTGATGGTCTGAGAAGGTACATGGTATGATTCTGATATTTTTGTAGTTGGTTAAACTTGCTTTGTGTCCTATTATGTGGTCTATACTGGAGAAGGTGCCATGCACTGCTGAGAAGAAGGTGTAGTCTGTGGCCTTAGGATGAAATATTCTATAGATGTCTACTAGGTCCAGTTGTTGTATTGTTTGTGTGAGTTCTGTGGCTTCTCTGTTGAGGTTTTGCTGCGCTGATCTATCTATTGGTGTTAGTGGGGTATTCAGATCTCCCAGAATTATCGTATGTTCATCTATGTCTCCCTGTAAGCCCAAAAGTAGTTGTTTCATGTAGCTGGGTGCATCCGGGCTAGGAGCATAAATGTTAAGAATAACGATTGGTTCTTGTTGGATCCTCCCTTTCAAGAAGATGTAGCGCCCTTCCCTGTCCTTTTTGACGTTCGTTACTTTGAAGTCCATATCATCTGAGAATAGGACTGCCACACCAGCCTTTTTTCCTCGTCCATTGGCATGGAATATTTGTTTCCATCCTTTCACTTTTAGTTTCTTGGAGTTTCTTCTGGTTAGATGTGTTTCTTGCAAGCAGCATATAGTTGGGTCCTGATTTTTAACCCAGTCTGCTAATCGGTGCTTTTTGAGTGATGAATTTAAGCCATTTGTCTTGAGGGTTAATATTGAGAAATTATAATTTTGCCATGCCATATGCCTGTGTTTTTGAGGTTGTTGGTAATTGATTGTCGTTTCTGTGGATGGACTTTATTGAGATCTCCCAGATTACCATCCTTGCTTATGGCTTGCTTCCTTTTTCTCTGGGAGTAGCGCATTTCTAAGGAGATTTTGTAGAGTTGGTTTTGTGTTGGCATATTCTTCTAATTTCTCTTTGCTGTGAAAGTATCTAGTTTCGTTCTCATATACAAATGAAATCTTTGCTGGGTAGAGTATTCTTGGTTGACAGTTGTTTTCTTTCAGTACTTGAAAGATTTTGTTCCACTCCCTTCTTGCCTGGAGCGTCTGTTCTGAGAAGTCGGCAGTGATTCTGATGGTCCTGCCCCTAAATGTAAGCTTCTCTTTGGTTCATGCTAACCTTAGGATTCTTTCTTTGCATTCATTGGAGGGTAGCTTGATTACCACGTGTCTTGGGGAGGATCGTTTTGGGTCCACCCTGTGGGGAGTCCTCTGGCCTTCCTGAATTTGGATTGGGTTCATGTTCCAGGTATTTTGGAAGTTCTCCTGCATAATTTCCTCAAGTACTGGTTGTATGCCTGTCTCTCTTTCCACTCCTTCTGGGAGCCCCATGATTCTGATATTTGACTTCTTGATGTTGTCGTTCATCTCCTGGTTCGTCTTGGTCGCCTTGTGTAGTTGTGACTCTAGTTGGTTAATAATCTGCCTGCTTTCATTCTGGGAATCTTCCAGGTCGGACATCCTGTCTTCTGCTGCTGTAATTCTGTTGGCTAAGCTCTCAACTTTGTTCTTCAAGTCTAGGATCTCGTTTTTGAGTAATTTTGTTTCTGTGATTATGTGGTTTTTGAAATCTTTGAGCTCGTCCCATCGTTTTTCATTGTCTCTGAAGAGTTTTATAATTATTTTTCTGAACTCCTTATCGGAGACGTCTTCAATTTCTTCATCTGTAATCTCTGTGATTGACCAGGCTTTATGGTGGCTTTTTGGGATGGTGCTAGCTGTTTCTACATCACTAATTCTCTTATTCCGTCCCATACTTGTGGCCCAAGGTGTTGCTGGATTCTCACCCTTGACCTCTGTTGCCACCTAGTGGGTGGCCTGAGGTCTTGCTGGCCTAGGTTTTTGTTTTTCTTCTGGACCAGGGAGTTTTTGTTTTTTTGTTTCCCTTCTGGGTTTCAGGTTTCAGCCCCTCAGTTTTCTGTGCCTAGGCGCCTGGGTCTTGCCTCTCTTGGGTTTTTTTGTTTTTGTTTTTGGTTTTTTTTTGCTTTGTTTTGTCTGAGGCACTGGATCTGGCAGACCCTGCTCCACTGCCTCTTTCCCCTGGACTGGGTTGGCCCAGAATTTAGATTAGCTGTGATCCTGGGGATTTCACCCTGGCTGCCGCAGCTGCCAGCTACTGCACTTCAGGGTCCTAGTGCCCTCCTGGTACCGTGGCATTTCGTTATGTGGGAATGTGTGTTAGTTAGCCATCCCTGTCTTTGCCTGGGTCTCGCCAAGGTTATTAATATCACCACCAGTGCTAGAGGTTTCAGCACTCCTGCAGTTTCTAGCTGCCACTGGAGGGGCTTTGTGCAATGATTTCCTAAAGTTGCCTGTATATCCTCTGGTTAAAATTCCTGCTGGCCTTTCCCCTGCTGGGTTCTTAACTCACCCTTTTCGAGCCGGCAAGCTGCGCCACTAAGCCGAGCCGCAGAGCGCTGCCTTGGTTTTTTTTGTTGTTGTTATTTTTGGTTGATTCTCCAGATTGCGTGGATCTTGTTGATTCTGCAGTGTCCTGGGAGGTTCGCACACCTGCTTATACTATTTTTAACTAGACTTGCTCCTTCTTCTGGCACTTTTTGGCCCTCTCTCTCTGCCTTCCCCCTTACATCAACCCTCCATGGTCGGCCATTTTTAGTCCTCTAGCCTGAAGATTTCTACAGGTTTTCTTAATGAAGGCTTCCAGTGGTTGTGTCATCCTGCTAACTACCCAGTGCCCACCAAGCTCCACCACCACACAGCCATTGCATGCAGGAGACCATGCTGCTCCTTGGCTGCTTCTCTTCCTCTTGACATGTGAACGCATGGAATATTTCAGCATCCCAATATTACCAAAATACATGGTCCCTGAGATCTTGTGAGGAATAAAGGACTGTCTTGGCTTTAGTAAGTCAGATTGATAACTTTATTTTATTGTTGTAAAAACACAATATGATTTTATGTGTCACAATTTGTCACAGATTTGTCATAGCTGTCTGTGTTAACAGAACACAAAGTCCTATGACATCGGGTAATTGAGGTCAATGTAAATATTTATTATTCAGTGAAGATAAAACAAGATATAGAATTCTAGGCTAAACGAAAGTTTGTAAACTAGACAAGTATCTTGCATATAAGTTCCTTTTATAGAATATTCATTAGTGTTTATGTATCATCCATTATTGCCTCCTAAGCAGGTGTCTAACTAATCTGTGTTTGTGAACAAATCCTTTCTAAACACTTGATCCTCATTCTGCTTTGAAATTGATTTCCCAATGTGTTGAAAGACCCTTGACCTACCAGAAATGGACACTTTTCCTTATCCTGAATTTATTTTTCTCCTAAACACTGCTGTTATATCCCTTCTCACTAGCTGCCTTTTATTCAAACCTTCCCTTCATCACAGATAAGAATGGTGAACTTTTAACCAAAACTGTCCAGTCACCTATAAAATACTTAGTGGTCCAGGATAGCAATGGACATACACAGAGATAACAAAATTCTGTCTTCTAAGAAATTCAAGCCAGAGTGCAGATACTGAGGCAATAAATTTTGACTGGCTGCTGGATTTATAAGGCTATACATAGATAGGAACATGGCAGGAATACAGAATCCATAGAGATTCAGAAATAAGGGGTTGGTAAATGGAGCTGAAATTCAGCAAAGGCAAGGAGAAGATAATGAGAGAGAAAAAAAGTTGAATGTCTTGATGATTATCTGTTTCCTGAACATATCAGCAATGCTTGCTGTCCTTACTGAAATCTTTGTGTGTGTGTGTGTGTGTGTGTGTGTGTGTGTATGTTTAAATTTTAATGTATTTGGGGCCTGGTGGAGTGGCCTAGCGGCTAAAGTCCTCACCTTGAACGCCCCGGGATCCCATATGGGTGCCAGTTCTAATCCTGGCAGATCCACTTCCCATCCAGCTCCCTGCTTGTGACCTGGGAAAGCAGTCGAGGACGGCCCAATGCTTTGGGACCCTGCATCCGTGTGGGAGACCTGGAAGAGGTTCCAGGTTCTCGGCTTTGGATCGGCGCGCACCGGCCCGTTGAGGTCACTTGGGGAGTGAATCATTGGATGGAAGATCTTCCTCTCTGTCTCTGCTCCTTTCTGTATATCTGACTTTGTAATAAAATAAATAAATCTTTAAAAAAATTTTTTTAATGTATTTGAAAGGCAGAGAAACAGACACAGACCGGGGCACAAAATTCATCTGCTACTTTATTTCTTAAATAACTGTTAAATCCAGGGTTGTGTTCAGTTGAAGCCAGAAACCTTGAACTTAAGTGAGGTCTGCCATGTAGGTGGCTGGAATTCAAGTACATGAGTCATCAGTTTTGCCTCCCAGGGTATACAACAGCAGGAAGTTGAACGTTAAATACTGCTAGTGCACAAACAAGGCATGGTGCTATTGAATGCAAATCTCTCCAGTGGTTTCTTGCCCAGGTAAGGCACTACTTTGTGCTTTGCTTTAATTATTAACTTTTGAATCTCATATTAGCATTGTGCAGCAAGTTGCACCCTTTGAACAGATGTGGTAATGTGGCTAAAAGAAACTACTTTTCCCATCATGTTCATTTTTTTAAAGATTTATTATTTTTTTATTACAAAGTCAGATATACAGAGAGGAGGAGAGACAGAGAAGATCTTCCATCTGATGATTCACTCCCCAAGTGACCGCAACGGCCGGTTCTGCACTAATCCGGAGCTGGGAACCAGGAACCTCTTCCGGGACTCCCATGTTGGTGCAGGGTCCCAAGGCTCGACTGCTTTCCCAGGCCACAAGCAGGGAGCTGGATGGGAAGTGGAGCTGCTGGGATTAGAATCAGCACCCATATGGGATCCCAGCGCATTCAAGGCGAGGACTTTAGCTGCTAGGCCACGGCACTGGGCCCCTATCCATGGTCATTTTAAACTATGTCTGACTCCATAATTGTTTAATTAGTCATTCCACTAAATCATTTTGCTATTTATTGCAGTTCTGGTTTTCATAGTTCAGTTTAAAAGTTGTATCTTATTTTTAATCCAGTTAGCTTTCTAAACTTCAAGTAAATTCACCCAGAATTTATTTCATTTTTAGCTCAAGTTCTCATCAACCCCATTTTACAGTGTTATAGTGGCAAATGTTTCTATTACCTGTACTTTTATCTATTTATGCCTTTTTGGTCAGACTCAATTCTATTTTTTTTAAGATTTATTGATTTGAAAGATGGTGTCGTGGAGGGAGAGGGAGAAGCTAAGAGAAAGATGGGGAATGAGAGAGAGAGAGAGAAAGAGAGAGAGAGAGAGATAATATCTATCTGCCATTTTGCTGTGCAAATGAACTTGACAGCCAGAGCTGTGTCAGGCCAAAGGTGGGAGTTTCAGTTTCTAACCCAGATTCCCAGCATTGTGTCTGGAAGATAGTAGATGGCGGCTCAAGTCTTGAAGACTTGCCATCCCCAAAGGAGAGGATGGTAGTATTTCTGGCTTTAGTGGTTACATAGTGCAAACTGAGACGTTGAAACATTTTTGAGATATAGACTTGAGAGAAGTAATGCAGAAGATAGAGAACTTTGTCTGTCTCATGTGTTTTCAAATTAATAAACAAGTGAGTAAATTATGGTAAAAAAAATCTACTTCGCAGTATACAACTCCACAGTTCCTCTAGATGAATATATGTATATGTGTGTTTATATACATAGATAGATCTTGTATTTTGCATAAAGGCTGCCTTATATCAGAGAGAGCATGTATTTGTTCTTTTGGGATTAGCGTCTCTATTCTTAAATAAAAGATCAACTCCCAGTGAAACTGTTAAATGTATCTTGACAATAGGATGATGGACTTTCTACCTTTGTCCATACCTAGAATCAGGAGGCACTTAAAGAGCAGAATGATGGACTTGTGACTGTTGTTGAAGGACTATACTGTTGCAATAACATGGAGAAAATCAGTGGATAGTGGGAATGAGGATGGCGATAGGGGAAAAATCCCTGAATTTATGTAACTGTATCATGAAAAATAAATTAATCCTCACGTCTCCTTGCCAAGGCCATCAGTACATTGCCCAGTTTCTCTCCAAATGACTATTCCTGCCTCAGGTTTCGTCACTGTCATGCATTTCCTTTACTCTCTGACCGAGAAGAACTACTCATTTCTCCAAACGGTTCTGAATATTGCTATATATTTTCTCTTATTTTTGATGTACTTTTGTCAAAAAGACCTTTCCTCTTTACCAAATGATAACCCATTAGTTTTATTGTCCATTTTAAGTACTTCCATGATCTGAAACTTCTCCTGATTCTGCTAGTGGAGTGTAACTTCTTTCTCTTGGGAACACATAGAACAAACTTACCTACATTTGAGAGAACTTTTGTCTCTTAAGAATTCATTTATGTTAAAAGAAATTGTTTCAGTAATTAAATACTACAGATGAATTTTTTTTAAAGATTTTATTATTATTGGAAAGCTGGATATACAGAGGAGGAGAGACAGAGAGGAAGATCTTCCATCCGATGTTTCACTCCCTAGGTGAGCCGCAACGGGCTGGTGCTGCACTGATCCGATGCTGGGAACCAGGAACGTCTTCCAGGTCTCCCACACAGGTGCAGGGTCCCAAGGCTTTGGGCCATCCTCAACTGCTTTCCCAGGCCACAAGCAGGGACCTGGATGGGAAGTGGATCTGCCGGGATTAGAACCGGCGCCCATATGGGATCCTGGGGCGTTCAAGGCGAGGACTTTAGCCACTAGGCCACGCCACCGGGCCCAATAGGTGAATATTTTAAAAAGCAAGACAATTTTGTTTTATCACCGTCCTTAACTATATTCTACATTGCAGTGTTTTTCTTGTTTTAACACTGAGATGTATTTTCTTCATGACACAATGAAATGTCTCTTGTATTTCCTTTGCCACTGTTCCATCATGCAGACATAAGTAAACAAACCTGTTTGAGAGAGCAAGATGATCAGTAGTTAACAGTGCATTGAATAGTCCCTATTTATTCACCACATTTCCTTCTAGTTTACACTGGGAAGCCTTAATTGTTTTAACGGTGAATTGCCAACTGGTGGAATTTAAACTGCAGTTTCCTTAAGTGTTTTAAAACTCTTTGAGGCAGGTAAGGGAATAGAGAGAGAAGAGAAAAGAGGAAGGGTGGAAAGGGGGAGAGAAGTGAAAGGGAAAAGGGAGAAGAAAGACAGGAGGGGAGTGGGGGAAGAACAAGAGAGAGAAGCAGAGAAGAGAACAGGGGAATTTCTTTCCTGTGTCTTTTTCTGTCTTTGATTCCCTTTTACATGCTTTGGTCTGGGCTCCATTCCAGCTCCATATTCACATGATTCAATAATTTATCACCCAACGTAAATCAGATACCAGCCACAGTTAAGTGTGATTTGTTATATGTGTGGATTTTTGTTTATGGTATCTTTATTGAGATTTTTAGCAATAAGATGTAATATGTAATCTCTGCCTATTTAAAAGCTTCATGCTGTTTGATCACAAAAATGATATGTGTCCTCATGATCTCAGTGGAGAGAATATTCAATACAACGTTGCTTACCATGAAATCTCTGTGGTGTTCATGGTATGCCTGGCAAACTCCCCAGGCTGCACTAGAGCATACGGTGTGTACTGTTTCTGTGGGATTAGAGAGACCATGCTTGGTGTCTGGAAAACAGTAATTTAGTTGAGGAGGGAATTAACTTAATCTAAACCCAGAATTTCTGTTTCCCAGCCATACAGATGGCTCATACAGTGATTTTTGCTGAAGAGAATATAGCCTGACCAGTTTGTTTCTCTTTGTATACTACATGTAATTGCAACAGTACCAGTTTGGAAGCCAGATTGCCCAAGTTCAAGCACTGGTTTCCTCATAAATTAGTGTCATAACCTCAAGGGAGATATAGAGCTTTTTCTTTCTTTCTCTCTCTCTCTCTCTCTCTCTCTCTCTCTCTCTCTCTCTCTCTCTCTTTCTGTCTCTTTAACATGGGGAAGTAAAAACAATAATACCTACTTTGCAAAGCTGAAAAAATTCTATGTGATATTTGTAAGATGCCCTGGTATACTATCTATGAACAATAGACATTCAGGATAACTAAAGTGTTGAAATCCTTGTGGGTTTGGGTAATGTGGAAAGAGGGAGAAAGCGAGAAGGAAAGAGAGGAAGAACAAGTAAATGTCAGTGAGGCTAACATATCGCTGGCCTTGCTTTCTCACAGAGTTGCTAGGAATTCCTCTGTGGAAACCACAACCCCAAGGGGTGTTTCTTGCAGCCCAATGACTTAAATGTTCACATCTCCATATTAATAAGTGTCTATTAATAAAATAACAATAAGCCCTAGTTGCAGAAGAAGAGGTAAAAATACTTAGTGGAGACAGGTGTGCAAGAATTATTTGGTGTCCATTACAACCCTCAAGCAAGCATGAGAAGAGTGAGGCCCTTACCTTACACAAACAGTGCTTAAGTGGCCAACAAAGAGAGAAAGTAATCAAGATAAATAATATTCCAATACAATACCACTTCGAAACAATGCAAAAGAATCTAACATGAACAAAATCCAAGTCTTAAAAAAAGGCAGGACCCACCATAAATGGTGATTCAGGTGAGACAAGAAGGGAAGATCATGATCAGATACGAAGTACATGGAAGATTGATAGCATGTCAACAAGTGCCCTGTGAGGATTTTAAGCATTTACCATTCGATTCCTGCTGGTGATCTGTTTGATAGAATGTATCAATGATTTGGGAGTTTATACTCATGACTTATTCAACCCATTGCCTTTTCAATAAGGAGTATATGTGGAAACCTAGATTTTTTTGTGTGTAACATCTTTTTACTTAAGACCATAGTGGGAGAAATAAGCTTATGATGACAAATCTTTAACTACAGTTTTGGTAAATTTACAATAAAATTTCAAAAGGTTAGACATTCTAATATTACCAAAATTACATTCTGTTTCCCAGAAGTTTAACTGATGAAACTATGATAGAATAATAGAATATTATCTCTCCCACATCTTTACTTTCTCTGAATTTATAACTATAAATAAAATTCTTGAACCACAATTGTGGAGCATGAGGTTACGCCTCTATCAGTGGCAGCAGCATACCATAGAGGTGCACCTGTTTCCTAGCTACTATGCTACTGATCCAGCTCGCTGCTAAAGTGCCTGGAAAAGCAGCAGAGGATGGCCTATTTGAGCTACTGCCAACCACAGGGGAGATCCCGAGTCCTGGCTTTGTCCTTTCCCAGAACTGGCTTGTATGGCCATTTGAAGAAAGAAACAGAGGCTATGAAATATTTTCTGTCTCTGCCATGCTACCTGTTGAATAAATAATAAAAGATCTCAAGGATTATGTAATTAAAATTGTTCCTTTGAATTAGTCAATAAATTAGGTAATTTATGATAAAATTTGACACATTTTATAAATTACAGGTACAAAAGAAGCAATAATTTTGTCATTAAATATAGAAGCTGTAATGTTTGAGTAGTTACTATGTATGTATCAGACACTGAAACACATTATTTAATAGTTTTCAACTAAAATACACAGATGATTGTTATAGAATGGCTTGTTTCAGACGTAGAGGAATTGAACAAGGTGTTCAAAACCAGCCAGTTAATCAACAACAAAGGCAGAATTTAAGCCTGTTCTAACGATGATGCCCCTGAGTAGTCCTTAAAAGCCATGGTTGGTTATCACTGTGAACAAGTTAAAGTATATCCTTTGAAACATTTTCCTTTGTCTATACAAGTATATATAAACACACATAAATGCACTTTTGCCTTTTACAAAAATGAAATCATGTAAATGTACATATTAATCTTTATGTGGCTGTCTGTATACTGGGTGGGATATTGTGCTTTTATTTCTGTATTTGAATTTTTAATAAATATGTATTATTTAAAAAAAAGCCATGGTTGGGGCTTGAGCATCTGAGCCTCTGTGCCATTTGTTTAGAGGAAACAGACTTAATGGAGAGTGAAGTATCAGAAAGAAAATATTATGTCAGTTTCAGAAAAGTTTACTATTGAATTTCCAATGGCAGAGGAACCAGCAATAATCTACAGGAAACTTAATAAATGGGATCTAACCTCTTGGGTATGATTCCTGACATACAGAGAAGAGGAAGTCATGGTGGCTGTTGGGGAATGTAGCAGAGCAAACCAGAGCTCTGGGAGCAACCTCAGCAATGTTGGTCTTTATTTGGCCCTCGACCCCATCCTAGGCCTCTCATTCCCTGTCTATAGGAGCCTAGTTATTGCTCCTACATCACTTAGTTTTCTATATGTTGGTTGTGCAACCACCCTAGGCAGGAATTCTGCCTCTGATCACGGCACACTCTGATTTTAGTCACCTGCATGGAAAACAGTATTCTGAATAATACAATGTGTTGTCTAACAAGACACATAAGAACTGAAGCACTTGTTTGTTAGTTTGCAATACATCTCAGACTCTTTCGATGGCTCAGAGTTGTAAGTATCAATAATACTACATGACAGATGTTTAAGAGTGCAGAGTTAGCCAGAATTCTGAAAGTTTGGAAACAAGAGAAACTGTATGGATGTCAAATCTTGGCAGACCAGTACTATGATATGATGTTTTTGAAGCTATGTTGTGGAAAAAAGACAAGACTTAATTTTTTCTGATCTCTGGGGTAGAGCTGATATATAGTAATTGCTCATTCAGCATCTGTCCCATGTCTGTATTTGAAGTTTCACATTTATGGTTTATAGATATAAATCCTATGAGGTTAGATTTGAATTAAGCCTGTTTAGAGAGATGAGCATAGATAAACTTTAATCGAATACTATTCATACCCTCTCATTTTACTTTATGAAATCTGTATACCAAAGAGGTTGAGTGTCCTATTTAAGAACTCAAACTGGGTCAGCAAAGAAAATAATAAGCCAGGCCTTCTCACATGTGACTTTGGTTCTATCCATGTTTTTGCCTACATTCTCATTCTAAGGCACCTTAACTGCCTTGTCATCCATCCTCCCCAAATCTTAGTTGTTTATTACTTTGTGGAATGGAAAAGCAATTCCTCTGATGTAGGAAAATATTTTTTGAGGCTATGGCAAGATATCAACATTTATTTCCCTCCATGACCTGTCAAAATTTGAATCAATCCTTCCACTGGTAAAATTCAAGGCATATTTCATCAGCTGTCAGGCAGTCAGGAGCCTCAGTGGGGAGAATGTAAACAGCATTTTAGTTTATATTCCTCCTATAGAGGCAATAATAATATGATCAAGGTTCTTAGTTGCTCACGATGGTAGTAAAATCCTTATGGTCTTCCGTTTAATGACAGGCTGGTCTTTCTGAAACATATCCAAGATCAGAGATTAGAGAGAAAGAAACTGATGAATTTAGGCAACTGTGATTATTGTCCAGAGAGACTAATTATGAGTTTAATGAGCTTGAATCAATTGGAAGATAGAGCAGAGTTCTGTGCCACTGTGTCTGCTAAAGGTTCTGTGAAAAATCGGGATAATTTGGATACTTTCATGAAAAGGATTGGGGGATAGAGTGAGTGAAAGGAAGAACTGATGTGAATAGGGATGTGGTTTTTTTGTAACCTTTTGATTCACACAAAAATGCATACTCATGCACACACACACACTCCCTCTACTTTGGGAAGTTGAAGAATAATATCCCAAGAAGTATTTATTTGTATTCATACATACCCTTGAGTATTTTGAGGATGGAAAGGAATTTTATTAGATTCTGAAGTTCAACTATTGACCCATAACCTGTGAAACATTCATGTGGTAGAAGAGATAGGTTTGTGTCATTTGGAGGGTGATTCTAACATATGCCAACATATATCCTTGTAATAAGCTTTTTATTTTAGGTAAAACTTGCCCTTAACTTAATATCTTCTTGTTTAAATGACAAGTATTCAACCTTGATGGATATTTTCTGCTCCTGCATTATAATTTTCAGTGCATCTTCTGCATTTCAAGATATTTTAAGGAGTGGAATGAGATTATTTGAAAACAGACTTTTGATGGTTAAATCTCCATGTAGATTCCTTTGGATAAAATAACCTACTGATATTTCTGAAACAATTTCAGCCTGTTTCAGTGCAAGGCACTCTTCCAGCCGATCAGGCTCCACTCCAGTTTTTAGTAGATAAATACATTTATTAGCAATTTCTGTTTCCTCCTTTGCTTTGCTCTACTTAAACAAAGACCTTAATGAATAGAGTTGCTCCAAACTATGCCATCAATAGGAAAGGAAGACCATCAGAGGACCAATTTAACCCCCAAAGCACCTCTTGAATTCCTCAGTTAACTCTACCATGTACATGCTATTCATTCCCTCAGGGTTTTTAAACTGTTTTCACCTAGAGTAAGTGGAGCTTTAACTGACAAAGCTTAACTTGTAATTCTTATCTGTGAAAGCACAAATTGAGCATCATTACCTCTGCCTTCCTTTCCCTTGCTGTCAGCTACGTTATGGAAGGAGGGCCTGGACCATTAGAAAAAGGTGAGTAAATGTGCCTTTGCTTGCCAGCCGTGCTCAGAGGTGCACAGTCTGCAGCTGCCTGAGGCCAGCTGCCCTGGCGTGAAATGGGTGATTTAGGTGAGGTAGGGTAAGTGCCTCTTTTACAGACTTAAAAGGGACCTAATTCTCAGTATGAGGTTGGTAACACCAGGCCATTTCGTTTTTAAGCAGATTGGCTGGCAACTTTCTCTTCTCATTGAGTCTGTATGCATCCAGATTGAACATGAACTGATACTGGTTTATAGATGTCTATTGTATGTATGTGTTTGACATATAATTTCTTCTACTATCAGTTGCTTTGTTTTTTCTGCTTTTATGGGAATGCCCAATGAGTAGTAACTATGTCACTATGGCACTCCTCCTTCTGATGACAGCTGAGCACTCATACTAGGGTCTTTAATCACCTACTGTGTGAAAAAGGATTACCCCACACTTGCCTTCCTTGTGCCAAATCAAAAGAAGGTTAAGCATAAGAAGAGGAGTTGGAGCTTTTTTTTTCCTTTGGCACCCACACTTGAAAACCAAAAAAAAAAAAAAATTATGCATTAGAGTCTCAAAGATACATACCAAATGACAATTTGTTTGTCACACATTAGGTTCCATTTACAAGGAACTGGTGTTTCTACAATTCCTAAATTTCAGTGTATTGTCAGGTTTCCAGTGGGAGTGTGAGAAAATGGAAGGAATCATGTTAGCAAAGCATTTTTTAATGCAGTGCACCAGCCAAAAATTAATAAAGAAAAAGAAGACATCATGCAAACATTGAGCTATGCATCATTTTGGTCTTCTGGAGCTCTTGCTGTGTTAACATTCCAGGAAGCCAATACCCTTCTTCACAGAGAAAATAGGACTTTACACAATTGTCTGTAAGTATCAGCCAATTCTATGCTGGGAATAAAGATTATTGCCAGTTTTGCTGTCTATTTCTCAACTGTTGCTGAATTATCTTATCCAGACTTTGACGTAAGTTAAAAGGGAAAAAATGGGATCCAGAGTAGGCTGATGCTCTAAAATGAATATCCTTGGATGGTGATAGTTTACAGCGTAACTCTGAGGAGTAGAGTTCCCTAGTAATTAGTGAGGAAACAGACTTCACAAAGATGGCTTTTGTGAGGGCATTTATTTCTCCAAAATATTTCAGCTCTGTGCCTTTGTATACTCCTTGTATTAATTAACGAGTATGTGTTATATAAATACTTGTTGCTTATTATTTTTCCATTAGCATTCTTTGTATTCTTTTTCATTTTATAATAGTAATATTTGTCTACTTAAATATTGTAAGATATCTCTCCTAGTTTTAATCAGTGAATGCATTTTGGTTTCAGTTATTTAAAAGTTACTAAGAAATGTTTCAATTCATTAGTCAACATTTTATATTTTCCATGTGTTTAAAGATGTTCATATCAAGGAGGGCAACTATATATTAAAAAAATAGAATCTGTCCAAATTCTAAGAGAACAATTTAGCTGTTGTCAACCATGACTTTAAAGTATGACATATTTTTCCGCTTTTTAAGTCATCAGTTATCTATGGTGTACCTGTTAGCAATACTAAGGACCATAATGATTCAATTGTGTAATTGAGTGGAATTTATATGGTAACGTTTGGTGTCAGCAAATTGAAAAAAGCATTATTAGAGTGGTGAAATTTAATTGGTTATCGCCAAGATTAGATGATTATCAAGAAAAGTCCCTTTTTACTCCTAGCCCCAATCCTATTCTCCCTCTTCCATGTGACTTTTTGTTTGTTTGTTAAGTCAGGAGTAACTTTTCACTGCCCAGTCCACTCCATATTAGTCTCACCTCACATCCTATACCTATGTTGTTTTACCTGTAACAACAAAATAAAACATGCTTATCCTTTCCCAATTCCACCTGTTCATCTCCAATTTCCTAAAGAATGTCTTGTTTCTATTCTCCAATAAGTTGGTGTTTTACGCTTTCCCAAGCATTGCATACATCTTTTGAAATACATGCCTCACACTATTCCCATGAGCTAATCATTGGCGATTTTGTAGAGATGAGGAACAAGATTTTTTGCATCCGTAATCAGTCAGTTGGTCCTTCGTTAAACTGATAGGTATGCATTGATCACTTGTTTGTTAGAATGGGCAGCAGTAATGGTGGTGATAGAAACATAACAGTGAGAAAAACAGGGCTTTGTGCACCTTAGGAGGTTACCTAAAGATATGATATCTTACAAATGATCATGTTATAAACACTTTAGTGAGTAAGAAGGATAAGTTGAAGGGCATTATCGAATAATGACCATGTTTTCATTAATTTACTTTGTCTCAATCATCTAACACATTGATCTAATTTTGCACTATAGCAAGTGATCTACTAAAATGAATAAATACATCATAATCAAATTTGTACATGTGAATGGAATTTGGGGTAGCATAGTTTCATTGATCCAACTGTACATATGTATCAAAACAAAATCTGTCATGTCATTTCTGATCAGAAACTCTAACAGCCATTTCATGGTTCATCTATCACTTTTTTTGTCTGTGAACAGTATGTCCAAAATATGGGTTGTTACTTCTATTTGAATCTTACTTTTATTATCTGGGAACATATGTTCAAAATATGGATTGTTTTTTTTTTCTATCTGAATTTCACAATGAAGAGAAATAGTTCTGTAATGATTCTGCCCAAATTTGTAAAGTTAATACAAATTTACACACACACACACACACAGATACATATGTATTTCACATAAAAGGCAACTAATCTGTAAAACCGTATAAAACTAAAGACAATATGTAAAACACAGAGCTATCAGGATTGCTCTTTAGTGTGACAAGGATAACTGATGCCTACTGCCATAACATAGAGGGAATATCTCTGTCCGCACTGCTCCTTGACTATGTTTTTCACATTTGTTTGCTTCAGAATGACTGCCTGAGAGGACTGGGAGCTTGTACTTCCTCACTGCATTACAGCATAACACTCTATTCCAGAGAAAGTCCTTTCTATGTGAGAATTTTTCTATTTGAATTATTTTTCTTTCTTTGATTGGTTTTGTTGTGGTGAATTGAAGGGAGAATTTGATTCACTTTCAGAATAAATGGTTGTAGTTGTACAGGAGTAGACCAGACAGAAGCCAGGACCCTGAAATTTCTTCTGGGTCTCCCATAAGGTGGCAGAAGCCACTGCTTTCTGTGGTGAATTAGCAAGGAGCTGGATTGGAAGCAGAGATTCTGGGACTCAAACCTGAGCAGTGATATGGGGAGTGAGATCAGGGAGTGGTTTGACCCACTGCCCCACAATGCAGACACTTATCTCCAATGGTACACAAAGACCAAATGGGAAGGTGTAAAAGACAAAACCATAAAACCCAAGAAACACTGGGGAAAAAAATAGCTTGGATAAAAATTGCAGAAGATAGTGAAAATGGGCAGTAAAATGGTAACCTCCAAATGTTTGGGATCTGTATTTGGTTGTGATCATGGACCTAGAGACAGAGAGGCAGACAGGTATCCTCATAGTCCACCTTCTCCCCTGTTGTTGTAGACTCCTTTTCCTGAAACAGCTTCCAGGGAATATACAATGATCATTGGAAGCCAGACATAAATAAAAACCAGAAACTCTGAAAAAAAGGAAGAATTTGCACTATAGAGATAATATACTATTATAATAAAATTTGCATATGTATCTTAATAAAAATTATAAAGATGACATGGTTGTTTTGATTAAATGTATGAAGCCACTTCTTGGGAAGCCTCCTTCTTATATCATGGTACTTGAAATCGAGTCCTCCTTGAGCCTCTGATCCAGTTTCCTGCTAATGCATCCAGGAGGCAGGAGATGACAGCTCAAATACTTGGATTTTTTTCAATTTATTTGGGATACTCAGAAGGAAGTTCCTGGCTTCTAGCTGTAGTCTGTCCCAGTTGTTGTAGGCATTTGGGGAGTGAAACAGTAGATGGAGGATCACTCTGTTCGTTTCTGTTTACCCCCCTCCTTCAGAAAGTGTGCATGTGAGTCTGTCTCATCATTCTTCCTTCTAAATAAGTAAGACAAAAGTTTAAGAATTGGGGACCAACATGGTAGTATATCAAGCTAATCCTCTGCCTGTACGCACTGGCATCCCATATGGGCCCCAGTTCATGTCCTGGATGTTCCATTTCTGATCCAGTTCTTTGGTTGTGGTCTGGGAAAAGCAATGGAGGATGGTCCAAGATTTTGGGCTTCTGCACATATTTGAGATGCTGGAAAGAAGTTTCCGGCTCCCAGCTTCAGATCAGTCCAGTTCAGGCTGTTGTGACCATTTGGAGGACTGTACCAGTGAATGGAAGATCTCTCTCTCTTTCTCTACTCTCTTTTTAAAAACTGCCTTTCAAATAAAAAGAAATAAATGACTTAAAAATATCATAATGAGGAAGATAAAGGAAGTATGGCCTATTCTTTGGGGAATAAAAGGAACTATTAGAAATCATTCTTGAGGAAATCCAAATGGTAAACGTAGTATATATATTTATATATAGTTATATATATTTAATTCAGTTCTGTTGCAATCTTTATATATATGAAGATTTTTAATATATATTTTATGTATATATAAAGATTGCAACAGAATTGAATTAAACATACACACGAAGATGTGGAGTCAAGAAAATGATTTATGAAGCAAAGAGAAATTTCAATAAGGAGGAAGAAACCTTAAAAGAAATAAAAGTAAATGGAAGAACTGAATATAAGAAAATTTAAATAAAAAATTCACTAGAGTATTCAGAGGCAAATTTTTAGCAGGCAGAACAAATAATCTTGAATACAGAGTAGTTAAATTATTGAGTCCGAGAATCAATAAGGTAGAAGACTGATGAAACTCAATAGAATGGAATAAACCTGTGAGATCGCATCAAATGGACCAACATACCCATTGCAGGAATTGCAAGGAAGAAGATCAAGAGTCCATATAAAGAAGATTTTTTTTTTGAAAGAGAAAGTGTGCCCATATTCCCATACTTCGATAAAACATAAATTAAAATGTTCAAGAAGTTCAATGATCCTCATTTAGAATAAATGTAAGAGATTTTTTCTGAGACACATTATGGCCAAACAGTTGAAAGCCAAAGGCAGAAAATCTGAAAAGACAGCAAAAGACATTACTCATCAGACACAAGAGATCCTCAGTAAGATTATCAGTACAGTTTTATTACAGCTTTGCACACTGTATTGCAGTGGGGTGATATATTCAATGTACAAGCAGGTAAAAGCTGCCAAGCAAAAATTAAATGTCTGACAAAACCGTATTTCTGTAAGATTGAGGGAGAAATTTAAAAATTAAATATATAAGAATATAAGGGTTTTGATACCACTAGCCTTGTACTGCATTAAGTCCTAAAGAAAATTCTAAAAGTTGAAATGAAAGAACACTAGTATGCAACTCAAAGCCCTGTGAAGAAGTACAAAGCTAAAGTAATATAAATACTAGCATCAGTAATAATCAAAATCTAGTGTTATTAAAACTAATTTATAACTCTACTTTTTGTGTGATGCATTATTTAGGAGATGACTTTTTTAAAATAAGATTATCAGTCAGAAACTAGTAGTTTGTAATGTTGGTTTGCAAATCTGTATGACATTTTTTTACATATTCTAAGAAATGAATTCATTTGAAAGTGGTTGGTTAATATATTTATACATTTATCTTTTGAATATTTATTTGGCAGTCAGAATTGCAGAAATGCAGAAGGGATTTAGAACATGTAACAGGAAAAAGTTGACACAAACAGGTATGCAGTAATCAAGAACAACAGTACTAAAAGGTATGTAGAAAAGAAGCAGGAAGACAACAGAAATTCTACCTTTTCAGTAATTTTAATGTAAATGGGCAGAAACAACCATGTGCATGTCTACAAAAGACAATGTATATATTATACATCTAAGAACATAAATAGATTAGTAAGTAATTTGCACTGTTAAAGCAGTACAGTATATACAATACATATAATACAGTATTATGGAGATTATCATGAGATATGGAGATTATGCAGAGATATGAAAATTGATCTCCCTTGTGAACCAAACATCTCACTGTTGGAAATTTACACAAAGGAAATTAAATTAGCATATGAAAGTTATTTGCTCCCCCCATGTATATTACAGCTCAATACACAAAAATAGCTAAGATACACAGTCAACACACAGATGTTCATTAAATGGTGACTGTGCAAAAAAAAATGTGGTATACGTACATCACGGAATACTGCTCAGTCATAAGGAAGATTCTGTAAAACTCTGCATTTTGCAACAAAATAGATGCAAATGGAAATGATTATGCCCAGTGAAATAAGCCAGTCCCCCCCAAAAGACAAGTGTCATCTCTTGCCTCATATGTGGTAGTTAATATAGAATTCAAAATGCACAAGAATAAAATGGGTATCTTATGATGTGATTATTGTTTAGATTTTGTTTTAACTCCTGTGGTTTTTCTACTCTCTACTTGGTGAATGTTAGTTAGGGTTTGGGTGCATTAAGTCTGTGGTTATGAAGTGAATTGAAATGATATTTTTGTAGAAATTGAAGAAAAAGTAAAAATGGAAGAAGGGTGGTTGAGGAAGAGAGAAAAAAAATTATTTTCTTACAAGTATGTTCATGAAATACATAAAATCTATTATCTTTACATTAAGTATTTTTAAAATGTGAAACAATAAGAAAAATTATTCCTAGCCAATAAAAAAGTGAGTATCAGTCACTAGGTTAATGTCAGAAAAAACTTAGAGGTACGAATAGATATTATATATTAATGAAAGGTTCTACATGGCACAAATAAGTAACAGTTTTGAACATTCGTATGCTTAAGAACAAACCATCACAATATGAAGAAAGTATTGGTAGAATGGAAAGGGAGAAACATAGTTCAATATTAGTAATTGCAGACTTTACTACTACACTACCAGTAATGGATAGAATCACACTAAATATAGGAGATTTTAGTAACACGATAAACCACACAGACTTCAAATTCATATACAAAGAATTCTATCAAATGCACATGAAGCAGTTATCAAGATAGGTGTGCAGTTGAATTAAATCTCAAAAACAAGAGGCTGTCATTTAACATACCTGTATTAACCAGGACAGAATGAACTCAGTCACAAGTAGCAAAATTGAAAATCAGAAAGTTATAAATTTTATGAAAATCATTAAATAATTATGAACTGAGCAATAAATTACAGACATGATTAGGAAATATTTGGAGACAGATGCAGTACACCAAGACTGTGGTGACAAATGAAAGCATCATTCTCATCAGCCCTATGCTAGTCTTCCTAGGAAAGCAGAAGAAAACTGCCCACAAGTTTGAGCTCCTGCAGCCACTTGGGGGCCACGGAGGAGCTCCAGATTCTAGGCTTCAGACTGGCCCAATTTTGGCTGTTGTAGCTGGTTAGGGAGTGAACCAGTAGAGGGAAAAGCTCTCTCTATCTTGTCTTCTATCTCTGTACATATGTCTTTCAAATAAAAATGCAAATATTTAAGAAAAATTATTTTTGAGGTGCTGGCATGGTGGCTCAACAAGCTAACCCTTCACCATGCGGAGCTGACATTCCTTATGATCACCAGTTCTAGTTCCACTTGCTCCATTTCTAATCCAGCTTCCTGCTTATAGTCTGGGAAAGCCAGAGAGGATGGCTCAAGTCTGGGCCACTGCGCACATGGAGGAGACTCCTGGCTCCTGGATTTGGATCAGATCAGCTCTTGACATTGTCTCCATTTGGGGAGTGAAATAGTAGATAGAAGACCTCTCTACGTGTCTCTTCTTACCTTTGTAAATCTACCTTTCAGGTGAAACAATAGTAAATATTTTGAAGAAGAAAAAGTGTAGTTTTTAAAGGTAGTACTTAAGTAACTAGAGAAAGAACTGACTAAATCCAAGGCTCACAGAAGGAAGGACATAATAAAAATTACAACAGAAAAAAGACAAAAATACTTACATTACTAGGGTCAGAAATGGAAATTTGGATATTATTATGATCTCTAAAAATAAAAGAACAGAAGCAAGTACTTACAAAATAATATGAAACTAGGCAGCCAAGATGAAATTGGCAAAATGTGAAATACACTCCAAAGACTGAATTATGAAGATACAGAATATCTGAATATGTATAAGGAGATTCAATCAGTTCTCAAAATATTGATAAAGAAAAGCCCTGTATCTAATGATTTCTCTGGAGAGTCCTACAAAACACCCAAGAAAAGAAAAACAGTCTTTCTAAAACCTTAAAAAATATTGCTAAAGATGGATAATACAGATTATTCTGTGAAGCCAGCGTTACCCTGTTATCAAATCCAGACAAGATAGCAGAAAGAAAAAAATTAAACCAGTGTACATTAATGAAAGCATCCTCACCAAAATATAGAACTCTAAAAGGAATTTTCTTCTCATTTGTGGAGAATATAAAAGATGGTAGAAAGTCATCATAGTTTTAAAGCTTGTTAGATCATGTAACTTAATGTTAGTTATGAGTCAGATATGAAAATTGTAGATAAATATTCCCCCCAAATTTTCAAGTCACAAAATAGTCCCCAAATCCCCGACTATATTACCTTTCATAGCCACGATGTCTTAAAGATGAGATTAACAACTTAAATGAGGTGACTAGGATGGGCTTTAATAAAACAAAATTGCTTCTAAAACAGAAGCAAAGATATTAATCAGATTATTTCCAGAAGGCGCACTGAGCCAGTGGAAACAACAAACTTTTAGAAGATGTGACTAGCAAGAAATCGGATTGTGCCCTAGGAACTCTAGAAGGAAGACAGTACCAAAAACCTACTTCAGAAATCTTGTCTGTAGGACTCTAAGACGGTCCATTCATGCGGCTTTGTTTAGGACAATTTGCTACAGTGACCACTTATACGAGCCCAAAGATGAAGATTTTTTTTTAAGGAATTTATGTAGAGTCTTGCATTTTACAGACATCCAACTACTAAATATTTATGAAAGATAATATGAGGAATTGAAGCCCATTTCTTAAAGTATTTCCATGTTATCTCTTAGGAAAAAATTGAAGGGCAAACTTCACCATAGGGATGTAAACCATGGAAAAGGCCTGGAGTTCATCAGAGAAGGCATCCGTACAGAGATCAGGTTTAAATATTGGGAGACACAGCAATGGTAGGCAGGTTCATCAACTTTAAGCCATGCATGTCTACATTGTCCTAATAATGTAAGCTCTGGATATTACCTAAGTTTATTATAGACTATGTTGGGGCATCCTAGTGGTAGAAAACATACAGGGCAACTTCATTTTCCAAACGAAGAGAATCATAAAAATGAGTAAATTTAAGAAAATCAAGAAATAAAGAGTATAAGCAAGTTACTTAAAAATGTGTAGGTAAATACTGAGAGTTAACAGTAGGATATTGTAGACTTTAAGGAAGTGAATGTCAGAAATAGGAAGGTTTTGATACATGTAATTTCTGTTTATGGATTGTATACAACATAAACTAGGAAGAAAGTGATTGAAGGAAAAAAATAACTTTTGTTGACCTATGGTGGTCGTATCTTCTCCTTAATAGTTGCACAGTTTTCTGGAAGACAGATTTGTACTTGGACTTCTCTTATAATATTAAGCAGAGGCACATGAAGCTATTTGCTACGCTAGTCACTGAGTTCTGCATTCCAAGCATTAGTTCAGTGGCATACTATTGGCACTTAATTCACATGGACTTACTCCTTTGTCTCATTTATCATTGTGTCCCAGAGTCTGATATCATCCCTGACTCACAAGATATAATAGTAGAATAGATGAAGTTCTGGCTGGAAAATGAACAAATGCATAATCATTGTTATGATTTTATGAGCATCATAAATCACAAATAAATATGAGAAAAAGATGCTCTTAATAATGTTTATGAAAAGTGAGTGCTTGATATATTTTTGATATTATGTACTGGGACAAGTTGCATATCTTTGTATAGACACGTATGTTGTGTTGTCTTTAAAGTTTCAAACATGAATACATAATTACATGCACTGTGAACACGGCCCGTTTCACATACATCAAACAGGTGAATTCTGAATGTGAATTGTTCATTGTTAGTGTCAGTCACAAGCACATTTGTCCCACAATGTTATATGCAGTGGACTTCTTTATGGCCAGGTGTTATACGCTCTTAAAATTCTCAGCTTGCTGTTAGTGATATGAAACTATGATAATTTTTCCATATATGACAGCTGTTGATAATTTATATTCTTCAGTGTGCCACACTTACTAAATCACTGGGTTCCATAGTAGAATAAGAAGCATTCTGAGCATGGATCAAAGACCTACATGCAAATTACTAAAGAAAAGCTAGAAAAGCTTCAGGTACTGCTCTTTCATTGTAAGTGAACATGAGAATTAAGCTTCTATCAAGATATTTAGCTTTGCTTTATACAGTAAGGACTCAAGAAATATCAGTGACTTTCCATGTTGAATGGGTTAATGCTAGAAGTGAAAGAGAACCAAGAGCTGACCTAGGCTGTTCTGTGGTCACAGATCATAGCAACTCCCTAACCCAAATTCGTGCTCAGTCATAGTAAAAACACTATGGGGGATTTTCACAAAAGAAATAAAGTCGGAGACATCTATAGCTCCATGTTTATAGAAGCTCCCTCCACAATAGCTAAGATCTAAGCACTAACTGATGACCAGGTAAATAAAATGTGATTTAGATACATGATAGAATGCTACTCAGTCAAAAAAAAGCTGATTCCAAAGACAAGTATCAGTGATTTTCAGATTTGTGTTAACTGAAATATAGAATGCAAAAAATAATATGTATGAATGAAATTAACATCTTGAAATATGATTATAATTTAGATCACTTGCCTGTACTCCTGAGAAACAGTGGTCTGTCTTTCTGCGTACTACTGGTTGAGTTCATTATTTAATGAAAAAATAACCTTATGATCTGTAAATTGAAATGATGTCATTGCAAATTTAAAGAAAAATAGAAATGGAAGGAGGAAAGGAGGAGTTAGGGATGGTCAAAAATATCATTATGCTCTTAAATAAATATATATGAAATAAGTAAAAACTGTTCCCTTTGTGTTAAAAAATAATTAAAATGTAAAATCCACTTAATAGTTTTCTGTGTCTGCTTTGTATATAATTCTTTGTGGGATGATTTATAAGGAGTAGGGATATGTATTGGCAAGTCCAACAGGATTGTACTTTTTTTGCCAAACAACACCCCAAACTAATTGGAGGCACTGCTTAGAGAACTGCCAAACCCAAATCTGCTTGCCAGAAGTTTATAAATGAATCACTAACACCAGGGTGCTGGAGCAAAGTTTTTATTGCAAAGTTCAGAGCAAGGAGATCAGCAACAATTGCTGCTGATCAGCAGGGCTCTTTGAATAGCTAATGGTGAAGGCTTGTCTTTTTGTTTTTAAAGATTTATGTATTTTCCCTGGTCTTTTACCCATGTGGCGCACAGGTGTTGTAGCCCTGCTTAGTGTGGTCTGTCCCCAGACCAGCCCAGGCTGAGCAAATTATCCCCTGCTGGGGCAAGCCTAAATCAGAATGGATGAGGGGTGCAAGGAACTAGTTGCAACACCAGCTGGCAGAAGCTGGCTCTGGGGACTAACTCTGTTAAGTCAAATCGCGGAACCGGGATGGTGAGTGACCCAGGAAGGAAACCTTGGGTTCCTCCCTTCTGGGTCACTGCTCCCGCAGGAGGACACGATAACTTGGAAGGGGGCTGGGTGACTAGACGGAGAGGAACACAACAACATCTGTGGGGGCAGGATGGCTGAGCTGGCTAGTTAGAACTAAGTTTTAAAACCCAGGGACAAATACAAGAGCTAAATGGGATATGGGACAGACTGGACTAGTCTGCTATATACACAGGCAAACCAGGATAGGGGGAAGGCCTAGTGGGGGTTATTGTGGATCGCCCCGACTAGGCTTCAGCCCCACTGGCTGATATAAGTGCCGAGTACGTGCTAGGCAAAACCAACCTAGTCTGCAACACCCACTGGTTCCAGAGCAACTTCAGTCCGAAAACAAAATCAGCCCAGGAACTGCACCTACAAACTGATTGTGGCGATGACCAGCTGGACTCAGAACACTAGCCAAGATAAGACAGAGGACGGAACGGGTCAATCAACCATCCCGGATATATGTTGGCAGCGAAATCTGGGCGAATGGAGACTCTATGATGGACAGTGTCAACCAGTGAACTCTACAACGACCTCATCGAGATGGGAGAGGCAAGACTGGCAGTGATTCATAACTAGAGAAATATTAAAACCAATAGGGGTTGTCCGCAGCTAAATAGTCTCCCCAAGAAGCTGGACTATATGCTTGGCCTCTGTTTGCAGGGGAAGAATCTTCATTAAATTTGAACTGTAACGATGCAACGGGGTGGGGGGCTTCACCGTGGAGGAGGGGCATGGGGAGGGGTCGGGGGGAACCCCAGAGCCTATGAAACTGTCACATAATGCAAAATAAAAAAAAAAAAGATTTATGTATTTTTATTGGAAAGTCAGTTACATAGAGAGGAAGATCTTCCATCCATTGGCTCACTTCCCAAGTGATCGCAATGGTTGGAGCTGAGCAGATCCGAAGCCACTAGCCAGGGGCTTCTTCTGGGTCTCCCACTTGGGTGCAGGGTGCTTGGGCTGTCCTCTCCTGCTTTCCTAGGCCACAAGCAGGGAGCTGGATGGAAAGTGTGGTGGCTTGGATTAGAATTGGTGCCCATAGTGGATCCCAGCAGGTCCAAGGGGAGTACTTCAGCTACAGGCTACCACTCTGGGCCCTGAAGGTTCTTATAGATTGAAATGGAGGCTGAGTGTTGTGTGATCAGTTCATGTCCAAGTTCCTGATTGATTAGTTTCAGTTGTCTGTGACCTGTGTTCAGAGATACCATGTTCCAAGTGGAATGAATGAGCCTGAGGGGCTCCAGTTGGTAGAGAGCCGATTGTACATGGTTACCTTTGGCTTCTTTCTTGGATTCCACTACAATAACCCCTCTAAATAATACTGGCCACAAGGGTTTTATCTATTGAAGAAGAAAATGACTTATTCAGTACAGATGTCAGAATGTTGCACCAGCTGTATTGCTTGCTTAGGTCAATGAATTCCTTTTGTTTAAAAACAAAACAAAACAAAACAAAACAAAACAAAAAAACAAGGAAGGGCACTGTGGCCTAAGGAGACAGAAAAGGGGTTAGATTCTGCTTTACATAATAGGGATTCAGTGTTACTTTTTTTTTTTTTTTTAAGATTTATTTATTTTTTTACAAAGTCAGATATACAGAGGAGGAGAGACAGAGAGGAAGATCTTCCATCCAATGATTCACTCCCCAAGTGAGCCGCAACGGGCCGGTGCGCCGATCCGAAGCCGGGAACCAGGAACCTCTTCCGGGTCTCCCACGTGGGTGCAGTGTCCCAGTGCATTGGGCCGTCCTCAACTGCTTTCCCAGGCCACAAGCAGGGAGCTGGATGGAAAGTGGAGCAGCCGAGATTAGAACCGGCGCCCATATGGGATCCCGGGACTTTCAAGGTGAGGACTTTAGCCACTAGGCCACGCCGCCGGGCCCAATTCAGTGTTACTTTTAAGAAACTGGTTCTAAAGCTATAAAATTGGTGTGCAATTACCTGTAATTAAAGACAAATTATAGTCCCACATACAAAATAATATGGATTTTTCAGACAATACATGTTTCACATTGGCTACGGACAAAGTTTAATCTTATTTGGGATGGAAGAGAGGGAAAGCTAACAGAGGGGACTATTCATAAACATGTCAAACCTGATATACAATAATTTTCATTTTTTAGACTCCTTAGTTGAGGCTGAGTATGGTTATCTATGTAACAAAATTAGCAAGAAGTTGTGCCACAATTTTCAGCAAAGTGAAGCAAGATTTTGTTTCAGAATTCGTAACTTTTGAAACATGACGTTGCTGTTATTTTTGTTTAGAGAAAAGTTCTAAAACTGATACACATTCCAAGGATACCTGTTCTTTTTTCAAACTTTTCCACCTAATTTTTTGAAAAAATGTTTCAAATTCATTTGCAATAAATGCCTTCTTTATGCAAAACAAAGTCTCAACAGGTCACTCATTTTTACTGCTTATTAGTAGGAGTGCTTTTATTGTCGTTAATAAAACTTACCACATTTCATATGTAGCTTACGGATGTTTAGGGGGATTTTTTTATGGAAAAGCTTAGAGGAGGGAAGCAGCAGAGATGTATCTACCTCAGAAACGTTTAAATGTGCTTCCAAAGCTATTAGGTTGTTGGATGACTTGGCGATTTTTGAAAGGTGTGTTAAAAGCAACAGCGTCCGCCGACTCTCTTGCTGTGATGGTCTATGGATAGGGTTATCACTTCCAAGTCTGCAGGATCTACTTAACATTGCTAGTGACCTTTTGTATGTGGATGTTAATAACCTCAAAGTTGTTTACTTTATGCCCTTATATACCACAGTGTTTGCTTCAGGCCCAACCTTGAGGCTTTAGTCACATATCTGCTTATTTTCACTCTTTTACGCTATCGTGCCTAATGACATAGCATTATTTAAGGTGTGACTTTGAGTTCCAGAACTTATATTTATAGACTATACTTTAATTTGTTCATATTTGAGAGTAATTGAAAAAGTGTCTCAGAATGGAAATCAAGCATAATTTAATTATTATGCCACAAAATTTTGAAACCAGTGCATACCTTTTTCATTTCCAGTAAGTTTTGAAGACTCTTGGTGACAGGAAAATCAGTTGTTTAATAGTCCGATTGTTTGTTGACATGGTAATATTAAAATACTTAAAATTACTTAAAATGCTTAAAATTCTCTCTGTATAAGCACACACGCTTAAATATTAAAGCAACACTGATACATTGAGAGAAGTGAACATGATTTTGTGAAAGGCTTGATTATGAATTTCCCATTTTTAACATTTAAACTTAAGAGAGTGCTTTATGATTTTCTTAAAGCCAGTAAGTAAATTTGAAAGTTAAGTTTTTCCAGGCAGGCAGGCACTGAAGTTATGTCAGACAAGGGGGCCTCAAATTTCAGCAGCCAACATTCCCATTTCCATGCAGTACACAGTGAAAAGATGACTTACTATTCTAGGGAAGTTTGCTGTTCTAAATGCGCACATTCTGAGTTGCATCAGCTTTGAAATTCAAATGTCAGATAATTTGGAAATCACTTTTGAGGAGGAAAAAACATTATGATGCATTTTCACTTGTTTGACTGGATTAATGACAAAAGACTTTGCATACTTCCAAGTTACAAGAGCAGTCAGAGGGCAAAATCCCTGGGCTGTCCCATGAAGTGACCACGCTGGTCTCTCTGGAATCTGGCTTCACAGGGGTCCAGAGAGCACCTTCTGCAGGAATTCAGAGCTGCAGGGGACACCTCCCTTGCTTTGCCTAAGGATTTAGATAAAGATTTCTCTGAGGATTTATCTTATCTATCTTAATCCTTTGATTTCTTGATCTGTAAAATGGCAAGAATAGTCTTCATCTATCTTAGGGGGCTGTGCTAAGGATTAAATAAAATAACAGGCAAAGTTTCTATACAAAGTTAAAATGTGTAAGACATTTAGTATGTGCTTACTTCTATTAATTTTTTCTAGATATCAAGTTTCCTTGGTGGTTACTGGTAAATAGAAATCCATGACTTAGTACTTAGAAGACAAAATATATTAGATTGTTATTACAGCTAAACGCCTGTGTAGTTGCACTGTCTGTTAAAATAATCTATTGATTATACTTTGCTTTCAATGTAAAAGCCCATTTACAATATAACAATTTTATTACTCTTTCATCTCTGATGATTGAATAATATTTTGAAATGTTGAGTATATTTCACAATTTTGAAAACTTTGAATATTTACACATGTTTTTATAATGTATATGAAATTTACAGCATCTGATGAACAACTTCTTGGACATCTATCACATAAAAGTATTCTTTTTCTGATCCTGAAAATTGGAAAGCTGAGGACATTTCGTCATCCTGTACCAAATATTATAAATAATGTGTCAGGTTAGTTTTCTTTTTTTTTAATTTTAGTGCAGTATAAGCAAACTAAGGGAATCATTGTTTATTTGTTTTGATAAAGTGATTACTTACCATTTTAGATATGAGAACATCTTGTAGAGAACCTAAATACAGAATACAGAGACACTTGGATATTGGAACACAGTTTGAAAAGGGAGAGGGGACCCATCACTGGGAATTCAAGCACTTTAGATAATAGGAAATGATAACATGAAAAACACCTCAACCCGTAGTGAAGTGTAACAAGGATGTTGCCTAGTGTAGGGTAAATGTGGTTAGCCCACTGCCTCTCACACCCTGCAGCATTTTTTATCAAATTTGTTTTCCTGCTTGACATACTGTGTTTTATGATTGATTGTTGCTATCAGGCTCAACTTCAGCATATATATATCAAGTACTGTTCTCTTTATCCTTTATAATTTTGATCTGGAATATTTTATTTTTTTATTCTTAAAGGCTATTTACATATTTAATTTTTAAAATTTTAATTTTGATAATCTTTACATAGTTAATTAGGGAACAAAGGATCAAGGGTTCCAGGAAAGTGGGTAAGACCATTGTTTCCACATTTTTGTGTGTGTACCTGGAATATTTTAGAGCAAGAAGAAACAGATAAGGACAAACATTTTTTTTTAAATCTTTGCATGTTTTCCCTGTTCACAATATGTTCGGTCTAATTCATTCACCATATGGAGCAAAACACATCATAATTTAATGGTACTGTTGATCCAGGTTATTTGCGGTGTATGCTTTGTCACTGGGGGTCTTTATTTGACTTCTTTTTCTTTCTTCCCTTATTTCATGAACATTTATTTGTCACTTTCTCAAAGTGTCCCTAGTCCGATTATCTGATCTTATACATGTCGCCACCCCATTCCCAGTATCTGTAATATCTATTACTCATTCTTACTTTTGAAAAATGCCCTACTTCAAAGAAATCCTACATCATGTACTTATTTATTATAATTTTGGAAGTTTTAAAAATTCAGCAGACATATGAAATTATAAATATTTATGGGTCACCTTTTCAAGTTTTTGTACTTGTATACATTCTGTAATGTTCAATTATGGCAAAAATGTTTTCTTTCTCAAATATTTAGCATTTGTTAATACTCTACTGCTGTTACAATGCAAGTTCCATTAAGGTAGATTGATTGTGTCATTGCCTAGAATTCCATAAATTCTAGCCTATAATAGGAAATCCATAACAATTTATTAAGCTTATGAATACAAGACACTAAAACAATAGTCAGCTCTACTCCTTCAACTACTTTTTAAATCAAGAGATGCAATTCAGCACTTATATAGATTGCTCATATTCAATTTGATAAAGTTGGAATCAAGTAGAAAAGAAATGTGCCCATATATCAGGATTGAGCAGCTGAAATTTTGCCTTTGTTAATAGGAACCTTCTTTTGTGTTTTGAACATACTTCCTGTGCTTTGGTTGGTCTTTATTGCTCTTTCTCTCTTCTGCCTTTCTCATTTTGCTTCATTTAACATCAATACTTGTTCATACTTTACTATGCTATATTTTGCTCCTGAATGTATCTCAACAGGTGTGAAGTTAAGCATTTACAATCATGGACTAAATGAACTAAATTACAAATATTCAAGATGTCTTTTTTCCCCGCTGAGCTCATATTTACTAGATACATGTGTGAGTCTTGGCTGCTTTGCTTTCTGCTCTGCAGTTTGATGAGCTCATCTGTAAAACTGTGTTAATTTTGCATGTTCTTAGGTCTGTGTACAAATGAATAAAGTCGTATGCAAAGGAACTTACAGCAGTGTCTAGCATGCATTAAACTGTCCAAATTTAAGTGAAAGTTACTATTAGATACAAAACCGCACTGAGGCAGCAGAACTACCGAGACCAGAATGATGGTCAAACCAGGTTTATTGAAATCTCCCAGGCGAGGTTCATCGGACTGGGAGGTAGTTGAGGTCCACAGGCCAGTGAAGTCATGCCTGCACAGAGTTGCGCGCACACCTTAAGTAGAGTTAATGACAGGGCTTGATGTAAAGCACGTACTGTCTTCTAATTGGTCGGCTCCACTTAAATGACTCTAGGGCCGCTATTCTCGGAGGGAAGTTTTGGCGTCACCTACCGGCTTTCCACCTGCCCCTGGGTCTCCCGGGCGAACAGTTACTTTAGTTTTGGTTCAAGTAAAATATAAATGTGTTTAGTGTAAAGGTCATCTGTTTTGAGTTGACTGGTTCTATCCTCAGAATGAGTCAGAAGCTAAAGAGTCCTTATTTACTGGCTGGTGGTGACCTGTAAACTGTCCCATACCACTAAAAAAAGAGCGGAGCAGCCCTGACCCTGTGTGTTTAGACTTTTAAGCAAATATAATCCAATCAAGTAAGCGCAGTGGCACATGGCAGGAATCATTCAACCAAACTTATATCAGTATACAATATCGATTATTCGGTCAACTAACAGCACAAAACATAGACAACCATTCAGCTTAAGCACCATGCAAAACTATCCAATCAGTTAGAGCTACATCCTGTTGCATAGTAAACTACTGAACCAGGTAAACAGGTCCTTCCAATTCAATTAGAGAAACCAATTTGGGACAATCAGGTTACTGTGTGAGCTGTAAAAGAAAAAGCAAGATCTCATCCTGGGAGGGGATTTAATTTGTGATAAATACTCTCCTCTTTTAGGATGTAACAACAACCCAAGATTATGGACACATCACAGAAAGTTCAGGAGATTTAACCATACTATTACCACTTTTTATTGTCTGGGTTGTCACAATAGAAAATATTAAACATGTCATAAGGGCCAGACACAATGGCTCAGTGGTTAAATCCTTGCTTTGCATGCATGGTGATCACATATGGATACTAGTTAGTGTCCCAGCTGCTCCACTTCCCATTGAGCTTCCTACTTCTGCCCTGGAAAAATCAGTAGAGGATGGTCCAAGTTTTTGAGGCCCTGCACCTGCGTGGGAGACCCAAAGGTGCACCTGGCTTTAGATGGGCTGATCTCCAGCCATTTCAGCCACTTGGAGAGTGAACCAGCAGATGGAAATCTTTCTCCCTGTAACTCCTTCTCTTTGTGGATCTACCTTTTCAGTAAAGAATAAATAAGTCTTACACACACACACACACACCCCAGAAAAACACTCCCTGAATGATTCTTGGACTCCAGTACATTAATTAGTTTTGACTGTAGTGAAGAAGGATGTCCATAAATACAGCTATGAAAAATATTCACAAATTTTATATGCTATGATAATGCGAATAGCAACTCTTACTACAGTATCCACCCCACATCTCATGCAATGTTTTATTTTATATAGTTCCATATACCTATGTTTAAGCTATGGTTTGAGACTATTAAAATAAAGGGTCTAGTAATAAATAAGTCATATGTTTTAAAGTATATTTCATTCCGAATGACATGATGAAACCCCATGCCAATCCTGCTTCGTCCTACTCAGAACATAAAGCATACCTCACTACATTGCTACCCACCAACTGACCATTTAGTAATTGTTTTGGTTGAGAATGTTTGTGTCATAGTGTTTGTTATTCAAGTTACTGTAGTATACTTAGTATTTGCCCTACAATTCAAGAGCAATAATACTAACAATACAGCTCTGCCAACGAGAAAACACAAATTGTGTCTTTTAAATGAAAAGGTGATGGTTCACATTTTATTACTGGAAGAAAAATTTATATGCTAAAAATGGTGATATCTGTGCTATTATGAACATCTTAATCATGGAATTGTGAAGAAGATAAAGAACATTCAAGCTTGTGTTCCAGTCACCCTGAGTCTGCAAAAGATAAGGCCGTAAAACATGATAGCATTTACTTAATATGGGAAAATCATTGCATTTGTGTTTTTTAGAGGAAAAAAATAGTATATATAAGAATTGCTATACAGGAATTAATATTATCTGTGGTATCAAACATTTACCAGGGATCTGTAAACAACTCCCAAAGATAGGAGTGAGCTGTTAGGCACTAGTGCATCCTTGAGAGACCTAGAGCAAACACATTTGGCATTGCTGATTCTTGGAGATACTGTGTTGTCATTTTCTGCCCTAATCCTCACATTATTAGACTGAGATCCTGACAATTATTAATGTCCACCAGCGAAAAACTAAATGAAACTGGGGTACACAAACAAGTAATGATGAGATTCTTACCACAAGGCAAGATATTGGACATTTTTGATATTAGTACTAGGTGAAATGAGGAAATATTGCAATTGGCTCTCATGTTATGTGATAAGGAGAGTTTTCAAGACAATAGGAGTATCATAGAGGTGATATTTTTACAGTAAGAGATGAATATAGGATTGAAATATCTTGCCTCGTTCTTTCCAAGTATTTTAAGGAATGCAAGATTAAATACATAACTGGGAAAAAGCAGCAGCCACTCCCATTTCCTAAAAGTAGGAAGTACTCTGTATTTCTGCTTGCTTGTTCATCTGTTGCATACTGATGAGGCAAGGATACATGTTTGGCTCTGGAAGCCACTAGAATTTCTAAATGAAGTCTCCTCCCAAGACCCTCTGCATTTGACTCTGAAACTATTAGATTCCCCCAAACAGTGAACAAAACCAGTCTCCTTCCAAGGACCTTTCTCACTGTGTGTCAGTAGGATCAGCTGAACCTTCCAGCATTTCCTTCCAAGACCTACCAAGGTTGAAAATACACTTCAAAAGATGTTTTAGCCTTCCACCCACTTTCCCATTTCTCCAAACTCCGCCACTCCTCAGAACTTCTCAAGATTCTAGAGTCATAAAATCCCTAACCTGTTGAAGAACTGGGCCATCTCTGCCATATGTTTCTTCTGTCTGAACCTTGGTAACTGGTGACCTCTGAATTTACTGCAAATAAATTGAATTTGGTTGAGCTCACTACCCTCTCTTCTGTTTTTGTACCTCTTGCCTAACAAATTTTTTTATTTTTACCTGTTCTCACACATAATGCAAAAGGGAATTTTACTCGGATCTGATTCTCTCATGATTACTAAATGATGTCAAGTAAATTTTAGTCAGCAAAATACCAGACTAAAGCCAAACTCTAGTAATGTGAAAGCATGGCCTGAACACATGCCTTTTCCCTTAGTCCCAGGTGTCTTTGTCTGTCTTTATTAGTACAAGCTTTCTTTGCCTGACTTTTATCAAGAGGATTTCAGTGAGTTAAGATGAGAACCTTAATGTCCAGTATTGTCTGGAAAGAAATCCTGCAACTACACTCATGTAGTCATCTACCTTACCCTTGGGCTGGAGCCCACCAGGCATTGATAAATTCCTTGAATATCATGCCATCTAGGGCCAAATGGAAATCTTGCATGAATGCAACCTTAATCCCAATTTTCTATAAGAACGTTCATTTCTGAACTCCTTGGGAAGCCTGGGAATCACTTAATAGCTGCTTGACTATGACTCCTTGCTCTGTGCTTTGCAACAAATGTCTATTTTCTTCCACCGCCCTGGTGTCAGTGATTGGCTTCTTTCTCTCTTTCTTTCTTTCTTTCTTTCTTTCTTTCTTTCTTTCTTTCTTTCTTTCTTTCTTTCTTTCTTTCTTTCTTTCTTCCTTTCTTTCTTTCTTTCTTTCCTTCTTTCTTTCTTTCTTCCTTCCTTCCTTCTTTCTTTTCTTTTCTTTTCTTTCTTTCTTTCATTCTTTCTTTCTTTCTTTCTTTCTTTCTTTTTAAATATTTTTATTTTGAATTTTTGAATTATGTGGTACATTTTTGTATAGGTTGGGATTCTCCCCCCAAACTCCTTTCTGCACATCGAACGAGCAGCGCTTGGAGATTCTAAGACAATGCCTTCAGCCAGTTTAGGGTGTTGTTCTGCAACAAGACCACCTGTTGAGGACATATTAGTTGTCAGCTGAAAGTTGTCAGGACTAGGTTTGTCCTTCTACAATGTTCTATGAGTCTTGCCAGATTTCCACTTCATTCCACTGAAAGTCATCATTCACTCTGAAAATTAATTTGAGACTGTTCTCATATTCCAATTTTCTGCAGCCATGGACCTATTAATTTGTTTTGGTTACTTTCTTTCCAGAATTCTGATGTTTCTTATGGCACCTACCATTCCTTTGTATTCTAATATATTAACTTCAACTAAAGTTTTTCCATCTTTTTGATTATCTGGAAAAATTTAGTGACTGTCTATTAAAAAAAAAGAAAACCTGGAAGGCTAATGTGCTTTCACATTTGGTCCATTAACAGCTTCTGGCCTACTGGATAATGATGCCAGGTCTTTACTAAATCTTATAGGAGCATCTGTTCAATACATGATGTTGTATGTATTTTTGTGGGGTTTTTGTCAGTAAAGATCTGTCTAGCTCATCAGTTGAATAGATAATGCTCATCACAGGTGTAAGGTTCAAAAACCACCAGGGAAGGAAAAAAATTCTCTGCCAAGTGTTGACAAGGTCCATTCCGGGCCTTTTCTCTGTGCATGGGACGGCAGAGAGAAAGTGGATAGCCGCGGGGACAAAAATGTGCTGACGGAAAAGGCGCGCAGAGAAGCATGTGGGAGGCTCTTTAACACCCCTCCAGATGCAAAACCAGACGGGGTGCCGCTCAGGTCCTTATTAGGAGAGGAAAGAGGGGTGGAGCGTGTCATTGGTTGCCAGGACTCCGTTGCCCTAATGACATGCCGGATCTACACCACCTCCTCCAGTTCTGTCCAGGGGTACCAGTGACTCCTAGGGTCCAACACAAACTCTGCCACCTCCAAAGCCTTGAAAGCCAAGTTGGTTTTTAGCAGGAGCTAAATTGTTTTGTAGCCCTCACAACATGTGCAATGATCAAGTCATGCTTTGTACTGTTTTTGGCTAGAGACAATGAAGTTTATCATCACTGTGAGAATGACTCACCTTCCTTGTGGTTCTTTGTTCTAATAAGAACATTTTAAAATATCACATTATACATAGAAATACAAAGTAAAACATGTTTGATTAATTCTGATTCTATTACTTTAAAAAATTGGGGTCTTTGTTCTTATTTCCCTGTCCTTTTACTTTTTTTTGCTTATATATTTATTTATAAAAACCAAGCAAATTTCACATAGTTCACAACACAGTTTAGGAGCACAGTGATATTTCCCACTCTACCTCTCCTACTGACTTATTTGTTTTTTGCTTTTAAATGAAGTACAGTGTACATATTTTGATGCATCCTCAAAATTTTGTACATGTATATACTGAATAATGATGGTAAGTATGTTTACTGTCTCATTCAGTTAACATTTTTATGAGGAAAATATAGTCTGTTATCATTATCCAATGTCCCCATGCTGTGCTATGTTGCTGCAGAATTTCCTAGTCCTTTCTGATTATAACCTGCTAACTTGTAATTACACTATCCCTGTTTCTTTGCTCTATGTAGCCTTTTCTATTTTCAGGTGAATTCTTTCCTGAGGATTTTTTTCTTATTATATTCTGAACGGATTTTATCAAATGCCTTTTCTGTAACTTGTGACTTTCGTCCTTTCCATTGATGTGTCATGAATATTTACTTGTTTATATCAAGCCATCTGTGTATTGCTAGGCTGAAACATGCTTGAACATGTTGAGTGATATTTGTACTTATATTGAGCTGTTGCATTTGGTGTACTAATATTGTCATGAAGATTTTTGCAACTAGGTTCATCAAGTATACTGACCTGTAACTTTACCTTCTTGACTCTTTTTTTTCATATACCTGTGATATCAAAATTAAACTGTCCTTCTGGAGAAGTTTAGAAGAATTTTATCCTCTCCTGTTTTATGGAATAATTGAAGAACTATTGACATTAATCTCTTTTTTAAGGATTTATTTTATTCTTATTGGAAAGATTTGCAGAGAAAAGGAGAGACAGAAAGGTCTTGCATCTGGTTTATTCCCCAAATGGCTGCAGTAGCCAGAGAAGAGCTGATCTGAAGCTAGAAGCCAGTAGCTTGTTCTTGGCCTCCCACGCAGGTGCAAGGTCCCGAGGCTTGGGCCCATCCTTTGCTGCTTTCCTGGGCCATAAGCAGGTTTCAGGATGGGAAGTGCAGCAGCTAGGACATGAGTTGGTGCCCATATGGGATCTCAGCTCTTGTAAGGAAAGGGTTAGCCAATTGAACCATCATGCTGGGTCTTTTTAAAATGTGTGGTGGAATTCAGCAGGACCACCAACTGGTTCTAGACTTTTCTTTGGAAGAAAAATCTTTGTATTACTGATTCAGTTTACTCACTCCTTATTCATTGATTTAGGTATTCTGTCTCTTTATGAGGCTTACAAAATCTTTTGTCATAACATAATGAAATTAATCAATCTTATTAATTATAAAGATTAGGAAAACATAAAGGAGGTAATAAAAATGAATAATGGATTCTATACTTGTATTTTACTCCTCTATACATTTAGAAATTTAAAATATTTTATTATAAAAACAAGAGCTTCATATGTTTCAAAGATAGAATTAAATGAGCATAATGACACTCTATCAAGCTCCTCATTCCTGCTTTCCTTTTGTTTTAATTTTTATGATTAACTACTCTCTTTTTTTAAAAGATTTTATTTTTATTAGAAAGTCAGATATATAGAGAGCAAGAGAGACAGAGAGGAAAATGTTCCATCTGATGATTCACTCCACAAGTGGCCGAAATAGCCAGAGCTATACTGATCCAAAGCCAGGAGTCAGGAACCTCTTCCAGGTCTCCCACGTGGGTACAGGGTCCCAAGGCTTTGGGCCACCCACGACTGCTTTCCCAGGCCACAGGCAGGAAGCTGAATGGGAAGTGGAGCAGCCAGGATTAGAACCAGTGTCCATATGGAATCTTGGCAAATTAAAGGCAAGGACATTAGCCAATAGGCCACCGCACCGGGCCTGTGATTATGTATTTCAATCCACTTCCTAAACACAGGCTTAATAATCCACTAAATATTTTTTACTTTCATCATGAAAAAAGAAATAGAAAGACCATCATTCAACATATGGACAAGAGCATTAATGATAATCAAGAGATGTCATTTTTACTGTTATATTTAAAGGTTTTTTAATATTCTCTATTATCTGCCACAAATCAGAAAAAAAAACTTGCATTATTTATCCTTTTGTATCTGCCTTATTTCACTAAGTACAATGGTTTGATTTTGTTACAAAAGACAAAATTTCCTTTTGTATGGTTGAATAATATTCAGTTATATCTACCTATAATTTCATTATCTAGCCATCAGTTGATGAAGCTGTGGGTTGATTCAATTTCTTTGCTATTATAAATTTAGCTTCATACTCTTCCATATATTTATTTCATTTCCTTTGGATATAGCTACAGCTGGCTCTTTTTTTGTTTGTTTGTTTGTTTCTTTTTTAAGATATATTCATTTTATTACAGCCAGATATACAGAGAGGAGGAGAGACAGAGAGGAAGATCTTCCGTCCGATGATTCACTCCCCAAGTGAGCCGCAACGGGCTGATGCTGCACCGATCCGATGCCGGGAACCTGGAACCTCTTTCGGGTCTCCCACGCGGGTGCAGTGTCCCAATGCGTTGGGCCGTCCTCAACTGCTTTCCCAGGCCACAAGCAGGGAGCTGGATGGGAAGTGGAGCTGCCGGGATTAGAACCGGCGCCCATATGGGATCCCAGGGCTTTCAAGGCGAGGACTTTAGCCGCTAGGCCATGCCGCCAGGCCCACAGCTGGCTCTTACAGTAGACAGATCTATTTCTGAGGAATTTCCATAGTGTTTTCCACAGTTTACTACCAGTGGTGTGTTAGGATGCCTCTTTTCCCACCTCCTTCTGACATTTGATAGACTTTTTTTTCTGTTTAGATGCTAACCATCTTAACTAAGATAAATATCTTTTAACATTTCTTATGTGACAGTACTGATAGCTAATCATTTCCTCAGATTCTGATGGTTAAGGCATGTTTTCACCTCCCTTTAACATATAAAGGATAGCTTTGCTGAGCATAGCATAGTACAATATTCTTGCTTGGTATTTTTCCCTCCTTTGGTACAGTGAAAGCCTTACAACATTCTGAATTGGAAGGGTTGTGCTGAGAAATCTGCATTCAGGTTAATTGGGAGACTGTTATGTGTCATCTACCTCTTCTTGAAATTTTGTGAGTTTTCCTTCATTTTTAATCTTGGAGACTATGGCTATTATATGGCTTGTAGTAGACTAAGTTTAGTGAAATCCAATGTGACTTTCAGCATTTCTATAGTAGAATAGTTATTTTTCCCTCAAGCTTTGGAATTCCTAATTTTGTCCTTAAAAATATTTACTACTCCTTTAGGCATTCTCAAGTCACTCTTGGACCCCAATTAGTTGGATATTTATTCTTTTGATATTATCCTGAAGTCCCTCTAAGCTCCTGATTCTTTTGATTATTTTTTAAATTTTTTTCACTTCCACTTGTGTTTGTTCCAATTGCCTGTCTTTTAGCTCACTGATTATTCTGTTTGATACATTCTGTTGTTGATACTTCTAATTTGGTTTTTAATGTTACTTAGAATACTTTTCAGTAGAATAAATAGTTAGCTTTCTAGGGGAAAAAACTATCCCTGCCAATTCCAAAGTTTTTTGTTGCGTTTTCTTGAAGTCTGTTGAGTTTGCTTTAAGTAGGTATTATATATTCTTCATCTGGTCTGAATGGACTAGTTTTTACCAGCTTATCCTTTGTGATCATGTCATAGTTTCCTGAGAATTCTTGGTGATTGTTCAATATAATGTTTTCTGTACTTCGAGGTATTCAATATTTATCTCTGTCTTCACAATCCAGCTTTGTTTGTGGCTGTCCTTCCAGAAATTCTGAACAATTCACTTATTTTCTGTAACCCTGGGTTCAAGTCAGCACTGAGCCCTGAGTACTAGGTGTACCCAGGATGAGACTTGCTGCGTGACTGCAGCCAGTGTGCCATCAATAACTAACTCCTAAAGGACACACTGAGCTCAGATTTGACCCAAATCCATAGATTGTTTGCCATTTGGAATGAATCCATGAGTTGTCAGAAAAGGGGTAATCCATCACTACAAACTTCCTATAAGAGTTGGAGCAAGCCTAGAAAGCCAGTCTGGTAGCCAAAAATATCACAATGGTAGATCGCTCTTGGAATAGCAGCTGTCCCAGCACTTCAGCACGTCAACGGAGTGGGACCAAATTCTATATTGCTATGATCTACCTGCTTCTGAGATGAGAAGGATACTGTTACCAGCTGTAAGAGAATCTAGCTGAAATGTCAAGTTTAATCAATTGAGGCCATGGGCTCCACTTGGCCACAGTTCAGAGTTTCCTCCTATTGGTATTGATTTTTTTGGAGGAAATTGTCTTGATTTGCCCAGTGTTTGGTTGGTGTCTTCTCAAGTTCTGGGTATCATAAAAGCAGCCTCTTGAATGCCCAGGCTAACATTAAGCTGGATCTCACAGTAATGAGGTCCTGTGCAATCTGAAACATCTCAGAAGAGGCTGTCTTATTGGAGTATTCTGTCTTATTGGAGTACAAACCTCCAAGGCTGGAGCAAATGGACTGGAGGAAGATGCCTTTGGTTTTATCAGGTGCTGGGTCTCACATTGGTGTTCTGACACTCCCTGGCAAGTCCTAACTTTACTGCCCTAGAATCCAGAAACTCAATTCCAGTTCTGTTATTTGCCAGAGGTTGGAAGAGAGTGGGTGGTGCAGTTCCCTGACTCCTGGGATAAGGATGACTCCATAATTCAGGTTTCAGATCCCAGTGTCAAGCACTGTTTGTTTCAATAATGGCAGGTCTGGTGTTTTAATCCATTGCCATTTTGTCTTCATTCTTGTTTTAAGTTCTTTGATTTTGCATTTCCTGGATCCTTGTACTTTTTGTAAACTTCTTTTATTCATCACCATTTTCTCATAAATTAATCTATGTATATACTGGCAATGTCTGACATTTTAGAATTAGGAGGCTTCAAAAGGCCTTGCTAAGGGTTTGATTTATATACTTCTGCAGGTGTTCCCCAACTGTGTTCTTTCCTCACATGTTTGGCAGACTTCATTTGCTTTGCACTTTTTCCGAATTGGATAATCTTAGTCATGAATAGGATAACATTTACTTGAGAACTCTAATGGTCCCTAATTACAGCATTAATAAGATATGTGATTGTATTCTTCTTCTAATTTGTTAATTTTCCCTTTTTGTTGATAATTTGTAGTTATTTACAAGGGCAATCAAACATAAAGGAAAACAATATATTCTTTGTTACATTACGCATAAAATTGTTCTCACATATTGTCGGGAAAAAACTTTGTTTATGTTCAAAATTTGTAACTATGTATAGTTTGTTTTATAATTCACTAGATTCATTAAACTCTTTTCATTAAAACTGGAAAATACTTCAGCAACATATAATTATTTTAACTTGGTTAAAAACGATTTCATTTTCTTATCCTGTTTACCTGCTTTTTTTTTTCACCTAATTTAACATTAAGACGAATATCTCTTTTGGAATGAATTATTGCCTCTCTTCAAAGTTAAATAACACCAGCACCTTTCTGCGCCTGTATGAAGTTGTATGATTTCATTCTGAATTTTTAATGCTACTTTTACTAGTTCAACTAATTTCATGTTGATGAAATCAGTAATAATGAGTGGACCCAAAAAGTCAGATTACGACATTTGTCTTAGATCTCTGAAGCAGATTCACTGGAAGCAGGTTGCAGTGGGAGAAATTAAAACCTAGAGGCACACCTATCAAGTAAACTTTAGTGTTAAGGTAGGGTGTAAATTGAACTGCAATTAAGGGACGGAAATATGTCTCAAACAGTTAAAAAGTGTTACTGGCAGGCATGTGAATGATCCACAGGTAGCAATTGAGGAGGTAGACAAGTCCACTAAGAAATTATTAGACCTACAAATCAATAAAATTCATGACAGAAGTGAAGAAATTCAGTGAATACTTGCAGGTAGTAAGATGGAACAATGTGAGTAGTTTTGAAAATGCTTACTTGGGATGTGTCTTGGAAGCTGAAACACTCGTGTCATGAGAGATAGTGACAAACAGTGCCTGTGTCATAGAGTCAATAAAAATGAGAATGAAGAAAAGATTCCTGTAACACAGAGATATGATGCCATTTGTGAAAATACTTGTTGTAAAATGTTGGGGTGCTTTTTGCCAGCCTCTCTAAGAGTCTGTAACGCCCAAATGCCCATTTATTGCTATTAGAACAGAATCATGTCATAAGGTTTTGTCTACAAATACCAAATACAACCGTGTATGCTGTTGATGTTTTGTAAAGTTTATGGAAAGTAAGGATTACTGGTGTTATCTATACTGACCTGACACTATAGAAGGTGCTGTTTTTCATTTGTTTGCTTGCAGGTGTTTGAAATTTCCTTATTAGTAAATCTCTTTCGGCTTCCTACATCTCACCTAGCTGGAGCATTCCTCACTATAACCATGAAAAGGTTCTTTTCTCCAGAAAAGGTTTCTTTTCTCCACTTTCTCAGGAAAGTGCCTGTCTTAAAACCCTTCCTATTTGTGCTATTTTTCAGGATAACCTTACATCATCTTATGTTCTCTTATCCCAAGTAGTGAATGTGTGTGTATATGTGTTTACACTTATTTTTTGCTTGGCATGCTATGTTATCTTCTGGACTGTTTTATGATGTGTTTCATCTTCTCAGCTACATTACAGTTATCTTATAGTGTAAGATTCATGACTTGAACATCTTTGTGCTATATTTTTGTAATAGTCTGTGCTAATATGACATACACAATCAATAAAAGTTACATGATCCTGTAACTAAACAGATCTAAATCTAAATTCAAATTCTCAGGCTATATTTTCCTAGCTCAAAATAGCGATTGTGGTTACCACTCCTCACAGCAGGTGTTAAAGATTGAAATAAGGCCAAGCACGATTGATCAGTGGCTAAGTCCTTGCCGTGCATCTACTGCTATTCTATAGGGTGCTGGTTCCTGTCCCAGCTGCTCCACTTCCCATCCAGCTCCCTGCGTGTGGCCTGAGAGGAAGTTGTAAAGCCTTGGGTCCCTGTAATGATATGAAAGACCCGGAACAAGCTCCTGGCTTCGGATTGGCTCAGCTCCAGCCATTGTGGCTACTTGTGGAATTAACTAGTGGTTGCAAGATTGTTCTTTCGCTCTGTAAATCTGCCTTTCTAATGAAAATGAAATAAATCTATAAAAACATAGAAATAAAGTATGTTAGGAGATTTGTACCTTAGTTTCTCTGTAAATGTCAACTCTTTCCATGTCAGTTGTTTGAAAAGCATCAGTAGGTAGTAAATCACCACCAAGTCATGAGTGCTGTGGCTACGTGGAGTCCTAAAGCAAGCTTTGACTTTGTTTCTTCATTGAGTGCAATGAAAATCTACATATCAAAAACATAATTTCAAAGAAATTATGTGTAAGTGTAAACATTGCCAAGTTGCATTTATTTACTATTAGATAAAAATTTTAATGCAGGCAAATATTTTAATTAAAATAATTAACAAAATAAGTATATGTAAGAATTTGTAAGAAGATACATCATCAAAGTCCTTAGTCTGATCCTTGATAACCAGAAAATAATTTTTATTTTACTTAATAACATAGAGGATAAAATAAGCTTATCTTTAAAATGATTTTTTTTAAGATTTATTTTTAAAATTTTTATTGGAAAGTCAGATACACAGAGAGGAGAGAGAGGAAAGATCCTCCATCAGCTGACTCACTGCCCAAGTGGCCACAACAGCTGGAGCTGAGCCCATCTGAAGCCAGCAGCCACCAGATCTTGTGGGTTCAGGTTCCCAAGACCTTGGGCCGTCCTCAACTGCTTTCTCAGGCCACAAGCAGGGAGCTGGATGGGAAGTGGGGCTGTTGGGATTAGAACCAGCGCCCATATGGGATCCCGGTGCATGCAAGGGCGAGGACGTTAGCTGCTAGGCCACCGTGCTGGGCCCTAAAATGATTATAAAATGTTCACCCTTGTCATCATCTTCATTTAATTAATGCCTATTTTTTTTCACTAACAGTTTAGATAAAGCTACCGTATGAATCTTTTCTCAATTGCCAGGAGTTGTGATTTAGAGCCCTGGTCTTGGGAGCCTATCTGTGTTAATGAGCTATGTCTTAGTCTTGGCCAAATATTTGTTGTCAGTGTTCAACCAAAGAGCATTAGCTTTTTTGGTTGCAATATCCCTGTTTAGTTTAATCACTGCTTATTCTCAAATATCTAGCACTATAACCCTCCTCAGAGTACACACTTTTGCTCTAAACTGCAGGTTCTAGTGGTTAGTTCAGAATGGAGGAAGGTAGTTTAAACTCATTGTAATTTTAAAATGAACTCAATTTTCTAGAGAAGACCATTTGTATTCAGTATTTTTTTTTTTAAGAAAAAAGGTAGTTGGGGCAATTAAATGTAGCCACTGAAATTTTGGGCATATTAAATTATTCTATTCATGTTACTTGAGCACCAACTATGTAGAACTCTGGTAGGTTCTGTAAGGGAATTTGTTTTTGTGAAGATTTCTTTTATTTATTTGAAAGTCAGAATTATAGAGAGAGAAAACTTTGTGTTTGCTGATTCACTACCCAAATGGCCACATTGGCTTAAGCTGGACTAGACTGAGACCAGGAGCCTAGAGTTTGTTTTGGTTCTCCCATGTGGGTTTGGGAACTTAAGATCTTCTGTCTTTCTCTGCCTCCTGTCCAGGCCTATGAGTAGGATACTAGGTCAGAAGTAGCATAGCTGGGACTTGAACCAGTGCCCAAATGGGATGCTAGCACCATAGGTGGTGACATTACCCACTATGAAGCAGCACTGGCCCCTGTAGAGGCATTTCTTATCCTCAAAGTTACATAATAAGTCTGCACTCTGCATAAGAATGGAAGAAGCCACTTCTAATGGAGATAGTCCTCAGAGTCTGTACATACCTGACAATGGTGTCTCAGCACCATGTGTGAAGATTGAGCTCAGTGAGTGACAAAGCCATCAGAACAAACAGAATGAATGTTGGTGAAGACATGAATATTTTAGGTGCTAACATGTAACTTGTCCACAATTAATTTTACTGTTTGCTGTGTTAATTTTATTTGCTTTCACTGTATGCTTTCTTTATATTCACTTGTTTAAGTGGAAGACACTCTGGCCTTCTGGCTTTGGCTCTGCATAGCCTAGACTGTCGTTGCCTTTTGGGAAGTGAGCCAGTAGATGGAAGACCTGTGTCTCTTTTGGTAACTCTGCCTTTCAAATGTGTAACAAATAAATCATTTTTAAAAAATCAGCAAAGTGTGATATTCATACAATTGAAAAACTTTACAGTCTCTTTTTCAAAACTGAAGTGAAATGTCTGTGAATCCTTTAATTTGTTTTTATCATATAATATACTACAGTTTCTCTGTAAAGCATTAAGGTTAAGCCATATAAAAGAAAATACCAGCCACATGTTGATATATAACCCAGGTTGATATTTTGTATATACTTGCAAACTTAAGATGTTTTTCTCTGCAGGTACATATGTTCACACATCTCAGTGCATATAAGTTGGCAATATATTTTAAAATTAAAATGAAATCATAATATAACGAGTTTTTCATGTTTTTAAAAGATTTTTAAACAACAGACCACATTTGTCATTACTGAGGAATTCTTCAGTGAGGAATATAGAAGGCTAATTTTATCATTTTTTATTATTCACTAAATTAGCAACCCTTATAAAAATCTATGTGCTTCATTGTTATACAGATTTTTACTGCTATAAGGTTTCTAAACATTATAGTATTTCGTAATCTGCACACATTTAAGGATCTTATCACACACAACCAAGTTTTCAGGGTTTATACTTATTACTGCTCCCAACAATTGCATAAAAGAATGTCAATTTTGGTACTTCACTGACTTTGAATACTGCATTGTTTCAAGTCTTTATTAACATCATAATTGTATTTAGCTTGAAGCTATTTATCCCCAATCATAAAAAGTCTATCTTTTTACCTTGCGAAGTTTTTGTATTACTTTTAATTTTTTCATATTTCATTTCACATTTTATCCTGTCAAATTATTTTTAATATGATAGTTTTAAAAAATATATATACCTTAAGAATTTCCCCTATGTCTTTTTTTTTAATAATGTTTACATAGTTGATCAGGGCAGGAAGGGTCGAGGATCAAGGGATGGTGGGTGAGACCATTGTTTACACATTTTGCTTTTCTTCTTGTATATGCGGAGAGGGCAGATACAAGAGGAAAAACCACATCCAACCTCTCTACCACCGCATTATACCCAGGGTGCGGGGAATTGCCACTCAGTGTCATCCCAGGTTCCCCACAATGGAGAGTTTCTGAGGGTTCTGCTTATGTGGTTTCGACAGTTCTGAGACGCTGCTGATAATGCTACTTCAAGGATGAGGCTTCCTTCCAAGGTCAATTGGCTGTCATAGGCCACCACCGAGTTTCCATTAGCCCAGAAATTTGCTGTCAGGTTTCACTAAGGAGGTTGATCAGTTTGTTCTGCCCTCTATCCTCAGTGAGCCAGTGGGTGATACAACCTAGCCCAGCCCTGCCCAATACATGCTCATTCCTCATGTACAACTATAGGAGCTGCAGCCCAGTAAGAACAGCCTCTAATAACCCCCACTGGACCATAACCCAGCTCTGGTTCCAGTGTCTGCCAGCATGTACAGTGGACATGCTTCTCTATATCCCACTGAGACCTCATATGCATCACTGGGCATTGAAGCCTAATTCCACACTCATGCCAGTGGATGCCACCACCTACCCAGCCAGGCCCGTCCCCAGTCCTGGTGCTCATGCTCACCAGTGGGAGTTGCAACCCATCAGAAAGGAGTCTACTAGCTCCCCACTTGACCCACTCCCTACTGCAGATATTACAGTCTTTGGGTGGTTGTGGAGTATAGCTGATTCTGTGACAAAAACCCCAACTATCTGCCCTTATTTTGGCTCATGCCTATACCAGTGGATACAATTGGCTATTTCAGCCTGGCTCTCTCCCTAACCCACTTCACTTGTCAACCAACAGGTGTTGGAGCTCTGCCCAGCTTTGTCTGTCCCCAGTTCCTGCTCTCACACTCGCCAACATGGACCGTGGCCTAGCAATGGAGTCCCCACTATTCCCCTACAAGGCTCACATTCCTACCCTAGTCTCACATGTGTTGGTGGCTGCTATGTCCCAATCTGGCATGACCTGTCTCACTTCAGCATTTGCCTGCAGGTGCTGTAGCCTGTCCCAGCCCAGTCTGTCACTATTCTAGCTCATGTTGGTTGGAGCTGCCCAACACAGTGCATTCAGCTCCCAGTCCCAGCCAAAGTGTGAACTGGCTATGATTTCACCAGACCTAGTCTGTCCTGCACCTCATCCTGGTTCTCAGATTTGCCAGTGGATTTTATGAACTGGTGCAGCCTGCCCTCCTTCCCCCAATCTGAACCACACTTATAATGACAGGTCCTGCAACCTGGTATGGGTTGCTCCTTGCTTCAGAGTTTGCACTTACCTCCAGGGACTACACCCTGAAAAAAGAGTTCCTCAAGCTCCTCTATCAGGTTTCCTCTCAGTAGCAGATATCATGCACAATGGTAGGTTCTTGGACCAAACTTAGTCTACATCCTGTCCTGGCAGGAACAGTAGCCTTGTCCAGCTGGTCACACCCACCCTGGTTCCTATTGTTAGTTGTTATAGCCCAGCCACACCTGATCCATGCCCTAATACAGCTCTGATGTAGTCCAGTGGAAGTGGAAACCTAGCCCAACCTGTTCTGCACTGACTTTGGATGTCACGAGCACCAGTAGGTGCTGGAGACTAGCCCGGTCAAGCATGCCTTAGTGCCCATCCATGCCCATGCTGAGGCATACCGCAGCCATCTTCAGTCGAAACATCCACCCCAATTTTGGCTCTTGCACTCACCAGTTGGAATCACAACCTAGACAGGGCAACTCCTTAGCTGCCAGCCAATTCTGTTCCTAGCCCCCAGCTCTTGTGCATGCCAGTGGTTGCTCTGACCCAGCTCTGCTTTCCCACAAAAGCTGATGTTTCGGTCTGAACCTTATAAGTCCTTGCTCCCCCCTGCCCCAAGATCTCATCGTTGGGTGGCCCAAGTGCCAATGGTGCCAGGCAAGTTCCTCAGGCCACTGGACCCAAGCCTTGCCAACTAGGAGCACACTGGGCCCCTCCAGCTCCAAGCACCCAGCAGGTCTGTGGGCTCAATCCTTTAGGTCCAAGCCCTGTCCCTGGGACAAAATGACCAGCCTGGCTCTGAGCCTGTGGTTTGCCCATAGGCCTCAGGCCCCACCGTGTCTTTTAAATTAATTTATAATTGTCATTTCATGTGTTTCATAATGTTCATCAAATATGTGTATAAAGTTCATCTTAATACATGTATGTGAATAAACACAGATTTGTATACATATGTATGAATTTTAGTGCTTTGTTGAGGTATATAAATACATATGCAAATGGAACACATGTCAAGGATATAATTTGTTATGTTTTTTACAGACTTAAAGCCATGAAACTGTCACAACCATCAGGATGATGAAAATATTAATCCCAAAGTTTCCTTCTGCATTTTAATTGAATATATTTGTACATATTTGTGAGATATCATATGATAATTTAAATTTGTAATTATAATATTAGAGTAATTAGCATTTCTAACTTAAAATATTTATCATGTTTTCAAGGTTGGGAGCCTTGAAACTCTTCTATTTATTTTGAACTGTGTCATAAACTGATTATGGACTACAGTTATCCTGTTTCACTACAGAACATTAGAACTCATTCTTCACATCTATCTATGTTTTGTTGTCTGTTAAGTCCCTCCTCTGCTTCCCCCATTCCCTATCTCCTACAAACCAATTCTCCAGTGACTCTTACTGCATCCTTGTTAATGGGATTGATTTTTTTTTAACTTTAATTACTTGTGAGAACTTGCAGAGTTTGTTTTCAGTGCTTGGCATATTTTTCTTAACATGCTGTTTCCAGTTTTATCTACTTTGATAAAAGTGAAGCAATTTTGTTCCTTCTAATCCTGAATAATGTTCTATTGTGTAAACACACCACATTTTCTTTATCCATCCCTCAGCTGACATCATTAATTCTATATTTTGTATTAATGCTGCAGTAAGAATGGGAACACAGGCATGTTTTTGACTCCTATGAATGCATGCCTGGTTAATAGGATTAAGGAATTTTATGACAGTCTTATTTTTCCACTTTTGAGCAGCTCTTGACTGCTTTCTATAATTACTAAATCACATTTCCACCAACAATGCATAACACCTGGGACTGGTGTTATGGCGCAGTGCATTAAGCCACTACTTGCCACACTGGCATTTCATACTTGAGTGGCAATTCCGTTCCTGAGTCCTTTCTGTTGTGCTTTCTAATTGAACTTCCTACCGATGTGCATGGGAAAGGAGTGTGAAATTATACAAAATGCTTACATCCCTCTTACCCACATGGGAGACTAGCTGAAATTCTCCACTAGTGGATTTGGCCTGGTTCAGTCCTGGTTGTTGCCAGCCTTTGGGCAGTGAACCCAAGTAGATCAGTATTCTGATTTTCTGTCTCACAGGGTTGTTTCTAAAATTCACGTGGAATCACAAAAGATGCCGAATCATAAAAATAATCTGAGGAAAAGAATCAAGGTGGAGATACATGATACCTGGTTTCAAAGAATGCTACAAAGATGAGGTAGTGTATAGTTAAAGTGGTATAAAGATGAAGTAGCTTAAAGTGGTATATGGATCAACAGAAGAGACTAGAGAATCTAGAAATTAATTTGCAAACTACTTTAGTCAATTTATTTTTGCCTGAAGTGCCCAGATAATACTTTGGAGAAGGGATAATATCTTCAATAGATGGTGCTGACAAAACTAAGTGTATATATTTTAAAAAATGGAAATCAGTTTTCTATCCCTCATCATAGGTAAGAATGAAGTAAGATTAAGACCTGAGACTTTGTAACCTGACAGGAAGTTATCAGAGAAAAATGTGAAGGACCCATGTCCTCCTGTCATGACGTTGGTGGCTTCTTGAATGAGACCCCTACAAAGCAGAGTCAAGAAACCCAGTAACTAAAATACTGTAAGTGCAGTTAAGAAATGGGCAAAGACACTGAATGGACAGTTCTCAAATGAAACACAAATGGCCAACAAATGTATGAAAAATACTCATTAAGAGCAGCCATCAAGGAGATGCAAATCAAAATCACAGTGTTCAAAATTCCTAACTTCAAATTCAGAGATTCTTTCTTCTGACCTGTCATTGAATGGATTCTATTAAAAAATATTCGTTTCTGTTTGAAAGATGGAGTCATAGAAGAGACAGTGAGAGAGATCTTTTATTGTCTTTCTAGTTGACTCCCCAAATTGCCTTGATGACCAGAGGTGAGTCAATCTAAAGTCAGGAGCAGTAGCTTCCTCCAGGCTCTCCCAAGTGGGTGCATCAGCCCAATTACTTGGGTCATCCTCTGCTGCCCTCTCAAGCCGTAAGCAGGGAGTTGGATAGTGCAACAACTGAAACATTATCCAGCATGAGTATGGAATGTCGACAATGCAGATGGAGGATTGGCTTACTACACCATGGTGCCAGCCCCTGAATGAATTACTGAGCCCCAAAATTTCTGCTTAGTTTATTTTTATGATTTCTGTTTTTTGAATTTTTCATTCACATTATGAAACGTTTTATTTTGTTTTTCTAATCTATGGTGCTGTTGTTTTGAATTTCCATGCACTGTATGGATTTCCTTTATTTGGGAGTCTGTTTTTGGTAGACTACATGTTCCTTTGCAATTGTCTTGTTTTTTTCTTCTCTTCCATTGATGTCTGTGCATCTGATGTAACATCAGTTCCTGTTTTATGCAATACCTATTGTGAGGGAATATTTGTTTGCAAGGAAAGAGTGTTAGGGTGTTGGTTTGGAATGTTCTTGGCTTTATTTCTAACTGAGCACAGATGTGTAGCTGCTACATGAGTTTTTCATCTATAATTGTTGTCAACAGAATATGGGAGTGCCTCAGTTATCTAGGCTTCAGGCTTTTGCAGAAATAAGTGGCACAACTTTGTAGGCACTTTGGCTTCTGAAGTTCCAAACCACAGGCTATATAGAAGTCAGAGTCTATGACAGCAATTAAAAGCCATAATGTTGGGTACATGGACCACAAGAGGTATGTCATCAGCTCTGAAAGATGAAGATGGTTTATGTTGGGTCTTCTTGGAACAGTGCTACAATTTTAGGGTCACCTAAATAACATCTAAACAGGATGGACTTTAGTGACTCAGTTCTCAAGAGGGTGCCATGGTATAGCAACTTGAGCAGTGGTGGTTCACAAAACCCAATATGAATCTCTTCTCTGGAGCAGAGTGGTTATGCAGTCTTCAGGGACATCATCAAATATTGCTTAGGAGCCCTTGAGGACAGTGGCCTTCTCCTAGTGTTAGCATTGCCAGTGATGGGGCTCACGGAGTCTTTCCTGCTTATCTTTTTCAGCCGTGCATTTCTCTGTTTCGTTTCTCTCTGTGTCGCTGCCTTCTTTCCATGCCCTTTAAGATTCTTCTCATACTGTTGTTGCATCCAGCAGTGCATGACTTAGTCACACTTTCAAACGTATTCATACTTTTGTTATACTGATTTTCCATCTCCACATCGGTTCTTGAAATTTACTCTTTGATAATTCTCTGCGTGTTTTCCAAGCCAGGAAAATATCAATTACTCTGTTTCACCATAAGTTTGCGTTTTCTAGAGTTTAATATCAGTAGAAACATGCAGGGTATACTCTTTTTTGGTTGGACTTTTACACTCAGAGTAATTATTTGACTAACAGTATATTGTTTCTTATATCAATTGTTTATGTAGTTTTATTGCTGAATTATGTAACTATGTATTAGTATTTGCCTCTAAATGATCATTTGCTGCTTCCAATTTCTTATATTTTATAAATGAGAGGCCTATGATTATTGATAACTGCATGGACAAATGCTTTTTTTTTCAAAATCTTTTTTAGGCAACTACCTATAAATGAAAGGTCTAGATGAAGTGTTATTTAACTTTTGAATGAGTTTACAAATTGTTTTATAAAGTAGTGATATTATTTTACATTCCTAGCAGCAGTAAAGAGTTCTACTTCCTACATATTTATGTAAATGTGGGTTATAATCAGTCTTTGTAAATTTAGTCATTGTAATAAATGTCTAGTGTTATCTCATTTTCTGTGCAGAGTTGTAAGCTGTTTTATGTCCTAATAGTGTTTAATTTGTTGTGCTTATTTTCCATGTCTGCATATTATAAAGTTTTCAATTCTTTTACCCATTTCCTGAGATCTGACATCGTCTTTTTTTATTGAGTTTAGAAATGTCCCTGAATATCTGTATGCTTTATCTTTGCCTATTGCTCAGAGGTTCTTTGAAAACCACAAGTTTTTTTTTCCTCTCATTTTGATGAAGTGCAGTTTGTCTTTTATGGATTATATGCTTGGCATTGCAATTTAAACTTTTCTGGTAGCCATTAACTGCAAGGATTTTCTACAATAATTTTCCAATGAATTTTTAGGCTTTAGAATGTATAGTGAATTCTGTGATTTGTTTTGAATTTTTATAAATAGGGACAGGCATTATATCTGCTTAATTTTTGTTCTTACAGCAAAATGCCAAAGGCAAAGTAATTTTTATGAAAAGGTTGACTAATGGTAGAAATCAAGCATGGGGCAGTTTCTTTTGAGGGTTTCCTTCAGCTGTGTCAATTCAACACAGATGGAAACTGCAAGATGGAAGTAATATATCACATATTAATATGAGAAGCTAGAGGAATAACTCAGGATTTGGGTTCACTTTATACCAACTTGTTCTCATAAGGAGTACCTAAACTGTCTTCCAAAGAAAGGCAACACCTCCATCAACATTAGATCCTTTTATTAGGCCCTATATTTTAAAAGTTGTGCCTGCTCACACTGTCACACTGAGAATCCAGGCAGCAGAAACTGTATGTGTGGGGACTCTCTTAAATCACATCCAAATCACAGCAGATGTGGGCTGAAGGTGTTTGTCCCCTTTTGCTTATAGAATCAATTGTCCCATCCCCATCTGTTAACAGGTTAACCTTTCCCTGCTGAGCTCTGTTTGCACATTTGGTGAATGTCAGTTGTTCGTATTTAAATGAGTCAATTTACGCACCACCAATTCTTTAATGTCAACCCATTTCTTTGTCTTTAAATTAACACCACATGATTTTTACTATAGCTTGGAATCATGTAAAATTAATCTGCTGTATTTTTTCTTCATTATAAAAATAATTTCTTAAACAAGTTTACAATTTCTTTGATGATTGACCTATTACCACTAATAATGTCTGATTATGACTTGTTATTTAAAACAGTAGGAACTTTTCATACCATTTTGTTATTGGTCATTTAATTATTAAGATGACTTATTTCATTCAGTAAAGCTTTTAAAATCCAATAGCATATCTCAAGAAGAACAGAAACACCTGTGTCCTTTGTATTTTTGTTTCACTGTAATCAACTAAGGATATATCTGAGGGATTTCCATTGAATTTTCTGCAAAGCCTAGGAGAAGATGAACAACAAACAACAAAATGAATTGTTAATTTGAAAGAATAGGCTTTCAGGCTCAGTCTGCTATAGTATATCTGGAAAGTACGTACAGTTTGAACATTGATACATGTAGATGTAGTTAGGAATGTAAATTATGCTATTGATATTTTACTTGGTATATGATAATTCTAATTGCTGCCTAGATGAAAATAGGGAAGGATGAAATCACATCTGGCAAATCCCACCACCACTGAAAGTGTACTTGAAGCACAGAAAATTCTGCTGTTGCACAGATTTACTGAAGACACAGTTTCTTTCCTGAAATAACACTGTGTTCATTTCAAATCTACATAATAAGTTCAGAAGAAAGATTTTATGTTGATCCACCTGTGAACTAAGAAGCATCTGTTCATATACCAAAGGAAGAGCAAAACTGCATACAATGTGGATGGACTTTGTATCTGTTAAATCTGATAAAATAATTTGATTAGTCTGTTTCTTGGCATTCATGTGACGACGATTTGCTTTTATTTTAATTGAGGCTATATTGCTTCTGAAATGCATATATTCAATTAAATAGATACCATTTATTAAATATGTATTTTTAGAAAGAAATGATGGATGTGGACACAACAGAGGTTTTTTTAAAAAGATTTAATTATTTTTATTGGAAAGTCAGATATACAGAGAGTAGGAGATGCAAAGAGGAAAAATTTCGTCCACTGATTCGCTCCCCGAGTGGCCACATTAACTGGAGCTGCGCCAATCCGAAGCCAGGAGCCAGGAGCTTCTTCCGGGTCTCCCACATGAGTGAAGGGTCCCAAGGCTTTGGGCCATCCTCTCCTGCATACCAAGGCCACAAGCTCAAGCAAGGAGCTGGATGGGAAGCAGGGCCCCCGGGATAGGAACCAATATCCATATGCTATCTAGACATGTGCAAGGCAAGAATTTAAGCTGCTGGGCTACCACGCCAAGTCCAGAACAGAGTTTTTCTGCCTGATGCTTTGCTAGGCACTTCATCTAAATCTTTTCTAATCCTCCAAATAACACGTAACACTGAACCGTCACTTACAGATTACAAATATGAGATTGAGATTAATTCAGCAACTCCAAAGCTGTACCTTAGTCTTAAACTTTGATTCCAAAGACTATGTTCTTCCAGAAGACAAAGATACAAATGTATTGATTACTAAAAATTAACTGATCCAGATTATGAAGGGGTAGTTCTTCAGATATCGCATTCAGACTACTCTACTCATACTTTCATTTATTTTCTGTGTGTCATGAAAAATGAAAAAGTTTCTTAAGAAACACCATCATAAATTTATATTAAATGGTATTTGGCAGGCTAACAGCGAATGACATACTATTATTCAAGTTGGTAAGTGTTATAGATGTTTGAGACTAAAGAGAAGCCATAGAGAGACTAGTTTTTCCTCACCGAGAAACATAAAATGTCACAAACTTTCTTCATTATTTTAGCTTGCTGAGTAATCATGAAATGAAGACCAGAGGCACTTTGATTTCTTAAACACAAGTGGAGGGAAAGAGAAGAGGAAAAAAGCCGGTTGAGTGAGAAGGAGAACAAGTCAGGGGGACACAGAACGACTGAGACAGGGAGACAGAGATCTAGTAAGAGAGTGAGGGAGAGAGAAGGGGGTAGAAGCAGAGAGAGAGAGAGAAGGAGAGAAACAAGCGCAGCATTAAAATTAGAGTGGCTGTCTTTATAGAGCATAGGGTAACAAATCTGCATTTAAAATGTTTATTTAGTCATAGTTCTGGACATGAAGTGTTGTGAGATCAGCTCTTACACTAACAAATAATACCATTTAAATTATTTTTATGTGTGAAGTTAACTGTTACTTGGAAGGGAAAGAAGGGAGGGAGGCAAGAAACGTTTACTGAGGAATGTGTTGTTACGTAATGAATCTTCACATAGAACATCTCATTTGATCTTGAGTTAGAAATTCTTTTATTTGAACAGTAAATAAATTAAAGCATTGTGAACACATTTTTCATTCACTGCCTTTTTGCTGGTACATATTTTAAATTTTTTTGTCTATGTAAAAAGAACAGTTTTCATGAATTTCATATATACAACTTTTTTTTTTAAGATTTATTTATTTTATTACAAAGTCAGATATACAGAGAGGAGGAGAGACAGAGAGGAAGATCTTCCGTCCGATGATTCACTCCCCAAGTGAGCCACAACGGGCCGATGCGCGCCAATCCGAAGCTGGGAACCTGGAACCTCTTCCGGGTCTCCCACGCGGGCGCAGGGTCCCAAAGCCTTGGGCCGTCCTCGACTGCCCTCCCAGGTCACAAGCAGGGAGCCGGATGGGAAGTGGAGCTGCCGGGATTAGAACCGGTGCCCATATGGGATCCCGGGGCTTTCAAGGAGAGGACTCTAGCCGCTAGGCCACCGTGCTGGGCCCCATATATACAACTTTAAGAAGATAATACTTCCTCCTCCTTTTCCTTCCTCAGTTTCCTTCCTCCTTCATTTCTTATTTTTCTTTTGATTTGGTACAATGACATTTTCAGTTTACTTTACAATTAAAGGCTCAAACCTCCACTAAGTAAATAATTCAGTAAGCATAAGTAGAAAACAACACTATTATTGTCTGCAGGAGTGCAGAAAAGTGCTATGAACAATCAGATCTCAAAATGTCAATTTCACTCGTGCATATTACATTTACAGGATAGATTTTGTATCCTGTAAATTACAAAAAATTAGGAGAAAGTATATGATACTTATCTGCAGGCATAATGGCTTCCTGTTGCATTCATTTTGTTGCAAAAGATAGCATTTCAATATTTTTATGGCTAACTAGAATTCTATCATGTATAATATCAGTTTCTTTATCTAGTTATTTATTAATGGGCATCTGGGTTGATTCTATATCTTAGCTATTGTGAACTGAACTGCTGCAAACATGGCTGTACAGATAATTTTTTCATCTGCTGATTTCATTTCCTTTGTGTAAATTCATAAGAAGAAATGGCTAGGTCATACAATAGATCTATCTTCAAGCTTCTGAGGAATCTCTATATTGTCTTTCATAATGCTTATACTAGTTTACAGTCTTGCCTGTAGTGTAGTAATGAACCTTTTCTCCCACATCTTTGCAAACACTTGTGATGTATTGGTTTTTGGATGATACCCATTCTAACTGGGGTGAGTTGAAACCTCATTGTCATTTTTTTTTTTTTTGCATTTCCCTGATGCCTAGTGATCCAGAACATCTTTTTGTGTGCCTTTGGCCATTTTTTTTTTAAAAGATTTATTTATATTTTATTGGAAAGGTGGATATACAGAGAGGAGAGACAGAGAGGAAGATCTTCCATGCAATGATTCACTCCGGCTAGTGCTGAGCCAGTCCGAACCCAGGAGCCTCCTATGGGTCTCCCACGTGGGTGCAGGGTCCCGAAGTCTTGGGCCATCCTCAGCTGCTTTCTCAGGCCACAGGCAGGGAGCTGGATGGGAAGCAAAGCTGCCGGGATTAGAACCAGTACCCATATTGGATCGCAGCACGTTCAAAGCTAGGACTTTAACTGCTACGCTATCACGCTGGGCCCACCTTTGGCCATTTTATTCCCTTTAATTGATATGGTGAAAAACAGTATTTCATATCTTGGTGTTTTGTCTGTGTCCAGGGTAAAAACTGATCTTAACATTCAATTTTAGCCAAAAGTTTCAGTTGTCCTGAATGACTTCAATAGTTAGTATGTTTCATGAAATTATGTTCATTTCATCTAAGCTAATTGTCATCATATAGTAGTTCTATGAGTGTTATTTAATGTCTTCAAAATTTTTAGTTCTGGGTCTAGCATGATCCGGTTCATGTCCCAGCTGCTACAGTTCCCATCCATCTCCCTGCTTATAGCCTATGAAGGCAGAGGAAGATGACATGAACTGACACCTGTATGGGATCCCTGTGTATGCAAGTCAGGGATTTAGCCACTGATCCATTGCACTGGGACAAGAAAGATCTCATTTTTTAAAGTGTTGCTATCCACTGTATAGTTCTTGCTTGAACCAAGATGACATTAGGACCATGTCCTTGAACCTGCAGAACTTTCTGCTTAATTAATCCCTGTTCTTCATAAAATTAAACTGCCTTGGATATTTCATTATAACAATGGGAAATTGACTAACAAATATTTCTGTGTATATGTATGTATATATATGTGTGTGTATATTACATATAATATATATGGGAATGTATTGCTATATACACATATAGGTATAAATACATATATAATATGTAATATATATATATGTATTATATAATATGTAAAATATAGGTTTTGGCCCAGTAAGTCTGCTTATAAAGTTCTATCTACCCTGTGGAAAGAACCAGAGGAACCAATAAAAATTTATGTAATGGATAATATTCACGGCACCATTCATACTAATGAAAAATGGAAGCAATCTTGATGCTCAACAAAGAAGACATATAAATTATGGTGTATTTATAGAGTGTTACACATTATATAATGTATATTTGTATACCAATGCTCTTTGCCAAATAATCAGTACTAAAGTAGAAGGTTTACAGGTGTATGTTAAATGTGAAGAAGTCTTTACTGGATTGAGTCGTTGGCACCAGGGTAGAGGGGGCGTGGTGCAGAGAAGGTGGAAGGGATTAATAGTAACACTTTGTAAATGGATAGACTGGCACCCAGTTGAAGTGACAGCAAAAATATGAAGCAATAGAGATCAAGTCCAGAGACTAATCACTCCTCAGAAAACCTGGCTGTGAAAAGACAAACAACAAGATGTGTCTTGGTTGGCTAGGTAGCTCAATAAACTTATCCTCCATCTGCAACCACCAGCATCCAATGTGGACACTGGTTAATGTTCTGATCCAGTTCTCTGCTTATGGCCTGGGAAAGCTGTGTGGGATGGCCCGAGACCTTGGAGCCATGTGGGAGACCCGGAAGAAACTTCTGGCTCCTGACTTTAGATTGGCTCAGCTCTGGCTGTTGCAGCCATTTGGGGAGTGAATCAGTAGATGAAAGATTTTTTACAATCTCTCTTGTTCTCTCTGTAATCTGCCCTTCCAATAAAAATGAATAACTTCTGAAACAATATCTTTCCAAAGAAAAACACTAGGGAGAAAAAGCATTATTTTTTGGAGGTAAACACATAAAACATGTTTTAGACCTTTTTTTAAAAAACATCAGAAAGGAAAATTTAGCAGAAAATATTCTTAATGATAGTATGATTATTATTGTGAGACCATGTCTTTCATGCACAGCTGGTGGGTGTACAAATTGGTATAATCTTTTTGAAAAGCAATTTGATAATGTATGTTAACAGCCTTTAAAATATAGTTTTTGACCAAGTAAGTCTGCTTATAATGTTCTACCCTGTGGATAGAATCAGAGATGTAGATAAAATTTATGTGAAGGATAATAATCACAGCATCATTCATAATAATGAAAAATAGAAACAATCTTTATGCACAACAAAGAAGGCATACTTGTATAAATTATGATATATTCATAGAGTGTTACACAATCATTGAAATCTTATTTCTAAAGCTTTCAAATCATTGAAGCAACTATTCTTACAATGCATGTTGAGAGAAAATGTAGAAACAAAAAAGTAGAATATAGAGAGTAATAGAATATTGGAAATGGAAACATAAAACTTGAAAAAGAAAATGTTGTTATGTTTTCCTAGGGAAAGCTGGAATATTAAGCATGTCCTGATTTCAAAGGGAGCTATGTCACAGTGTTGACCTAAGGCCTTTTTTAGATGCATGACCATTTCTATCTGAATGAGAGTAATGGGAAGATGTCTGCACAAATGGGAAAGCAAATTTTTTAAAGGTTTATTCTAGTTTTATTTGAAAGACAAAGTTACAGAGAGAAAAAGGGAGAGAGAGAGAAGAGAGATCTGCTATCTGCTACTTCACTTCCCAAAAGACCCCGACAACTATGGCTTGGTTGAGACAAAGGCATGGGCTAGGAGCTTCTCCTGGGTCTCCCATGTGCATGTTGGGATCCAAGCACTCTGCTCATTTCCCAGGCCATTATCAAGGAGCTGAATCCAAAGCAGAACAGCCAGGACATGAACTGACACCCATGTGGTTGCTGGCACTGCAGGTGAAAGCATAATGGCTATGCCATGGTGCTGGCCCTGAGAGAGGATAATTTTTTTTAAAATTGTTCTGTTTAAATGAGAATACAATCCTTTTCTTTCACAATCAAAATCGTTATAAACTCACTACTTCAAGAACATTAATATGGAGGTAATTTTGTCAGATTTTTTGTTATATGTTTTTAACATTCACAGTATTGAAGATAAGGAAACCTAGGCAGAATGTAGAAACATGCCCAAAGTTACGCATAGTATCAAATGATGAAACTGACACCCACACTCAATTCTCAACTCTGTTCTCACCCTTCACTGAGAGAAGAATGGAGCAATATTAAGAAGGAAGAACTGAAGGCACAAATAACTACAACTCTGGTGATGCTAAAAGGAACTGATTAAAAACTAAGCCCCCCCCCCAGAAAAAAAGTTGGATGATACTGAGTTTTTTTTTTAAGATTTATTTATTTTTATTGCAAAGTCAGATATACAGAGAGGAAAGACAGAAGGAAAGATCTTCCGTCCGATGATTCACTCCCCAAGTGACTGCAATGGCAGCTACTGAGCCAATTCGAAGCCAGGAACTTCCTCCAGGTCTCCCACGTGGGTGCAGGGTCCCAAAGCTTTGGGCCGTCCTCGACTGCTTTCCCAGGCCACAAGCAGGGAGCTGGATGGGAAGTGGGGCCACTGGGATTAGAATCAGTGCCCATATGGGATCTCCATGTGTTCAAGGCAAGGACTTTAGCCGCTAGACCACCGTGCCGGGCCTGATATTGGGTTTCTTAATATCTTTTATTTGTATGGCTACCAGTTCACAAAATGATATCCTATAATTTTCAGATGATATCACTATCTTGATAAAGAGAAGAAAACAAAGAGGGTTGTGTTATCAAAAGGTGTAAGAGGGTAAAGTCTAAATACTTTGAAATGTTGACAGTAAAGGATGCTATGAGAAGTTTAATATGGAAGACAGTAAGGGAGTGATGTGATATGACAAAAGAAAAAAGATGGAGAGAGGAGCAGAAATAACTGAGGTGGCTAGGATGCACTGTGAAGGATCAAAGTGGGAATTTATAGCAATACACTGTCATTAAGGGAACTTTGAAATTGTGTGGTTAGATGATCAGATGTGCTATCTAATGTTCTATGAATTAAGTCTTTCTCATGTTGACAGAAATCAAGAGTTAAGAGGACTGTGAGGCATTTTTCCAAGTAGTTAGTAGATGAAATGGGGTTACCAGATTATGGATGATTCTGGCTATTATTGTGTACTGGAGCATAGGGAAAGAAATTTTCTTTGAGAGGGAGACGATTGGAGTTACACAGTTATGACATTGCCTGTTGTCATGTTAGTTCATTCTCACTTTATAGGTAAACAAATGAATACAAAATCAGTGAGTCCATACATGGTGAGAAGATTTGAGGAAGAGGTAGAGGAAGAGGTAGGGTGGAGGCTAATTACTTTGAAATAGAGAATTCTAAATACATACTAAACATTATTTATAGAGAGGCGGTAATGAACGAAACAGTGTAGAAAGATATAAAAAAAACTGGATGGATAGGAATGATACAAAGGATTATCTTTAAGTAACTGAGGATGGTAGGAGTGAAGGTTGTGGGTCATAGTGACTTGCTGAAGTCCTTGAGACCAAATTAACCATAGTCATTCAGTCTATGGGCAGTCATTGGGCCAAGTTTCTTGATATCGCAGGTTAATCGATCAGCTGCTTCACTGCCGTTTCATACTCGATTCTTTCATGTCCTGTTTGCTACTGTTAATGTGCCTGGGAAAGTAACAGAACACGTCGTGAGTAATTGGAAGACTGGGTCCAAACAGAGTTACAGGCCCCTAGTTTCAGCCTGTCTCAGCTCTGGTTATAGTGGCCGTTTGAGGAGTGAACCAGTAAATAGCAGTCTCTCTCTCTCTCTCTCTCTCTCTCTCTCTCTCTCTCTCATTTGCTGTCTCCCTCCCTCTCAACTTCTCTGTTACTCTTTGTGTAACTCTACCTTTCAAATAAATAAATCTTTTAAAAAATTAAAACAAACCAATAACCTTATAGTCTTGGCACATAACACAAATTGCAAGATGAACAAAGAACCCCTAGATGCTTTTTAAACTCAGTTATGTCTTCATGATTGGAGATGACTACCTGATCACCTGCTGAAAAATAATTGGTTTGAAGTTGTTATGGAGTAGGGATTTTTATGACATGAAATGGGTGTATTAGAGCAATTTGGGATGTGGTGGGGAAAGCTTTTAAGATGAGCTTTTTTGAAGTGGTTAGAGATGAATTTGGTTATTTTTTCCATTCTTATTGTGGTATAGATGTGGACCTCTGATTGTTAGAAGCCTAGAACTGCAAGTTGCCAGAAATCTGGTCCTGTTTTTGCCTCTGATGATTTTAAGTCCTCAGAAGTCATACAGCATTTCCTCTGTGACATTTATGTTAGAGGGATAAGTATAATAATAAGATATCTTACATTTGTTTTCAACCAGATACATGATCCAGATGAATCACTGTGCAAGGAAACACCCACGACCCCCTCAAATTGTCATTGGGGTAACATATATTTCTAAAGCAAGAATTATTGACATATGGTGAAATGTGAAGTCAATATCTGTATTATTCACTAAGCATATTCTGGGCATTTTTACTAGGATCATTGCTAAACATCTTCAGTAATAAATATCCCAAATTGTTAGATGGGTTTGTGTTTTAATTAATGTTCTTAGCAGGAAACTAGAGGCAGATGGGAAGTCTTGTTAATAATTCTATAATTGATAACAGTCACTTTTGAGACAGAGAAACTATTCATGGTTAGCTAATTATTTGAGAGAATAAACTAAATATAATTTCTTGGGAAGGCACTCCGTGATACAGGAAGTTGGATAGTTCAGTGAATACAGGCTGGATTAGAGACAGAAGCATGGCGTGTGAAGTGGGGCCCACTACTCCCTGGCAATTTCTGCTTTGTTTTTTCCCTTCAGGGCCAAGGAATGCTATTTGACAGTAAATGCCATGGGTAGTTTTAACTTGGAAAGTCAATGTCTGTGTGCCTAGCATTTCCCAATGTTTTACACCAGACCTTTGTTCTTCACAAAGCCTATTAAATCTTTAAAGGTACTATATTTCCTTAGAACAGTTTAGGAAATACTGTTATTTTTAAAGATTTATTTATTTTTATTGGAAAGTCAAATTTACAGAGAGAAGCAGATACAAAGATCTTCCATCAGCTGGTTCACTCGCCAAATGGCCACCATGGCTGGAGATGAGCTGATCCGAAGGCAGGAGCCAGATATTTCTTCAGGGTCTCCCATACAGTAGAGTGTCCCAAGGTTTTGGGCCATCCGCTAATGCTTTCCCAGGCCGCAAGCAGGGAGGTACATGGGAAGTGGACTAGAACCGGCGCCCATATGGGATCCTTGCCCATGCAAGGCTAGGACTTTAGGCACTGGGCAAGTGCACCAGGCCCAGTTAACACTTTTAATGGTGTCTTTTTAAAAAAAAAAAAAACTTATTTATTCAGCTATTTGAAAGGCAGAGTCAGAGAGAGATGGGTAGAAAGACATCTTCCATCCACTGGCTCACTCATAAAGGGCCACAACAGCCGGAGCTGGGTTAGGGTGAAGTCAGGAGCCAGCCGCTTCCTGAGGTACCTGGCAAATGATCATGAACCCTCCTGTTTACGGGTGTGGTGCAGACTCTGCTCAAATCCAGAGAGTTGTCCAATATGGCATTGATCCTTCGAAAGATACTGGCATTGCTACAGGTGGAGAGTGCAGGCGCTTCTTGGTTATCCCAGCAATCTTGTCTCCTTCCCACGTCTTCTTCCAGCGGGAACGCCATAGGGCCGGCGGCCCTGCAGCACGGACGGACGGGCGAACGGGCCCGCCGAGGGATGCGCACACACGTGGGCACTATTTTTGCAGCGAGCCACGCTTAATGGTGTCTTTAAGTGAATGGAAGAGAGAATCAGATGAATTTATTTTGGTTCCAAAAAATACCATTTAATATCTGTACCTAATGGGGGGGTCTTCAGACATTTCATGGAAAATGAATATTATTAAAATATATGTATAGCTTTTGATTTTTTTGTGGCCAAGTAAATTTATTTTATAATTCAGATTGTCTGTGAATTTAAGTACTCCTGTAAGGCTTTCCAGTCCTCTTCCACTTTAGCGTATTGAAGTTAACAGTCACAGAAAATTAACTTTTATTGAGTGTTTATTGTGACCAAGTTCAATCTTACAGACTTTAACTGTAAATTCTCACTTAATTCTTAACAACAGTCTTTGGAGGCTAATACTATCATCACCACTGTTTCTAAGCTATGGAGACATAGGCACATGGAGTTTAAGGACTTGACATAAAGTAAATAAACTGAGAAATAATAAGAAATGAACTGAATACACACAGTCTGGCTGCACAGTCAGTTTGCTGTAAAACAACTCTAAGTAACCTGGAATTTAATCAACTTGTGTGTTGCAAGTAGAAAGTGGACTGCAAGAAACTATAAAAAGAGCCCCAAAGCATGGCCTGTGCTGAGTGGCCAGGGACAAGTGTGCAAGCCAGGGACCGGAGATAGGAGCGCAAAGCAGCATACCCGGAAGCCAGGGCAGTGTGCTAAAAATAAACTGGAGACATCGAAGGTGCTTTTCTGGAGTGTTGCAGGCTGGCTGTGGTTTGCTTTTATCTGTCAGTCATGGTCTTGTGTGTAGATAAGTCCGCTGAGTTTAAAAGCCCAAAAAGAGGATCGACCTCTTGGTTCAAATGAAAATTTATCAAATCAAACCATGAAACTCTATTCAATGTATAGATTCACACAGTCAGAATTAATAGCAAAGAAACATGCTAAGGCATATAAATATAAGCTAGTAGGGTAGCAGACATTGCTTTATTTCATTTGGGATTAAAAAAAATTTTTTATGTGAAGAAACATACTGACTGTATTGTGATGGATACCAACCGGCGGTACTTTAGCTTAACTCAAATAGCTATTAAGTTCAGTGTTCTATTTTAGCAGGGTTTATGGTTTGGGGATTGTATGTTATAGGGAGAATAATGAAAATGAATAGCTTCCCCACACACCTGAAATCTAGCGTTTTGTCTGAGACTAGGAAGGCTTCCATATTGAAATAGCGAACTATACGATGGTAAAACAATGGGAGATTACATTTGATTTATAATTTAGAGGGAATTGCGTGATTTGGGAAAGGATTATTGTGAGGATAAGGCCTTGCAAATTTTACAACTCTGTTCTTCATGGCTGGTTTACCCTTCTAATACAAGTTTCTTCTTTATGACTGGTTCATTATTCACAGACCTATAGAGTGTGGGTTCCAGTCAGTGGTGGGGACTGACTCCAAGTTGGGGGGTCAATTTGTTCACAGGATGCCAAACACTTAACATTAACAAATTTCTGTATTTCCTGAAATCTAACCATGGCACTAATTTTTGTTATCAGTTATTATCTTCTCCCAGTTCATTAATAAAGGACTCCCAAAAGTGCAAGAAGCCTGTGTCTTTAACTGACATTGTAGTTTGGATATTATTTAAGCTGTATTGGATGAAGCATAGAGATCAGAGGGGAGAATACCCAGGAATTTATCATAATCCAAAGATAAATTCTTAACCACTAAGGATATATTTGCTAAACAATTCTCCAAAACTTATAAAAATATCCCAATTATAACACAGATATCATATCCAGGAAGCTCTCTTTTGCTTATCCTTCTGAATTACGGTATTATATCCAACGGTGAAAACAGAAAAACTAATTCTAATGTTCATATTTGCTCCCACCTCCTACTCTTAGTAGAAAACTAAGTGGTAAGTTGTGGCTGACTTAGTTTAAGGTATTTGATGATTTTTGAAAAACTGATCATATTGTGACTTAAATTAGTTTGTGAAAATTAGTATTTGGCTCTATTGAACAAAAACTTCATGTCACCCTGCTTCATAAATGGGAGTGTAGTGGGAGTGTAAGTGGTGATGGGACTATCAACTCTGTTTTCCAGCTCCTATGTCTACTTTAGAGCAACTCTGTTCACATTCCTTATTTCTGGAATGTATGTAGCCTTTGGATTTTACTCAAAGAATATGTAAATGTAAATCTATGATATTCCGCCTATTCTTTACTCCATAGCAAGCCACCCAGTACTAGCAACATTAAACAATGACACTGGGATTTTTCTATGGCTTCTTAGTTCGAATTCCTATAGGAATGATTTAGTTCTAGTCCATGATGTCTGGTCTTCAATTGGAAAGACTCCAAAGGCAACAATCGAGTTTTATGTCTAAGATTGGAATAATCTGAAAGCCTCTCTACTCCTATGTCTGAACCCTGGGTTAGGATGACTTAAGACTGACTTCAGTGAGATTACGGACTAGAGCAATGGCCCATGCCTTCTTCATGTAGCTTGTGCATACTTAAAGCGTCATGGTTTCCAGATTGCTGAATGTCTTACATTGTGGGCAGGACTTCAGGTTCAGATATTCCAGTAATGTAGTGGAAGTTGCATGTCCTTTCTGACCTACCTGGGAAAATAATTTACTTCCCTTCAAATTCATAAAGTTGAAGCATTCAGTGCTCCCAAAATGAAGAGTAAATAAAACATACGTATTTGGGCAAATAATCAAAGAAATTGTAGCTATATGAATTGAGGTGCTAATCCAAATCTTCACAATAGCAAAGATGTCTATCAACTGACAAATAGATATCCAAATTGTAGTTTAAGTATATAAACGTAATGGAATATTATTCAGACATCAAAAGAAAGAATGAAATCCTGATATTTTCAGCAAAATATATAGAACAAAATATATAGAACAGTATTTATGTAAAATAAGCTAGAATCAGAAAGACAAATATCATATTTTCTATAATACTGGGCAGTTAGGATAAAGAAGTTTAAAAATTGTGTGAATGTCATATAATGTGGTATATAGTTATAAATATTGCTTCAGGAAATCATAGTATGTATGTGCCAAAGTAATATCTTCTACATTATTATCATTTTAGTGAAATCCTCACTTTATGATATTGATATATGTTTTCAAGAAATATTTTTTTATGTACGTGTACAATGTGTATGTATGGAGTGAATCTAACAACAGTTTGCACATTTATTGGACTTATAGCTAAAGTATTAAAATTATGAAAGTTTTGACTATGCTTCAAAAGTACTACAGTTGGAACTAATATCACAAAATAACAGATAGCAGTTTATCTTCAAATAGGCGTTACTCTTTACTATTAACTTAGACATATTCCATGACTAATTCCATGATGGAAGAAAAATAAAACAACAACAACAACTACTACTACTCAGGGCATTACCACAGGGCCGTTTGGATGCCAGCCTGTAGTCAGTCACTCTTTTTGAAACCAAATAGCATTCATGAGTTTCATCATCTGTGCTAACCATGTACTTAGTTGCCTATAGAAAGTCAGAGATTTTTCAGCCTTTGAAAAGGTTCATTACAAAATACTGAGGACTAAGGTGGCATTTTTTTTTAATAAGCAGACCTAAATTGAGAATCTGCTTTTTTATTGGAAAGACAGATTTATAGAGGGAAGGAGAAACAGTGTTTATCCATCTGCTTGTTCACACCCCAAATGGTTGCAACAGCCAGAGCCTAGCCAATTTGCATTCAGAAGCCAGGGTCTTCCTCCAGGTCTCCCACAGGTGGGCAGGGTCCCAAGGCTTTGCGCCATCCTCTTTTGCTTTTCCAGGGCACAAGCAAGGAGTCATATTGGAGGTGGAGCAAGAAAAACATGCACTTGTACCTATATGGGATCCTGGTTCAGTCAGGGGAAAGATGAACCAATTGAGCTATCACTTCAGGCCCACTGAGTCATTTTCTAAAAAGAGATTACTTAAGATGGGTATGAAAGCTGTATGTTATGAGACATTGCAAATGGAATTTTGTGAGATTCACCATGATTTGAGTTTTGTCATCCATTTAGATTTCCAAGATCAACATTCCATTATTAGTCAACATACTTTTTTTAAAAAAAGATTTACTTATTTTTATTGGAAAGTCAGATATACAGAGAGGAGGAGAGACAGAGAGGAAGATTTTCCTTCCTATGGTTCACTCTCTAAGTGACTGTAATGGCAGGTGCTGTGCCAATCTGAAGCCAGGAGCCAGGAACTTCCTCCAGTTCCCCCACACAGGTGCAGGGTCTCAAGGCTTTGGGCAGTCCTTGACTGCTTTGCCAGGTCACAAGCAGGGAGCTGGATGGAAAGCAGGACTGCTGGGATTAGAATCAGTGCCCATATAGGATCTGGGTACAATCAAGGCGAGGACTTCAGTTGCTAGGCTATCATGCCAGGCCCCATCATACTTTTCTTTTTGTGATGAATTCACATGAAAGTAGTCTCAGAGTCTAATGCATAAATCACATTTCTGTTTAATAATTTATAGAGAGAACCATGACAAGGATAACAGAAAATGTTTGTTGAATACATGAAAGAACACCTTATAATTAGAAATCCCTCAGAAAGGATGGACATGACGATTTTCAAGGAGCCCCAAAGCTTCTTGAAGAGGGGATGCAGAGCCAGTGTGGAAGCAGTGAGCAAGAACCATAGAATGGTTCTAGTTTAACCTACTTCATATGTGAGATCCTCCATTCATACATAGTTTTGATAGCTAACAACGAAAACGAATGATGCTAATGTTTTTTATTGAGACACTTGAGACCCTAAATGTTTAGGTAGTTTACACAAAGTCACCCAAATGATTGCAAACAAAGCTACAACTCAAACTGGAAGCTCCCCACTCCCAATATTTGGGCTGTTTTTAGCATGCAGTATGCTAATTATTCATCGTAAGCTCGGTTATTAATTTGCTGCGAAGCTCTCCCATCCATCTCCTGAAGATAGTATTTGGTATCTGTCCAAACTTCATTAGAGAAATTTCATTTGTTTTCTGAGAAGCAATATTTGACATATCAATCATAACATTATAAAATTCCTTTCTGCTGCAGGCTTTTCTGCTTCCTCTTTGATCCTCATTTTATTTGTTTCTTTATGTATTCATTTATTTGTCTTCCTTGAGCAGCCTTACAATTATTTTCTGAAAAGGAAAGGGGCAGTTGTATGCAGTGGAGAAGTAGACAATAAAATCCTGGAAAAGGCTCATTCGGAAATACATTTTCCATAAAGCAGTATTTTCATTGCTACTGCTAGTGTCATTCTGTCTAATCCTGTGAGCTTCCATCTCCTGCTGATGTTTTAAAGAGGCCAGAATAACCCTGCTTACTTCCATAGGCATAAAAATACACGCCATATCCCCCAGAAAAGTATTTGCTGCTCGTCATCAGCTGGCTGTATAGCAGACCTTGCCTTGCAGCTGTACACAATACCTTCCTAATCATAGTCAACTCTAGGGATCAGAGAAATAGAGAGGGTCAGAGAGGCAAAGCCCTCTTGGAATCCTCATAACCAGTCTTCTCATTTCACACATGAAGAGACTGAAACCCACAGAGTAGCAGTGATTAGCTCAAGGCCACAGAGCTAATTAGCAGCAGAGAAATGTGTCTCCTGACAGTGAATCCAGGCCTCCATTAGTAATAGCAGGTTTATTTTTGCTTCCAGCGCAATACATTGCCTTCTAGCTGAAACCCAGGTGGCAGTACAGGCTCCCACACCAAAGAGGACCAATGAGATTCAGTGGATTAAACATGGCACCCAAGTAGCTGAATTTATAAGGGGCAGACAGGCCTGCAGTGGCAAACAGGTGCAATGATGTCAGTTAGGACAGAGGAAACAGCAGCTGAGTTGTCTAGCCGAGCCAGCTGTCTGTTACTTCAGCTCTCACTTGTGACAGATGACTGGGACAATATCAGTATGCTCACCCGGACAGAAAGAACGTGGGAGTATACAGTGTATATTGCAAATGGGTGTTTGTACTCTGCACGGTAAATAGATATGGGGAATTCTTTCTATTCTGGAGCAATACTTGGAAAGATTTGTTTTTTAAGTAGCAAAAAAACTTTATTTTGAGCAGAGTTGCTCTGTTCCAAATTATGTATAGAATAAATGTTATCTGACATTCCAAACAAGAGAGTGTAGATACCAATTTTAGCAGGTGAAAAACATCCCATTAAGAGTAATTTTGAAAAACCGTGGTGGTCATTTTAGTTTTATAGGGATTACATGGGGTGCTATTGTCATTTAGATATCAGGGGACAGAGATGCCAAATGTCTTGCAATGTGAAATTGGACCAACTTATTGAAGATTTTCCCCCATGAGCAGGATGGATCTGAGTATTCCTTCCCCAAATGTTCATGTAAACGAAAAAGCAGTTTATAGGAATCTGAATGTGGAATTCTACTTGGTTTCACTTAAGATGTAGAAGATTTTCACACATTTAAAAATACATTGTGTTTTCCAGAGATGCAACATCTGGGATAAGTGGAAGAAATGTGTGCTTTGACTGTTCAGAGGAGTTTCAGTAGCTGTAAAACAGAAGGGTTAGAAACAAAGATTCTGTCTCTCCAGAAAGATAACCAGCCTGACTTTGAGATGTCAGCAAATACTTAAAGTTTCCTCAGATCTAAACTGAAGAAATTCATAGTGTATCTCAAAATGTTATGAGGATTAAATGAGTCAGTAATTCAATATGCATAGATCCATAAATGTCTTGCAGAAAGAAAGTTTTGTGTTTACTTTGTGAAAACTCCTACAGCTGGCAAAGCTGCATATGTTATTCAAGGCTCTAATACATATACACCTGCATGGTTCTGAGGTTCAGTTGTTGGATATCTGGTAATTGTCCAATGGAAATGCATGTCTTTGAAACAAATGACAACTGTGAGAAAAAAAATGTTGAAAATATATCAGTTTAATATTGTCCTATTTCCCATAACTCTAAACTTACCAAATTAAATATCTAATAAGTTTATGAGATTTTTTTGGTACACTATGCCTAATTTTAAATATTAAGCATGTATTATTTTAGTATAGCTTACTCGCTTTTTGCATCTTTAGTGAAATGTTTACGTTAATTTTTAATGTTATGTGTGTATTATTTTAAATTTTCATTGGAAGACTGGAAAGAAGGCATTCAAAAATGTGGGCTGGTACCTGAATGTAATTAGCTCAAAAGCACTGGATAGGTGAATGAGAATCACTTGAATCTATGTAGCTGGAGAATCACCTAATCTATGTAACTGAAGAAACTGTATTTGCTCTAAATAAAACTAAATTTAAAATGGTTTTAAGACTGAGATTCTCAAAATACGTGTGAAGTGTCAGAAATCACCTTCTTAGTAGAGACTAAAAATGACATGTAGGACTGTCAATCATAAACACCATTGGCAGTTAATATGTTAATAACTTAGTAAAGATTACTAATGTCTGACATTTTGTCGTACAGATTAGATGTTTCTTCAGTTCATTTTTCCATCAAGGTATCTAGCTGTCATCAAAATCTTGACCATATTGAATAATAATAAAACTGAAAGATGGATTGCTTGAATCCGGGGGAAGGATGCTATGTTAGCCAAACATCACAGCTGTCTAAGTGGTTAGGGTTAACAAAGACTATTATACCTGACTCTGAATTATATATAACCATTAAATTCAATATATAAATACTAATTTATCATTAGAATTTTTGTACAACTCTTTCCATTTCTATGGTATTATTTGGAGCCAATATCATAATTCAGTGTTGTAATACTCTGAGGGAGTATAGATTAGTAAATTACAAAAAACTGTAGCATTTTCAGGAGCCAGAATATTTTCCTTCAAAATATGCATGAATCAAATGCAATTACAATACCATTGTGTGCTTTGGGTAACTGTTTAAAATGAGACATACAAATAAAAATGACTAAATTGGTCTGTCATCTGCAAAGTAAGGCTTTGAGGGCAAAGGCAGCAACCTGCTTCTGCCTGTAGTCTTAGAGGAAAATTGTTGATCATCTTTCTTCCAGCTCTTGAATTCTATTATTTCAGGAAACATTAATGAGATTCCTTCTAACTCATTCTTCTGCCTGTAATCTTTGGCATAGCTTATTGTTTTTGATGACAGAATCTAACAAAATGAACTTGTTTTCTACTTACCCTTCGTTAAACTCATTCAACTAATAGAAGCTGAAGTCTAGCTGTATGTATTTGCCACATGTGATGTAAGGTTGCAGAGGCACAAGTGGAAACCTGATTTCAAATTGCTCAAATCCCAGGAAATGATCTTGCAAAGTGATAAAGGGATAATAATTGAGTAGACTAGCTTTGTGTGTAAATGAGTGAGGGGTGATATGGGATGGAGGATGTTGGAATAGAGAATCTTTTTTTTTTTTTTTTTTGCTGAAGAGTATACTCTTTTTTTTTTTCTCTGTGATTATGCCTTTTATTTTATTTTTTTTATTATTATTTAACTTCATTAATTACATTGTATTATGTGACACAGTTACATAGATACTTGGGTTCTCCCACCCCTGCCCAAACCCTCCCACCATGGTGGATTCCTCCACCTTGTTGCATAACCACAGCTCAAGTTCAGTTGAGATTCCCCCATTGCAAGCATACACCAAACATAGAGTCCAGCATCTTATTGTCCGGTCAAGTTCAACGGCTTCTTAGGTATACCCTCTCTGGTCTGAAGACAGAGCTAGCAGAGTATTATCCCAGTCAATTGAAAGCTCCATCATACCATCAGCAAAAATTTACATCATTATGGAATTAATTGACATAGTAATGAGTAACCAACATGTTGAAAGTAAATACGAGTTCCCAGCCACCTTCTGTGATCACCTCACCTATACTTCAATTTAGTTTATACACAACATATAACATTCAAAACATAACATGTTATGCATAATCTTAAATGGCATTGTTAAAGTAAAAGTAGCAATACGCATTTAGGGAGTGAGAGTAAATATCTCTCTGTGTCATTCCAGATTGCTGCATCTCTCCTGTTATGGAATTAGATTGAGATATGCCAAATATGAATGTTACTACTGATGACACACTTGCCATCATTTTGGGGGTTATTTTTATAAACAGTTTAGTAAGGCAAATTTAATTAATGTTTTGCAGCCCTCATTTATAAAAAAATAATATAAAGTAGTTATTATACGTTACTCTAGGTGGTACATAAGCGGCTTTCTTCATAAACTCATTTAGTTCTCCTTACTGCCATGTGAGGTTCATTTATTCCCAATCTGCAGATAATTGAGGTAAAGATAAGTGTAGAAACATGGCCAAGGTTTTAAAATGGCTTGAAAGTAATCATATGAAGGAAGATTTTAAATTTTTCTGATTGTAAAAACATCAATGACTTCATTTTCTTAGATCTAGAGGTTAGCATCCTGTGTCCCAATTCTAATATCTTATTATTTCTAACCTAGGTTTGCTATTTTTTCAGTCTCATCTTTTTTCCTTCCTATACCATAAAATATGTATTTCACAGGTCTGGTGTGTTGGCATAGCCGACTAATCCTCCACTTGTTGTGCTTGCATCCTATGTGGGTGCAAATTTGTGTTCCAGCTGGTCTGCTTCCAATCCAACTCCTTGCTAATGACCTGGAAAGGTGGTGAAAGATGACCTAAAGTCTTGGGCCCCTGCATGTATGTGGGAGACCCGAAAGAAGCTCCTGGATGCTGGCTTTGGATCAGTCCATCTGTTTTAATATTGTCATCTTTTTAATATTGTTTACAAGGTTGAGAGGGATGCACACTCATGTGGGCCTCTGACTCGGGTGGGAGGTATAGATACTGAGGAAGTTGGATGGGACATATGTTTCAATTTTTTTTCTCCTGTGTCTGCAGAAGAGGAAAGGGAGAGGGGGACTCCTTGTTATCAAACTACATTAGTACCTGGGAATGGGGGCAGTCGTTTGATTATTCCTTAGAGATCCTGTTGAATGGAAGAGTGTTCCAAGGGTGTTGCTTAAGTGGTTTTGACAGTTTTGTTGCTCCAGGGGTGAAAAATTATTTTCCAATATCTATTGCTTGACCAAATCCACATTAGTACACCCACAGACCCAGGATCATGCTGAGAAGCTTGGCCAGCAGAACCGTCCAACCTGTCCTGCTTTCCATTCCCTGATGAGGTAGTTGATGTCCACTGCTGGCCCAGATGAACCAGCTGTCATGTCACCCTGAGCATGCTATCCATTTCACAGGCATCTACAACAATGGAGGCCCAGTCCCAATATAAACACTCCAAGATCAGACTATGCATTCTGTGACTTTCCTTGTGGCCAGGGTCTGAGTCTAGCAGTTTTGTTGGAGAGTACCCCAAGAAACTTTGAGGTAACCTCAGACTTGACTTTGTGTGTGCCAGCCAGTGCAGGGTGAGGTGCAGTCTGTCAATGCACCAGCCAACACACATACTATTGGGTGCAGCAGCCTCATCAATTCTGCCCAGCCCCATATCTCACATGAACTGATGAGTGCTGTGGCCAGGCCCAGCCTTCCTGCCACGGACTTGGTTCTCATGCATACCAGCAGGTGGCATGGCCTAGCTGGGGGTCCCCTGATGCCTCCCACCTGGTGCAGCCTCAACCTTAGCTTTTGTATATATCATCCTCTGGTGCAGACTAACCTGACCCTTCCCTCCTCTGATCTGGCTCTTGTGGGCACCCATGGGTGTTGCAACCTAACTTAGCCCTGCTTGTGAACTGGCAGGTGTAGCAATTCAACCTGGCCTTGCTTGAACTGTATCCTGACTCTCATTCATGCTGGTATGTCCTGTGGATTGACCCTGCCCAGTCCACCTCCACACCTGGCTCTCACGAAGGCGAATGGGTGCCACAATCCAGCCTGGTCTACTCAGCTCCCAGCCCCAGTTCCCATGCTCACCAGTAGGATTTGTGCCTAGCAGTGGAGTTCCCAGGTTCCCATGTCCAGCTCAACTCAGCAATATGTCTTACATGTGCTATTCAGACTGACATGCCTAGCACAGGCTGGCTTTACCCGCTAACCAGCCCACATGCAAGGTGATAATGCTGCAGCCTTGACCAGCCTGGTCCATCCACAACCCCAGCTCTTGCCTTCACCAGTGGGAACTGAAGTCCAGCAGGGGAGTCGCTAGAGTTCTCCTAGCAGGCCTGTTCCCAGCTCCAGGTCTTGCGCATGGTGGTGGGTGCTTTGACCCAGCCTGCACGGTACACCCAAGCTTAGCCCACGCCTTGTCCTGACTCTTGTGTGTACCAGTGGATTCTGAAGTCTGGCCCAGCCCGGCCAGGTCCCAGACTCAGCCCACACAAATGCTGCAGCCTTGCCTAGCATGGCCCATTTCTAGCCCTGGCTCTTGTGCTCCCCAGCAGGAGTATGGCCTGATTTGGGCATTCCCCAAGTTCCCTACCAGGCCTGCTCCCAGCCCTGGATTTCACACATACCAACAGGTGTATCAGTGTTGCTTGGCATGATTTGCCTTCAGTCACAGCCCTTGCAAATGTTGATGGGTACTATAGCCTGAACAATCCTGGCCTTCTCTCAACCCTAGCTCCCATCAGTGTCATGTGTGTTCCTGTCTAGTGATTTCTATAGTCCAGACTGGTTTGGTCCTTTGCCACCACCAGCTCTCTGTGTAAACCATTGGGTGCTGCAGTCCCACGGAAATGAACCCACAAGTCTCTTATGGAGTCTGCTCCCAGATCCAGTTTTCTCATATTCTGGTGGGTGCTGTGGCCCAACCTAACATGACCCACCTCCTGCTCTGATACTTGTGTGTGGTTACTATGGACTAACCCAGATAGGCATGACCGCCACAACCCCAGCTTTTGCAATTGTTAACAGGTGGGCCATGATATTTAGCCCAGCCCAGGTCTCACACATGGGCACCTGTCTTGGCCTGACCCAAACATGCCCTCTGGTTTCCCCCCTTTAAGCTGTAAGTCTCAGCTCCCTTGCCTACCAGCAAATGCAGTGGCCTGGCCCATGGAAGACCCAAGAAGTCATTTCTTCCCTGGCATACATAGTCTCAACACTTTTACTCCAATACTTCCCCAGATCCCCTTTCCTGGGCAATCAGCTGCACCCTCCTATGCACCCAACCTGGTTGCCAGAGTGGGTAGCATGTCTTGACCCAGAGTTCTCAGCTTTCCCCAATTATCTTTAAAAAAATAAAAAAGAATAAGCAGCTATGCTATTATACTGGCATGATTAACACAAATTTGGCATTAACCAGGTCCAGATTCCACCAGCTACTGAATGATTTTTTCCCCATTAGTATTATACTTCCCTAGATGTAAGGCAACCTAGGTAGCTGCCTACAGCTGGGACATCATTATATTTTGAAAGGATTTTACCCTGTATTGCTAAGAACAGCTTAAGGCTTCAAAAACCCTCAGAAAATTCTTCCCAGCTTTAAATCTTTGCCTTATGCTAGGATTTTCAGCCCTTGCAGTCAGAAATTTTGGGGGTGCAATGACACTAAATATATATTATGTTCTGATTCCCTCATTTTAAAAAATAGGAATTTATTTTAGAAGCAAGAGGGAGAGGGAGCGAGAGAAAGAGGTAGTGAATCGTCCATCTTCCTATTCAAGTGGTAACAACAGGTGGTTGAACCAGAGCAATACTAAGAGTTTGTAGCCAGAAAATTACTCCAGGTCTTCAAACTAAGTAACAGGAACCCAAGAACCTGGACCATTTTGTGCTGTTTTACTGGGGGATAAGCATGGAACTGGATTGAAAGTGGAGCAGCTATGGACAAGAGCCAGTGCCCAGTTGAAATGCTAGTGTCATGGACAGCAGCCTTATTGGCTAGGCCACAGTGCTGGTCAGGTTCACACTCCTCCCACATCCATCCCCATTGGCAGTGATCTCTTTCTCTGTATTTGAAAAAAGATGTTTGGAACTGAATTCAGGGGGTTAAAGCAAAATAGCCAGGAAACTATGGATAAAACTGATAAAATCATCAGGCATGCCATGCTCTCTCTCAGTCTTGACCACCAGTGCATGCTTTATAGTAAACTCTTTGTGTTTATGTCTTATTTATCTGAGGGCTTTCTGATCTTAAGGCCCATCTATAGTCACCATTACCACTAATGAGAGAGCCTCCAGTCAGCAATAAAGATACATTAGAGGAGGTCAGAATCGAGAAACCACACCTCCTGCTTTATATTCAGTCTTTCTCACTACCACTCATGTGGCACCCTCAGACATTCTTCCTCCTACCAAGATCCCTGAGGATCAGTGAGAAGTCATCTGTATAGCCTGGCAGTAATGGGTTCAAGCGATGAAACTTAAATGAAAATGGGAAAAACATAAATGCAGGTAAATGTAAGGAACATTGTATTTACTTTAAACAACAGACTTTAATGAATTGAAAATAACTTAAAGTTAATTAAATGAGGTGCAATGTAATAACTAGCATTTATTGCTTATTTACTGTAAAAACAAATCTTGTGTGTCCTAAAATTCATGTTGTTTATCAATTACCTGTAAAAGCACACACAAATTGGCATGTCCGTACACATTCATACACACACAGTCACACACACATGTAAGCTGGGCTCCTGAGTACAAAAAGCTGAAACTTTAGAAAGTTGGGCTTTCACTTCATATTAAAGTTGTGGGAGATAGAGTGAAGGTAGGAGGTATGGTGGGGTGTGAAAGTTGAGAGGAAGGGAATACCATTATATTAGAATTTTATCTAAGAACTACATTGAATGTGTTAGAAGCTAAAAATAAAAAAATCCAGTTACTTTAGTTCATAGACACTCGGAACCTCAGTTGAGATCAATTTCAGTGGTCACTTGAGTGTCAGAGTCACAGGGAGCAAGACTGATCTTTTCTCTCCTCATGGTCTGGCTGCCTCAGCTTAGAAGCAAGGCACTTAGTTTTCATTGTTTTTTTTGTTTGTTTGTTTGGTTGGTTGGTTGGTTGGTTGGTTTTTACTTCTTTCTGCCCAGCCGTGGCTCACTGTCCTTGAAAAGTCTCTGATTTCTGGAAAAAATCAATTCACTCTGCCTTACTGAGCAGCAAATCCCCTTCTGCCTACATTTTAGTTCATCATTAGCTCGATTGTACTTCCACATACCTGAGATGCTGTCTATTTACCAAGTACAGCTTGCTTTCCTTTAACCTAAATTGTTGAACTTTAAAGATTTGGAGTATTACAACATTACTTTAACTCATGCCACTAAGTACATTGCTCTTTCAATTGTTATTGAGTCATAAATCACTACTTGGCCTTTACAGAGTGCCAGATTTGCAGTAACTATTAAGAGCATATATAGCACATCCAATCTTCCTCTGCTTATTGCAAGTCTTGTTATCTCATAAGGTTGAAAGAAAGAGAAGAGCCTTGTAATATACAAATCAGATGGATTGGTATGAAAAATCATGAGGCTATCCCTTGAAGAAAGTGACAAAATGTTTATTTTTTATATTTATTTATTTGAAAGGCAGAGTCACAGAAAAGAGTGAGAATGAAGAGTGAGAGAGAAAGAAAATCTTCTATCCATTGGTTCATTCCCCAATCATTCTCCAAATGGTCACAATGACTGGTGTGCAGCCAATGGGTGGCCCTGCAGCTTCTTCTGTCTCCCACTTTGGCGTAGGGACTTAAAGACTTGGGCCGTCTTTTGCTGCCCTTCTATGTGTTAGTAGGGAGCTGGATTGGAAGTGGAGCAGTCAGGACTCTAACTGGCACCCGTATTTGTTGCCAATATGCAGGCAGCAGTTTTACCCACCATGCCACAGCTCTAACACCCTGCTTACTTGTGTGAAATCTAAATGGTCAGTGTTATTAACACTTGCAGAGATAACCAGAGTGTCTAGAATGAAACAAGTAAGAATGTTCCTAAATAACTATGCCTCCTTCTCCTCTTCTTCCCTTCCCTGTCCTTCTCTGTCCTTCCCTTCCCTTCCCTTCCCTTCCCTTCCCTTCCCTTCCCTTCCCTTCCCTTCCCTTCCCTTCCCTTCCCTTCCCTCTCATATTTCCCTCCCCACTCTCCCTTGTTCCTTTTTTCTTCCCTTTAAGTCATCCAAGTGCTTATCAGTTTTTGGATGACTACCAAGGATTAAGCACATTGTCCAGTTCTCAGATTTTGAGAATGGGGGTATAAAGATTAATCAGACTTCAGCTCAGCCTCAGTTTAATTTCTAATGCTAGTGGAAGCAACACATGAAGTGAGAAAAATAACTAGAGTACAAGGTGGGATAAAATTATTGCCATTAGAGAGAGGTACAGTTAAACCAATAGAAGTTCTCTCTGCTGGAGAATCAGGACAGCCTCAAAACTGTTACATTGTTTGAACTGGATCATTAAATATACCTTAGTGTATCACATTTGCATGCAACAATCCAGGTAGAAGCATGAAGTGACTTCTAAAGATGAGAAATCTTGTGTTTCTGGCAGTTCCTTCATCCCCTCTAAAAATCTCTGGACTTTTAGGCTAGCCATCTTAGACTCCTAACTTACTTTTTCTCCTCTTTCTCAAATCAGATTTATTCATTGTAGGCTGGACAGATCTTCAGGCACAAAATGTTGATCAAATAATTGATGTATTAGATTGTTGCTTGAAGCTTATCAGATTATTTTATTAAAGATCTTTCTATCTATCCATCCATCTGAACGTCAGAGTTATGGAGAAGGAAAGAAATTTTCCATCTACCTGTTCATTCCCCAAATGACAATGGCTAGGTCTGAGCCTTGCCAAAACTAGGAAGCTGAGGTTAATCTGAGTATTCTAAATGGGTAACAAAAACCAATTTCCTGCTGCTTCTCTTGAGGCATTTGCAGGCCAATGGATTGAAAGTGGAGCATCTGTAACAAAGATCAGCATCCACATGGAATGTTGGTGAGGCAGGCAACAGCTTTACTCATTATGGCACAATGTTGGCCCCCTAACTGATCATATTTTACCTAGATATATCTTCTTTTACAATTGATTTATTTTTATTTGAAAGGTAGATTTTACAGAGAGAAGGTCTTGCATCTGCTGGTTCACTCCTTAACTGGCTGCAGTGGCCATAGCTGAATTGTTCAAATACCAGGAGCTAGGAATCTCTCCCAAGTCTCCCAAGAGGAAAATGGGTTCCAACCACTTGGGACATCTTCTGCTGCTTTCCCAGGCCATAGCAGAGAACTGGATCAGAAGCGGAAAGGCTAGGATTCCAGCCAGCACCCACATGGCTGGTAAAATGTATTGTTTTGGGGGGTCCATATGGGAAGCTGGGGCCACTGGGTAGGTGATTAGCCTCTTGAGCCACTGCTCCACCCCTTTAACAAGATATTTCTATGCTATGACCCAAATTGTGCATGTATTTTATTATAAGAGCACCTACTTTTGTTTAAGGATGGGAAGAATACTTTCTGCACTCTCTAGGATAAGACACATACCTGTTCCCAAACATACCTTGGCATCTTCTTTGTCAAATGTCATTGGATAAAGTAAAACTTCACTGTGATATGGCTGTTGGGCAAGATAATTTATATGCAACTCATTCTACTTTATGAGAATTGAATGACTTGGAGGAAAGCATGAGGTTTATAAGTGGTACCCTTTTCTATTTAAAGTAAAATGAGAAAACCAAATAACTCTAGTTTCTATTAAATAGAGCCAAACTCCCTTATAAGTTCTACAGGTTTCTCTGTTCCGTGAAGCTCATGTTTCTATATATTCTAAAAGTATGCTTTAACACGAGGGAAATAAGAGAACGAAAATGTCACCTTTCCTCAATAACGATATTTACTGTGGACTGCTTCTAAGTGTCCTAGACTATCTCCTAATTTATTACCTCACACTAAAATGTCATCATCACCTGACCTTGTGAGATTCTTCAAAATGTAATGTTTGTTTCTTATCTATTACTCTTCAGATGCCTTGAAGTTATATTTACTTCCTGCATTAAACAGAGTAACTTCATCCCCTTGAGGTTTTTGCTGCTTTTATTCCTCTGACTAAGGAACTCATCCCTTAGAAAGCCTAATGTTTCTCATTTTTTTAAATTAATCTGGTGTCTTGTGGGGTCTTTCCTGACCAACAGGCCAGGCATAGATCTTCCAATTCTGATTCTGTAAACAACTTCCATTTATTTTTCTTCATCCCACTTACCTCCATCTGATAATGTGGAGTGTTCCAGATAAAAAATGTATTGTATTTGGTACTCTCTACATCACGAACAGAGACTTTTGTTTCCTTTCTGCTGAATTATGAAAGTTTAGAACAATATCATGTACATAGTAAACTGACCTAACCCTAACTCTAACCCATGATGCACGTTAGACGGAAACTAGAATGTGGAGCAGAATTGGCATTTGAAGTCAGGCACTCAGATATCAAATGCAAATGTCTCAAGCAATGTTTTGAGGGCCAAGCCAAATATATACCCAAATTTTCAGTATTTATCGGAGTAATGTGTTGTGGTCACTGGTTCGAATGTGTTCCCACAATGTTTATGTAGATGAAGCTTACTCCTCAGTGCAATACTGTGGGAAAATAGGGCTAAATAAAGATGATTAGGCCATGACAGTTTGGCCTCATTGGTGGATTAATGTCACAGGAGTAGGCTGGACAAATTGAAAATGGGCTTTTTAAAGTAAGAGCAAGTCAACTCCCCCTTCCCGGTTTCATTCTCTTGCCCTTCTGCCTGCTGCCACAATATGATTCAAGAAGGTCTTTGCCAGTGTGGATTCTCCAACCCTGAATTTTGCAGCTGTAAAAATTAAGCTTATTTTCCTTATAAATTTTCCAGTCTATGGCATTCTGCTACAATCACACAAAATAGACTAAGCTAGTGGCCAAGACAGAGCAAACATTTTTTCAATATTATGCAGCTATCTCTGTTGAAACTCAAACCAGTATTTAAAGATCCGGCTCCTTTTCATGCAACTGAATAACTTTAAAGCATATGCAGTGGAAGTTGTATACTGCGTGTCGCAGTGCCATGGGCATACTGCTAGTCGTCTCCCACAGTGCACCTGTTAAGGATTTGCTTTCTGTCACTTCTCATTTCAGTAAAATCTAACCTGGGTTTTCATCCTCTGAAGATGTTTGTGGAGAGTCTACTACACAAAGAAACTGTTCATTAAAACAAGGCATATTCATTTTAACTTGAAAAAGTAGCACCAATAGTAATTTTGCTCACCCACCTGCTCTGTTTCTGTTATTTGAGGAAACATTGTTGCATCTCTTACTTCAGTTCAATACGTTTCAGAACTAAAAGGCGTCCTACAGAAACCCTGAGTAGGAAGGGATTCTCTGGATGCCATGCATAAGCACTTTCTGCTATTTCTAGCAAGTGAAAATCCTGCATATGAGAAAAACAAAAGAAGAATCAGGTCAGTGCCCTAATTTTTTTTCTTTGCCTCATGTTAACATTTGTCATAACACAGTTTTGTTGAAATTTCTTCTATTTATTTTATCTGTGCTTCTTAAATTGTATGGAGACATGACAAAGGCATATCTCAGTGGCATTTTAATTGGAAGAATTGATGTCTAAAGTTGCACACTACTGGGGGAATTTTAATTATGTTTCCAGCCTGAGAAGTTCTGTAGCAAAGTGTAATGTTAATAAATTCCTTCCCACTCCTGTAAGAGGATTGTACATATACATCCTTATCACATGATATGTAGCAGCTTCTGAGGATAGTAATGGCTGGAGTAGGCATGTGACATGCTGTGGTTAATTGCGTATGAGTGAACAGGATGAAAGTTGCATCCAAGAAGAAGGACTGAGTTTGATTCCTCCCTGCCTGATTCAGCTTTGGCAGTTTAGGGCATCTCTGTCTGTCTCTGTCTTTCACTCTGTCTTTCTGTCCTTCAAATAAATGTAACAAAGAATAAAAACTCAAAAATTATTTTGCTTTTATTGCAATGTATTGAAAGATGTTAGGTTGATCTGTTAGGTCAGCAAAATCTGGCAAAAATAGGTAAAAAGAAAATAAAGCAAAAATTGTAATGTCTCAGAGTTGAAGACATCTAACATGTCACTGAGTCCTAACCTCTATCAAATGAAGAAGTTTCTCAGCGACATCATAGCAAACAGATGTTCAGCCACAGTTTACAACACTTGATTCATAAGAAGCTGTCTTATCTACTAAAACATTTTTAAACCTTATCTTATTGAAATGGTACCTTAAAAATATTGCTGGATTCAAAACATCATCTGAATTGTGCCTGTACAATTAATTGCATATCATTCTTCTTCTAACAAATTCTTTGTTTTAAATTTCTTTACTTAACAAGGATACTTGGTTTCATTATCAGAAAGTCATTACTAACTACTTGTATTAAACAAAAGGTCATTCAGTAACATTATATATCATAGAAACTGAAAAATATTACTAATCCCAACTTACTTTCTATAGATGCCTAAGGATATGACTTTTGTCTTTTTATTATTATTTTTTTACTTCTGAATTTCCATTTAATAAATTACAGGACTAAAACTCCGCATGTAATAAACGGTACTCATTACTTGAAAACTACATTGATCGTATCTGCCTAGGTTTGTCCAACTTCAGTGTTTCATTAACACTGCAGCCAATCTGTCATACTGTATTTTTTTATTAATTATTTTGCATTATGTGACAGTTTCATAGGCTCTAGGAATCCTCCCACCCCTCCCTACGCCCCTCCCCCCTGGTGGATTCCTCCACCTTGATGCAGTATTACAGTTCAAATTCAATCAAGACTCTTTCCTTGCAAATGTATACCAAGCATAGAGTCCAGCTACTTATTGTCCAGATGGGTTGAACAGTTTCTTGGGGAGACCATTTCTGGTCCGAAGTTAGAGCTGGTAGAATATCATCCCAGTCAATTAAGAGTCCCAATATAACATCAACAGCAATTTGCAACATTATGGAATTGACATGGTTTTGAGTAACCAGTATGTTAAAAAAAAAAAAAAGAAGCAAGTTCTTAACCACAACCTCTGATTAGCTCATTGACATTTCAATTTTAGTTTATATACAGGACCGGCTGCTATATACCTTCAAATGGCTATAAGGTACCATTCAGCTGTCTCGTGTCTATTTCATTTTAGTATTTAGCCATTTGTTGTGTTGAAGTATAATTTTGCTGATCTTGGCAGATTTTGGTATAATCTAGACTGGCTTGTAACTCTAACAAGACATTTGTCGACAATTAAGGTGCAGAACATTTTTTGGGGGGGGTGTGTGTGTGCAGGAAAATCCTCAACAGCATGGTGAGGAGTGACTAATCTTTGTGTCCCACCCAGCGAGGCATGAGCCAATCCACGCCAGCTCTTTCCTGTCAGATTCCAAGCTCTGCTCTTTGTTGTTTGTCTATTTATTTTAGGTTTTTTTAGCTTGTATGATTGTTTGTTTGCTATGAGGGGTTTTCGGAGCAATCCCGATGGTCATTGCGAGAGAGGGTGGGGGTCCAGAGGTGGAGCCAGGCTCGGACCAGAGAAAGCTCTCCTCCCTGGTCCCGAAGGATGTTTATCGTCCTTCTGTTTCTGCGGACTGCTCAGGGCTTCTGGTTGTCTTTCCGATGACGTTGGTTTCTGCACGGTAGTGTTTGGACTTCTTTCATCCCCTGTGGAAGCTCCTGTTGGGGGTGGGTGACCTCAGAGTACTCAGCCTCCGAGGGCATCCAATTCCCTGTGGCCTGCTTGGCAGTTGGGATATAGTCCTTGTTGCTCGTATTAAGTTTGTGGTGAAGGTCTGGGAGTCTTCATGGTTGGGATCCAAGCTTCCTCCTTACCACCTGCTCCACTCTGGAGTGCCCCCCTGCTCTACGCACATGACCTCCTGTTAAGAGGTTGTCAGGATCACCCCCGATTCCCCCCTCATGCATTGGTATAGTAGTTTTACTATTGTTTAGTGCCACTTTGAGTCTGTTTTCTATGAATTACCAGATTTGATCTTGATAGGCTATATTGTATTTTTTCCTCACTCTTTTTATGGTCCTGAAAGACTTCCCTGCACTCCCTCCCCAGTACGGATTAACATAGTGTATTGAGGGTATAGTAGGTTTTACAGTTTTTCGATGTAGATCTTAAGTATTCTGACATTAATTGTTGGTTTATAGATTATATCGCATTATCTTATTGCATTGGATACAGGTTGTTAGAGATTTCACTAATATTACAATATACAGGTACTATCTTCCAAGTTGTCCTCTTTTCATCTCAGATTAAGGCAAACATGAGGTATTTAACCTTTTGGGATTGGTTCATTTCTCTTACCATGATGGATTCCAGTCGGGCCCATTTGACCACAAAGAACTGCATTTTGTTTTTTTTTAATAGCTGAGTAGTATTCCATAGAGTAGATGAACCATAGCTTTCTTATCCAGTCTTCTATTGATGGGCATTTTGGTTGCTTCCAGGTTTTTACGATTGTAGATTGTGCTGCTATGAACATAGGCGTGCATGTTGGTTTCTTGTGTAGGAGATGTTTTGGATATATCCTTAGGAGTGCTATTGCTGGATCATATGGCATGTTGATTTTCAGTTGTTTGAGTATTCGCCAAACTGATTCCCATAGAGGCTGTACAAGTCTGCAGTCCCACCAGCAGTGGAGAAGGGTTGCCTTTTTCCCACATCCTCGCCAGCAAGTATTGGTGGTATTATGTATGTGTGCCATCCTTACTGGAGTTAGGTGGTACCTCATTGTTGTCTTCATTTGGATTTTCCTTATTGCCAGGGAACTTGAGCATTTTTTTCATATGCTTGTTTGCCATTTGGGTTTGTTCTTTTATGAAATGTCTGCCCATTTCCCATGCCCATTTCTTGAGCAGTTTGTTTGTTCTGGTGTTTTGGTTTCTCTGGAGATCTTTATGTATTCTGGAGATCAGCCCTCTATCTCCTACGTAGTGTACAAAGATCTTCTCCCATTCTGTAGGTTGTTTTATTTGTTGATTGTTTCTCTAGCTGTACAGAAGCTTCTTAGTTTGATGAGGTCCCAATTGTTTATTTTGGTTTTGATTTCTACTGCTTTTGGAGTCTTTTTTAGGAAGTCAGGGCCTACTCCTAAGTGTTGCAGTGTGTTTCCAACATTTTCTTCCAAAAGTTTGAAGGTTTCTGGATGTAGGTTTAGATCTTTGATCCATTTAGATTTGATCTTAGTGTATGGTGAGAGATGTGGGTCTGTCTATTTTTGTTTCTGCAGACTATCAACCAGTTGTCCCAACAGCATTTATTGAACAGACCTTCCCATTTGCTTGGATTGTTGTCTGTCTTTTTGTCAAAGATTAATTGACTGTATCTGTGTGGGTTTCCATCTGTTGTTTCTATTCTGTTCCACTGATCTTCCTCTCTATCTTTGTGCCAGTACCAGGCTGTTTTGATGACCACTGCCCTATAGTATGTCCATAGATCCGGTACTGTGATTCCCCGTTAAGCTCCTGTTCTTCAGAGTGGTTCTGGCTATTTGTGGTTTTTTGTGTTTCCAGATGAATCTGTGTATCATTTTTTCCAGTTCAATGAAGAATGCTGTGGGTAATTTAATTGGGATTGCATTGAATGTATATATTGCTTTTGGTAGTATAGACATTTTGATGATATTAATTTTGCCTATCCAGGAGCATGGGATGTTGTTCGATGTTTTGAGGTCTTGTTCTGTTTGTTTTTTGAGTGTTTTATAATTTTCTTCATAAAGGTCTTCTACGCTTTTGGTTAAATTTATTCCCAGATATTTCATGCTTTTCTCTGTTATTTTGAATGGTAGCTTGTTGGTTAGATCTTCTTCCATCTTGCAGCCATTTGCATACACTATGGCTGTTGATTTTTGTTCATTTATCTTGTATCCTGCCACTCTGCCAAACTCTCGTATGAGTTCTAGGAGTCTTTGTATTGAGTTTTTTTGGTTCTTCTATGTAAAGAATCATGTCGTCTGCGAATAGTGAAAGCTTGACTTCTTTATTTCCAATTTGGATTCCTTTGATTTCTTTGTCTTGTCTTATGGCTTCTGCAAGTACCTCTAGGACTATATTGAATAGCAGTGGTGATAGTGGGCAGCCTTGTCTTGTTCCAGATCTCAGTGGGAAGGGATCCAGTTTTTCTCCATTTAGTATGATGCTGGCATTGGGTTTTTCATATATTGCTTTGATTATATTGTGGATTGTTCCTTCTATCCCCACCCTGGTTAGGGTTTTTAACATGAAGTGGTGTTGAATTTTGTCGAAGGCTTTTTCTGCATCTATTGATACTGTTATATGGTTTTTGTTTTTCAGTTTTTGGATGTGGTGTATCACATTTATGAATTTCCTTATGTTGAACCATCCCTGCATTCCCTGGACGAAACCTACTTGGTCTGGGTGGATGATCTGTCTGATGTTTTTTTGTATTCTGTTGGCTAGGATTTTGTTGAGAATCTTAGCGTCAACGTTCATCAGGGAGATCGGTCTGTAGCTTTCCTTCTCTGTTAATTCTCTATTCGGTTTGGGGATTAAGGTGATATTGGCTTCATAGAATGAGTTTGGAAGAGTTGCTTCCTTTTCTATTGTTTTGAAGAGCTTGTAAAGGATTGGGGTTAGCTCTGGTTGGAATGTTTTGTAGAATTCTGCGGTAAAACCATCTGGGCCTGGGCTTTTCTTTGTTGGGAGCTCTTTAATCACTGATTCTATCTCTGACTCGGTAATGGGTTTATTCGGGTCTTCTGTTGCTTCTGGGGTGAGTTTTGGTAAGTGGTGGGAGTCTAGGAATCTTTCCGTTTCCAAGTGGTTATCGGATTTGTTGGTGTATAGTTCTTTGTAATAATTTCTAATTATTTCCCTAATGGTAGTAGTGTCTGTTGTTATGTTGCCTTTTTCATCTTTGATGCTGCTAATTCTTGCTTTGTCTTGTTTTTTCTTTGTCAATCGGGCCAGTGGGGTATCTGTTTTGATTATTCTCTCAAATAACCAGCTTTTTGATTCATTTATTTTCTGAATGGTTTTTTTAAATTTCTTTCTGATTTAGTTCTTGTCTTGTTTTGATAATTTCTTGTTTCCTCTTGTTTGTGGGGTCCTTCTGCTGTTGCTTTTACAGTTCCTGGAGGTGTGTGCTTAATTCCTGCATTTGTTGCCTTTCTTGGGCTTTGACGTGCTTGCTAATTGCAATAAACTTACCACGTAACACTGCTTTGGCAGTGTCCCATAAGTTTTGGACTTTTGTATATGGGTTTTCGTTGGTTTCCATAAATTTTTTGATCTCATCGTTAATTTCTTCTCTGACCCATTGTTCGTTTAATAGGATATTGTTCAGCCTCCAGGAGTTTACGTGTTTCCTGGGACATTTTGAGTTGTTGATTTCCAGTTTCACTCTGTGATGGTCTGAGAAGGTACATGGTATGATTCTGATATTTTTGTAGTTGGTTAAACTTGCTTTGTGTCCTATTATGTGGTCTATCCTGGAGAAGGTGCCATGCACTGCTGAGAAGAAGGTGTAGTCTGTGGCCTTAGGATGAAATATTCTATAGATGTCTGCTAGGTCCAGTTGTTGTATTGTTTGTGTGAGTTCTGTGGCTTCTCTGTTGAGCTTTTGCTGCGTTGATCTATCTATTGGTGTTAGTGGGGTAATTATCGTATGTTCATCTATGTCTCCCTGTAAGTCCAAAAGTAGTTGTTTCATGTGGTGGGTGCATCCGGGCTAGGAGCATAAATGTTAAGAATAGCGATTGGTTTTTGTTGGATCCTCCCTTTCAAGAAGATGTACCGCCCTTCCCTGTCCTTTTTGACGTTCGTTACTTTGAAGTCCATATCATCTGAGAATAGGACTGCCACACCAGCCTTTTTTCCTCGTCCATTGGCATGGAATATTTGTTTCCACCCTTTCACTTTTAGTTTCTTGGAGTTTCTTCTGGTTAGATGTGTTTCTTGCAAGCAGCATATAGTTGGGTCCTGATTTTTAACCCAGTCTGCTAATCGGTGCTTTTTGAGTGATGAATTTAAGCCATTTGTGTTGAGGGTTAATATTGAGAAATTATAATCTTGCCATGCCATAAGCCTGTGTTTTTGAGGTTGTTGGTAATTGATTGTCGTTTCTGTGGATGGACTTTATTGAGATCTCCCAGATTACCATCCTTGCTTATGGCTTGCTTCCTTTTTCTCTGGGAGTAGCGCATTTCTAAAGAGATTTTGTAGAGTTGGTTTTGTGTTGGCATATTCTTCCAATTTCTCTTTGCTGTGGAAGTATCTAGTTTCGTTCTCGTATACAAATGAAATCTTTGCTGGGTAGAGTATTCTTGGTTGGCAGTTGTTCTCTTTCAGTACTTGAAAGATTTTGTTCCACTCCCTTCTTGCCTGGAGCGTCTGTTCTGAGAAGTCGGCAGTGATTCTGATGGTCCTGCCCCTAAATGTAAGCTTCTCTTTGGTTCATGCTAACCTTAGGATTCTTTCTTTGTATTCATTGGAGGGTAGCTTGATTACCACGTGTCTTGGGGAGGATCGTTTTGGGTCCACCCTGTGGGGAGTCCTCTGGCCTTCCTGAATTTGGATTGGGTTCATGTTCCAGGTATTTTGGAAGTTCTCCTGCATAATTTCCTCAAGTACTGGTTGTATGCCTGTCTCTCTTTCCACTCCTTCTGGGAGCCCCATGATTCTGATATTTGACTTCTTGATGTTGTCGTTCATCTCCTGGATCGTCTTGGTCGCCTTGTGTAGTTGTGACTCTAGTTGGTTAATAATCTGCCTGCTTTCATTCTGGGAATCTTCCAGGTCGGATATCCTGTCTTCTGCTGCTGTAATTCTGTTGGCTAAGCTCTCAACTTTGTTCTTCAAGTCTAGGATCTCGTTTTTGAGCGATTTTGTTTCTGTGATTATGTGGTTTTTGAAATCTTTGAGCTCGTCCCATCGTTTTTCATTGTCTCTGAAGAGTTTTATAATTATTTTTCTGAACTCCTTATCGGAGACGTCTTCAATTTCTTCATCTGTAATCTCTGTGATTGACCAGGCTTTATGGTGGCTTTTTGGGATGGTGCTAGCTGTTTCTACATCACTAATTCTCTTATTCCGTCCCATACTTGTGGCCCAAGGTGTTGCTGGATTCTCACCCTTGACCTCTGTTGCCACCTAGTGGGTGGCCTGAGGTCTTGCTGGCCTAGGTTTTTGTTTTCCTTCTGGACCAGGGAGTTTTTGTTTTTTGTTTCCCTTCTGGGTTTCAGGTTTCAGCCCCTCAGTTTTCTGTGCCTAGGCACCTGGGTCTTGTCTCTTGTGTTTTTTTTTGTTTGTTTTGTTTTGTTTTGTTTTGTTTTGTTTTGTTTTGTTTTTGTCTGAGGCACTGGATCTGGCGGACCCTGCTCCACTCCCTCTTTCCCCTGGACTGGGTTGGCCCAGAATTTAGATTAGCTGTGATCCTGGGGATTTCACCCTCACTGCCGCAGCTGCCAGCTACTGCACTTCAGGGTCCTAGTGCCCTCCCGGTACCGTGGCATTTCGTTATGGGGGAATGTGTGCTAGGTAGCCGTCCCTGTCTTTGCCTGGGTGCCGCCAAGGTTATTAATATCGCCACCAGTGCTAGAGGTTTCAGCACTCCTGCAGTTTCTAGCTGCCACTGGAGGGGCTTTGTGCAACGATTTCCTAAAGTTGCCTGTATATCCTCTAGTTAAAATTCCTGCTGGCCTTTGCCCTGCTGGGTTCTTAACTCACCCTTTTCGAGCCGACAAGCTGCGCCACTAAGCCGAGCCACCGAGCGCTGCCTTGGTTTTTTTTGTTTTTGTTATTTTTGGTTGATTCTCCAGATTGCGTGGATCTTGTTGATTCCGCAGTGTCCTGGGAGGTTCGCACACCTGCTTATACTATTTTTAACTAGACTTGCTCCTTCTGTCACTTTTTGGCCCTCTCTCTCTGCCTTCCCCCTTACATCAACCCTCCATGGTCGGCCATTTTTTTCTCCCTGACTTTTGTCTTTTTATTAACTAATATTAATAGGAGCATTAGGTAATGAGGCTTCTTTTTGGTTACCTGGAAGCTGGAAGCAGAATCAGTGATGGGAAGTGTCCTGGGTGATTTAGGACTGTCTAATCTGTGCCTGTCCCTTTGGAGGACTACCAGGAAGGCATAACGGAAAACAGGGTGAGTGGAGCACAGGGATCGTCGCTTCTCTCAACGACTATTAACAGGAGGGGAGTCTGCTAACAGGTTTGTGATAAGATGTTGATATTATGGGTACTGACTTTGATTTAAAAAATACAATTTTAACATTCATTAAGCTTTTACACCATCACAGATGTCCATAATGTTTTTCAAATAATCCCCATTCCACTTTGCCTTGAATGCTGTGATTTGTCTGACTCTTCCCTGTTTAGTCTCTTGGTCAGCTCCTTAACTCTTCCTTGAAGTATTCACTCCTGCTCTGTGATCTGCAGATGTCCTGGCTGAAATCCCTTGTAATTATTTTGACTTGTACATTTGACGAGAACTTTACAGGAGATTTTGCAAAACAAGAAATATCGAGTGGTTAACTCTCTGATGTTAGTGCAAAAATTTCCCATTTTTGAACCATAATGAAAAGTTAGCATTGATGCTTTAAGTTGCCCTGGATCCAAGGTCTAGGTTGTTTGAACTATTCAGTTACCAAGATGTGGACCAGGGCTGCTGTTCCCACAGATTGCTTCTTTAGTCTCAGCCAGGTAAAAATGCAGATCAACCAAGTGAAAATTCCAGCAGCAGGCCCAGTCAAACAGGGAAACAAGGACAATTTTCCTGTTTGGGAACAACTGGACTCTCTGCAACCTGGCAGATCTGTTTACAGGTAAAACTATAATGCCGTCCATTTGGCTTGACAGTATAGCCACAGATGTGCTAAATTGACAGAAAATTCTGGGTGGTAATTCTTTCTTTGAGCTAAAAGAGCTGATAGATCTGTGAGGTCACTGGATAGTAACTGGCTCTCTCTCCAAAGGATGCTTTATTAGACTTAATTTTTTGTGTGCAGTGGGAGATGCTGCTCTTCCCAACACCATAAATTGCTTGTTAGTGTATAAATGCACCTTCATATGAGGAAGGGAGAAGAAGCAGTTCAGGCAGTTGTAATGGTATCACATTCTGTTCTAATAAAGCTTCTTTATGATTTGTAAAAGATATTTCCTTCCTAACCAAAGTGTGATAGTGCTAATGGTTGGAGAAAAACCTCTTGAACCATTTTTTTAATACTTTGCTTCCTTGTGGCTTCTTTTGTGGTTTCTGAATGTATTTATATAGTACTGGGCAAACCACCACTGCTTAACTAGACCTCTAGTCACTTGGCCTGAATTCCCACCAAAATAGGAACTTATAATGCCTTTCTTTAAAGACCATAGTAAATTTTCAGGAGAGGATATATAAAATTAACTTAGAATAGCATATTGTAAAGCCATCATGTAGTAAACATTCAATATGTTTAAATCAACATCAGGCTATATTAAATATTAAATCATATTCTCTTAATGGGAATGCCTGCCATTAATATCTATATTGCTTTTAAGATCCTTTAGGGAAAACTGCTAAAGACGGCTTCACAGAGGGCCTTTACACATTATTCACCATTTCTTTTAATTTAAAGCTTAATGACCATTGGAGAGAGCTCAGAAAAGAGCAGTGGAAATGATGGAAGGTCCATGAGGTCATTCCTTTGAGAAAAAGGTTAAGGTGAATGGATTTTTTAATCTGTGCAGGTGAAGATTGCAGCATGACTTAATAATAGGCTTCAAACATGATTGATGCTAGTAACTGGAAGAATAATGGAAGGATTGCACTAAAGTGGAAACATACTTATCATTCTCCCCAAACCTGTTCCGTTGTCTCCAAAGCACAGGCAGATGAAAAAGATTCCTATTGTTAATGACAATAGATATCGAAACTGGAGTCAAGAGAAAACTCCCTGGATGTATACTTGTCAGGGCATTATCTGGCTGACTGGTGACTGGATGTTTTTGAAATTATTCTGTGTTTTGGACTTTTCGCCATTTCCAGGGCATGTGCTATAGACTGAAATCTTACCTCCTAATCTGTGGTCCTAATCTGGGCCACCAGTGCCCAAACAGCATCTGTTTGCCACGGAACCTGTGACACATGTCTGCCAAAGAGGTCATTTACAGAGTATGCAGTAGTTGTATGGTACAGATGAGGCATGTAGTGATCTTGGTTGGAGACAAAATAGGCTTAGTGGGTTTTTTTTTCCTGTTTTTTGGCAGGACTGAGTGTTAATTCCATCTCTACCCCATCTTGTTTGAGCAAGTTAATCCCCCCCTTTGTGCTTTGTATATTTTTAGGAATAACACAAAGTCAGGTCAAATTTAGGCAAAACTATTTTATCAAATTAGCATTAATCAGTCTGTAGAGTTAGCATGAAGACATAAAGCTAACCGTTAAAAAATGGGTTAAATAAGATAAAGAATTGCTTTAAATGAAATAGTAGTGCAGTTCTATGGCTGTTAAACACTTGCTGTTCCAATGCAGTAGTGATCCCACTGTAATCCTAGGATTTGATGTCATCCTTTGAACATTCTGTGTGGGAATATCTTGTTAGCTTTTCTTAAGACACAGGCCAACACTGGGCACCTAGTGGGTGTTCCTGAATGCCCTTCATCATAGGATTTTCTTAAGTAGGAAACTTTTTTGTATTGTGATCATAAATGCAATTCATTGCATCTTGTTTTATCATTTGTGAAATGGAGGTGATACTCCTGTGATTTTTGCATATGACATATGCTAATGATGATAAATGCATTCTTAATAAAAAGTACACTGGTGGTAATGGTAGTTAGAAAAAAAACTGCACACTTAGAGTTAGGCAACTTGTGTTTTATTTTCCCCAATATATTGTGAATTCCTTCAGGACTGAGTGTTTTCTCTCCAGTGGCTGAGCTCAGTGATTCTCAATATTAAAATTATTTGGGAACTTTAAAAAGCCAAGGACTCAAAATCAGACAATTTGAGTTCAAATATATGGATATGACATATGTGTATCATTTTAATTTCTGAGATGTATTCTGGCTTGTGAATGATTATTATTTTGAGTGAATACAGAACAGAACCAGAAGAATAAAATAGGTAACATAGCAAGTGGACATTCCGATTCCTTTTTCAGTATCTTTAAATGTCTAGAACCATAACCAAAAAGGACAAGTGAGCAGTTCTGTTAAATTATGTTGGAGTATTCTCTCATCTTGCTGATACTGACCATCTGTAGACTCAAACTGGGTTTTATATGCATCTCAATTTTCATGTCAAATATTGCCAATTAAAAGTATGTAAACATTCCATATGTCCTGGAGCCAGAATGGATCAGCATCTAATGTTGACATTTCTACATTTTTGAATTTACAAGACATAAATGTGTCTGAATTCCTACTAGGGCTGAAAAGTCTCTAAGTAAAAATACAAAGAATCCCATATAAAATATCCAGAATGACTAACATAATAGAGAAAGGAGAAAATAACCATACATGCATTTGTTGCATCACAACATCCTGTCTGGAATTAGCTTCCAAAATGCTGGCGTAAAAGGAAAATGGAAGGATATTGCCACTTTCCCCTGCTTTTATGATTCCCTTAACATTTGTCACAGGTTTCTTCAATGTCTAAAGTTGCAAGTTTGATGGATAGTTTCTTAAGAATCTAAGATTTCTTTTTATTTGCTTTAATTTTTCTTTACAATTTAAAATTTTTATTGGTATAGAGCACAGCCGGGTAGCTTAGTGGCTAACATCCTCGCCTTGAATACACCAGGATCCCATATGGGTGCTAGTTCTAATCCAGGAAGGCCCCACTTCCCATCTAGCTTCCTGCTTATGGTCTGGGAAAACAGTTGAGGATGGTCCAAAACCTTGGGATCTTGCACCTGTGTGGAAGACCTGGAAGAGGATCCTGGTTCCTGGCTTCAGTTCAGTGAGCTAGGGTCATTGCAGCCACTTGAGGAGTGAATCAATGGACAGAAGATCTTCCTTTCTGTCTCTTCTTTCCTTTGTATAGCTGACTTTCCAATAAAGGTAAACATTTTTAAGAATTTATGGTTATAAAAATAATACACTTTATATTTTCCCTATGTTTGTCCAAGAAGATGATCACACTTCTGTTGCTGCGCTCTTTCCCCGTTCCATCTCTTCAACAGTACTTTCACTCAGCATTTTAATCCATTCTATATGCACAGGCTTAATTTGTCACTTATCACAGTATTCAGCAAACAAAAAGTAAAAAGACCACAAAACCACATCGTCATTAGCATGTAAACATCAATCCTATCCCAAAGCGACATTTCATTGCTGCACCTTTTTTTTTTAAAGATTTATTTTATTTTTACTGGAAAGTCAGATATACAGAGAGAAGAGACGGAGAAGAAGATCTTCCATTCGTTGATTTTCTACCCAAGAGGCCACTATGGCTGGAGCTACGCTGATCCAAGCCAAGGGGCCAGGAGCTTCCTCCAGATCTCCCATGCAGGTACAAGGTCCTAAGGCTTTGGGCCATTCTTCACTGCGTTCCCAGGCCCCAAGAAGGGAGCCAGATGGGAAACAAGGCCTATATGGAATACAAACCTGTATCCATATGGGATCCTGGTGTGTGTGAGTTGAAGACTTTAGCCACTAGGATACTGTGCTGAGCCTGCTATACTTTTTTGTATGTACGATATGGGTTACCACAGACCAAACAAAATATTGAACAATTATCTTTTTTTTTGCTAAGCATGATACTTACTGATTTTATCTACTCTGTTGCAAAAAACAGGATTTCATTATTTTTATATTGTTTGTGACTCAATTCTTTTTATATTGTATATGACTCAGTAATTTTCCATAGTGTGTATATCATTTCTTAATTTGGTCTGCATTTGGACAAGTGATTAAGACAATAGCGAATACTCACAATCCATATGAGAATGCCTGGGTTCAAATCCTGACATGGTTCCCAATTCTAGTTTATCATTAATGTGTATTCTCTAATGCAGCAGGATTTTCCTTGAGAGAGAAATTAACTTCCAAGTTCCTGGCTTTGGTCTGCCGTAGTCAGAGTTATTGCACTTATTGGATGTCTATTTTATAATTCTACCATTTTCTCTTTGTTTCATATATATATATATATATATATATATATATACACATACACATACATACATACACATACATACATGCATACATACATAATATACATACATAATATACATACATATAAGCACATTTGCCGAGGCATACTGGGTAAAGTTAATGCTTGAAAGACTGGATTGCTAGTTTAAGTCACAAATCCTCCATTTCCAATTCAGTTCTCTGATGATGTACCTGGAAAGGCAACAGAATATGACCCAAATCTTTGGGCCCCTGCTCATGTGAGAGATCTGAAAGATCATGGCTTCTAGTTTCAGATAAAGCCAGTCTTGGACATTCTAGCCCCTTATGAAGTAAGCCAGTGGATTGAAACTCTTTTTTTTTTTTCTGTCTGCCTTTATTTCTTAATTTTACTCTGATGTTCAAGTAAAATAAATACATATTTTAAGCACACTTTTAGCTCATTTATATATATATATTTATTTGCTTGAAAAGAAAAAAGAGACAAAAGTACTCACCTTCTTGTCCATGTCCCAGATGTTCTCAAAAGCTAGGACTGGATCAGGCCGAAGTCATGAATGAGAAATTACCAGGGTCTCCCATGTGGGTAGCAGGAACCCAAATACTGGGCCTTTATATACTGCCTCCAAAATGTTCGTTTCCATATGGGACATGTACACCTAAAGCCCTGGTTAAACCTGCCATGCCACAATGCCTGTTCCATAGATACATTTTTTTTAGAGAGGTTTTGATTTTTCTATTTTTGGCCTAGATTAGCACAATAGAAACAGCCAAGCCACACAGGGAAAAAAAATGTGCTCCTCCCTCACTTCTAAGGGTTAATCTTTAGATTAAAAAATTTATTATTATTTTCTATGTTACAGTTTTGTAAATATAAGGATTCCACGTTTTCTTCCTCCCCACCATCCACCCTCAGCATTTCCTCCCATATTATTAAACTAGTAGAGTTCTTTAGTAATAGTAACAAGTTTAAACATTCTCCTGTTGTGGAATTTTAGGTATGGAAAAAGGAAGTGAATCTAGTATCATATGGTCAAGTTATATTTAATTGTGTCATGGAGACACCTCCTTTTATTAGGGAATACAGATGCCTACTGCAACATATCATCACTTCCCAGTTTGCTAGTCTTCATTAATCAGTCCATTTACTATATATATTTAGAGAGAGAGCACACACACATATATATATACACACAATAGCATCTATATTTACATATGTATTTACATATGTTTACAGATAGATGTTCTTATTCACCTATACATGTTTGATATTTTGCATGGAAATTGCCTTATATCAAAGAGAAGATGTATTTGTTCTTTTGGAATTGGCTTATTGCACTGAGTATAATGGTCTCCAGTTGGCACCATTTTGTTGCAAATCTTAGAATTCCATTTTTATGTCTGTGTAATATGCCATAGCATAGATATACTATGATTTCTTATCTATTCCTCTTTGAATGGGCATCTGACTTGTTTCCACGTGTTGGTTACTGTGGATTGTGCTGCTGTAAATACAGGTTGGTATGTTCCTTTCTCACATACAGATTCAGTTCATTTGGATATATTCTAAGACGTGGGATACCTGGGTCATGCAATGGATCAATTTTCACTTGTGTGATCACTCTCTTACTGAATTCCACTGTACTAGTCTTCACTCCCACCAACAATGGAATAGGTTAACTTTTTCCTCACATCATGCCAGCAGATGTTACTAGAATAGATACTTTTTTTAATAAAGAATATTGCCCATTTACAATATACTACAAGAAAGTTCAAATCTTTTTGTTTGAAGATCATAGCATTTTTAAAGGATTGTTTTTGTAATAAAAAAGTCAAAATGGGCCCGGCATGGTAGACTAACAGCTAAAGTCCTCACCTTGCATGCACTGGGATCCCATATGGGCACTAGTTCTAATCCCAGCAGGCCTGCTTCCCATCCAGTTCTCTGCTTGTGGCCTGGGAAAATGGGCAATAATGGCCCAAAGCCTTGGGACCCTGCACCCGTGTGGGAGACCCAGAAAAATCTCCAGGCTCCTGCTTTGAATCAGCTCATTTCTGGCTACTGCGGTCACTTAGGGACTAAATCATTGGACAGAAAATCTTCCTTTCTGTCTATCCTCCTCTCCGTATATCTGACTTTCCAATAAAAATAAGTAAATCTTTAAAAAAATCAAAGAAAACATGTCATAAAATGTTTAAACAACCAAAAGCTCATTTCAGGTATTGATGAGTCCATTTGATAAGCATTCATTTACTGTTATGACTATTTTTAGGCTTTGTAATGTCAGTAGATAATAGCAGTATACGCAGCCCTCTCTTTTCACCATTGTGACTGCTAGACTTGTGACAATCACCTGTAATAAAGATGTTACCATATTAAAGGGGCTTTCTAAATGTCTGAAAATAGCATCAAATTATAGTATTATTACGCCTAAGAATTTCATTTCTGCAATTACATATAGATAGGTTCATTTTAACCTGAAATGTAAGGACTGCTTCTAGCTATATCCTCAAAACAGGATGCAAATTTTAATGTTTGATGCACATATCAATATGTGGTTTCTGCAACATATAGCTTCAAGAAGTTACCAAAATGACTATTAAAACAGCATGATTGAGTGGATACCTACTTAGGCATCATTCTGTTTGCCCAAGGAAGGTGAGTTCAAGATGGCGCTTAAGGCAGAGGTGCTATTTGCAGTAATTAGCCACCCATTTTCCTAATGTATGAAAGTGCTAATAAAGCAGTCTCACAGTATGTGTCAGCATATTGTAATCTTCACATTTGACATCACTAGGATCTCTGTAAAGGAGATTTACTAGGATACATGTAAAATGAACAAATATTTATTTCTAAAATGTGCATTGAGCTGTGAGCCATTAGTTGGAAGAATGTATAAGTAGCAATACTCTAATGTTTAGCCTAGTATATAATGACATAAATCAGGACATTAAAATAATGAAATATTGTAGGGTTATAATGTTTTGATGAAATATTAAGTAGGTAAAAGAAAGGTTCAGCTCTATATTAAAATGTATACAGTGGGGCCCGGCACAGTGGCCTAGCGGCTAAAGTCCTCACCTTGAAAGCCCCGGGATCCCATATGGGCGCCGGTTCTAATCCCGGCAGCTCCACTTCCCATCCAGCTCCCTGCTTGTGGCCTGGGAAAGCAGTTGAGGATGGCCCAGTGCATTAGGACACTGCACCCGCGTGGGAGACCCGGAAGAGCCTCCAGGTTCCCGGCTTCGGATTGGCGCGCATCGGCCCGTTGTGGCTCACTTGGGGAGTGAATCATCGGACGGAAGATCTTCCTCTCTGTCTCTCCTCCTCTGTGTATATCTGACTGTAATACAATGGATAAATCTTTAAAAAAAATAAAATGTATACAGTTATTAATAGTGACTGTCTTGGGTACTAGAATTTTAAGATTATTTCCTCCTGATCTATTTTTAATAAAAATATCGAGTTTTCCACAGCTTTTTTTCTATGAAGGAAAAAAAAACATGCTTTTTCTCTTAAAACAAGAATGTCACTGATAATAGCAAATTCAAACATGAACAACTAAAAGAGGAAGTAAAATTTATCCATTCGCACCCTGAGAAACCAGTACTGTTATCTGCATCTTCTCTTTTTACTCATGCAGGCATATGTTACACAGTTTTTAAAAAGGTATTTATAACCTTCTTTTGTTTTTCTCATTACAACTTCTCTACCTTTCTTCCAAATTTTCCTGTAGTATGATTTATTTCCCATGTGATCACCTAATATGTAGTTGTGTAAGTATATGATAGATACACATTTTATTAACAAATGATAATAAGCATATTAGCTATATTTACATATGTGCTTTATATTTCTGTATGTGTACAGCAGGTAATAAACCTATCCATAAATATCTGGAAACACATACATAAATGTACAAAGATGTCAGTTTCATAGGTACTTCAAAGGTACTTCAAAAAGTTATGGAAAATAAATATAAATGAGAAGAAACAAAATTTTTGAAATGTGTGGATTTTTTTCATAATACATAATTTTTCATAACTATAGGAAAATCCTCATGTGTATGGATTTCAAAAAACATTTGCATCACAATAAATTTATTCTGTATTTCTTTTTTCTGTTACCTTTCTAAAAGCACCCTTGTGTTCAACAATGGAATAAATTAGTTATTTATATTAAGTGGTATTTTATGATGGTGTAGATAAACTGCCATTTTCTCAGACTCTCTCTCATTGACAGACATTGACATTTTTGTTGTTCTCAGCACAGACTGTACTCCAATATTCATTATTGTAGATATCAAATACATTGAATATCAGTCCACATGTACATTTACATATACTATGAAAAATCACTGCTGTGGTATTCAAGCTATATGTTCCCAGATATAGTGTATAGATTTTAATCAGTGCCGCATATGTATTTATTAGCAATGATGCATTTAATATTTTTTTGATAATTAAAAATGTGTAAATTTTTTTTGCTTTTCTGGAAAATGTAAAATTTGTCCTGCTGAATAATAATGATTACATAGTAATTATAATATATATAATTCCAATGATGATGATCCTTTCTGTTTTTCCTTGATTTTTTAATAACTAAATATCTTTGCCACTTTGTTTTTAGTACATAGATTTAGCATATTTATTATAACTTTATGTAGAGTTTTTTAGAATAGCAATTTTTATCATTTGTTTTAAATATCTATTGTTTTTAAAATGATTTAATACATGAATATTCTTACAAAAGAGTATTTGTAATGCCTAAACAAATAATAGGATGCATATTAAATGAACGTGCATGAATAAAAATAATCCACCTTTAAAAGTCCTATAATTTTCGGGGGCCAGCATGGTGGTGTAGCAAGCTAATTCTCTACTCTGTGACATAGGATTCCCTTATGGGCACCAGTTTTAGTCCCAGCTACTCCATTTTTTATCCAGTTCCCTGTGTATTGTCTGGGAAAGCAGAGGATTGCTAAAGGTCTTGGGACCTTGCAACCACTTGCGAAACTCAAAAGATGCTCTTGGCTCTTAGATTTGGATTAGCTCAGTTCTGGTGATTGCAGCTATTTGGCGAAATGAACCGGTAGATAACAGACCTCTCACTGTCTTTCCTTCTATCTCTGTAAAATCTACCTTTCAAACAAAAATGGATAAATCCAATTTTTAAAAAATCCCATAATTTTCTAATTATCTTAGCACTAATAATACCTGTTCATAATATAAAACCTGTTTGTTTTTAATCTCTTCCAGAACTGCATTATTATAATTTGTCTACATTTTAATATTTCTGTATCTATTTATAGGAGAATCAGATGCAGAGAGATGTGTAAACAGAGATAGGTGGAGAGGAACAGGGTACCCTCCTCCATTGGTTCCCTCCAGTTTCCAGCAATGGCCAGGGGTCAGTACTGGGCTACTCAGTCCAGGTCTGCTATGTGTGTGGCAGTAATCCAATTATTTGACCCATTACTGCTGCCTCTCAATGTCTGCCTTCGCAGTAAGCTGGAGTCAGGAGCAGGAGCCAGGTATAGACCTTCTCAGTGGAAGATGTGGGAACCTTAGAGTTTTAACTGCAAGCTAAATCCTCACTTCTGTTTTACTTGTTAAAATATAGCATTTTGAGGCAGTACAGGGATGTAGCAAGCTGGTCCTTAGCCTTGTGGTGCCCATCTCGTATGAGCGTAGGTTCCTGTCCCAGCTGCTCCACTCTTTGCTTATGGCCTGGGAAAGGAGAATATGATAGCCCAAGTCTTTGGAACTCTACACCCATGTAGAGGAAACCCAGAAGAAGGTCCTGGCTCCCAGCATTAGATCAGATCAGCTTCATTAGTTGTGGTCATTTGGGCAGTCAGTAAATGGAAGACCTTCTTTCTGTATCTCTCCCTTTCTCTTGGTAAAATCTAGCTTTTAAGATAAAAATAGATGAATCTTTAAAAAATGTAGGATTTGAACTAAGATGTAAATGTTCATTAAAGTATCTTGCATATTTTATTGATACTTGAAATTTATGAAAATAGTGTTAGGGACAGACAAGTCACAAAAGGATGTACTTATTGATCTTTCTTTTATGATATATGAAAGATTGTGCCAACTGTTCTCTTTTAAATTATGAATGCTTATTGGACATTTTAAATCTTTGGAGAAATGTCAATTTATATTTTCTTTTATTTTCCATTTTTTAAAAAAAACTTGAATTGCCTTTTTCCTGAAATGTTTCTTCATGTTGTATTCCTATTTGTAATTTCTCTTATTTTCATAGGTAAGTTTGCCTATGGTTTTGTTTGACTGTTTATATTAGATGAGGTTATAATCTTATTTTATAATTTTTAATTGTATTTTTCATATTCTTTACCGATTGAGAGAGATGCATGCCCATGTGGCCGATTATGGGTGGGAAAGTTTGAGGCATGGAGGAAAGTGAGTGGGACAGAGATTTCAGTTCTTTCTGTTTTTTTTTTTTTTCTTCTCTTTTGTCCAAAGACGGGGATAAGGAAGGGCCTCTTCGTGCTGTCAGATTATATCAGCATCACGGGACAGTCATTTGATGACATCCTAGGGACTCTGATATGGGGAAGAATGTTCTAAGGGTGTTTCTTGAGTGGTTCTTATAGTTTGGAGCTATTGTCGGCTTGATCGCATGAGGGTTGAGAAAATCTTTCCAAGGTTTATTGTCCGACCAAGCATCCCTTAGTGCATCTACAGCCCCAGATACCTACTGCAAAGCTTGGCCAGGAGAATGCTCCAACCTTTTCCACTCTCCGTCATCTGACAAGGCACTCCACATTCTCTACTGACCTTGTGATTTTTCCTTGTGGCTAAGATTTGAGTACAGTGATTGAGTTAAGGAATCTCAAAAAAACCTTGCCTGGGTTGACCTCAGAATTGATTCTTGTGTGTGTCAAACAATGAAGGCTCAAACTGGTCCATCCACCACACTGGCCATCAGATTTATCGGGGGTTGAAGCTACCTGATCAATTCCACTCCTAGCCCCATTTCTCATGCAAATTGATGGACGCTCTAGTCCAGCCCAGCCCAGGCTACAATAGGCTGGGTCTTCATGCACACCAGTGACTCCCTTGACCTAGTTGGGGTGACTGTTCTTATTCTCCTAACTGCCAGTGGGTATGTCTGCATAGTGCATCTTAGCCCACACTCAGACCAAACCCACATACCTGCTGATGGGTGCTGCAGTTCTCCCCAGAACAACCCACTCCCACTCTCAGCTTTCATGCTCAACAGTGGAATCAGTGGACCAGCAGGGGAGCCCTTGAAGTTTCCGTAACAGGCCCACCTTGGCCCTCGGTCCTATACATGTTGAAAGTGCTGCAACCCTGTCTGAGATGGCCCTCCCCCAGTTTCAGCACTCACCAGCAGGTGCTGCAGGCTGGCTCTGTCCAGCCCATCCCCAGGTCCATCTTTCACTGGTGGGTCAAACAGCTTAGCCTAGCCCAGCCCAGCCACTAGCCACAACTCTCACACGAACTGAAGGGTATTATAGCCCAAACCTGGCCTGTTCTTTACCTTGTATTAGGTTTTACTCATGCCAGCATGTGCTGTGGACTGGCCCAGCCTGGCCCTCCCCAAGACCTAACCCACATGTATGCTGATGGGTGTTGCAGTCCTGCCTGGCCTGACCTGCCCACAACCCTGGCTCTTGTACTCACCAATTGGAGCTGCAATCTAGCAGGAGAGTTCCCAAAGTTCCCTTGCTCCCAACCTGATTTTGCTTGACTTGAAGGATATTGTGGGCCAGCCTGACATGGCCTGCCAGTACGTATTACAGCCCTGCCTGACTGGCACTCACCCATTCTAGCTGTTACTGGCAGGTACTACAGCCTAGCCCTGCCTAGTATCCTTCCAGACCTGGCCCTCAAGTGATCCACCCCACACCCATTCTGACTCTCAAGAGTGCCAGTGGTGCTGAAGCCTAGCACAGTCTACGTGCTCCCCTGTCCCAGACCCAGCCTACATGCATGCCGATGGATGCAACCCTTCCCAGTCTAGTGTGTCCCAGTCTCAGCTCTTGTGATTATCATTGGGAGCTGCAGCCTAGCAGGGAAATCTCCTGAGTTCCCCTACCAGCTCCATTTCCAGCCTGGATTTCCAATATGTGTGTGGGTATTTCAGCTCAGCCTGGCATGGTCCGTTGCTAGTTTCAGCTCAGCCTGGCAGGAGTTGCAGCCTAGCCCCATACAGCATGGCCCACACCCTGTCCTGACTCATGCATGTGCCAGAAGGTGCTAGAGCCTGGCCCAGCCCTGCCTGACCCCAGACCCAGCCCACACACATGCCAGTGAGTACAGCAGGCTTGCCTGGCCTGGCCTGGCCCACCCCAGCCCAGCTCTTTTGCTCTGCAGCAGAAACTAAGCCCCAGCAAGGGAGTTCTCCAAGTTTTGCTACCAGGCCCATCCGAGCCCTGGATACCATGCTTGCCAGCAGATGCCACAGCCCTGCTTGGCATGGTCTGACCTCAGTCATGGCCTTTGCATGTTCCAGCACGTGCTGCAGCCTGGCCCAGCATGGCCACCTCATAGACCCAGCTCCTGCTAGTGTCTATGAGTTCCATGGTCTAGCCTAGTTCAACCTGTCACCACATCCAGCTCTCACATAGACCAGTGGGTGCTGAAGTCCCACAGAGGAAAGCACACAAGTCCCCTACAGAATCTGCCCCTGCATGCATTCTTTTCACATGGCCTAGCCCTTACTCTGACACTAACAAGTGGATACTGCAGGCTAGCCCAGCCAGGCGTGCCTCCCAGCACCAGCTTTTGTGTATGCTGGTGGGTAGCAGACAATGCTACTCAGCCCTGCCCAGCCCAGGTTTCCCATGTGGGTGGATCCTGGCCTGAGCTGGATATGCCCTTCAGTTCCCCCGCACCCCAAATCACCCATCTCAGTTCCATTGCCTACATGAGACTGCAGTGGCCAAGTCCATGGAATACCCCAGAAGTCACTCCTAAGCTTCCAAACATGCTCTCAGTAGCCCCCATTCTAATATGTCCCCAGACTCCATTCCTGGAACGATCTGCAACACCCCCACCTGGAGGCTGGTGTGGTGTATTTCAAACCCAAAGTCCACTGTCTTTGCCACATATCTATAATAATAATTTAACAATAGAATTGACAGCTATCCTGGCATGCTGGTATAGTTAACACTGTTTTGGCATTAACCAGGGCCTGCATGTCTGTCAGCTATTGGCTGTTTTTCTCCAAAATGTGTTTAGCACTTGCCTAGGTACAAGGCAACCTAGGCAGTTGCCAACAACTGGGATAAATGAAGATATAATGTAAAACAATGCAGGAGCTGTCATTTCCCGTCTGTCATGGAAAAGTATAAACCATAGTAAGAATAGTTGATTTTAATAGTTAGAATTGTCCATGATATTATATGATCTCAGACTTTTAAAATGGCAGATTTTTTTATGACAGTTTAGCTTTATGATTTATGGGTACTTTTCGATGCTTTTGCTTCTTTTATGCAGAATTATAGTACTTATTATTTTTTAAAGATTGATTTTTTGTTTATTTGAAAGAATTATAGAAAAACAGAGAGAAAGAAAGGGAAAGAAAGGGAAAAAGAGAGAGAGAGAGAGAGAGAGAGAGAGAGAGAGAGAGAGAGAAAGAGAAAGAGGGAATTGTTTGTCCAGATTCACTCCTCTGACATTCACAGTGGCTGGAGTTGGGAGCCAGCACATTCATCCAGGTCTCCTACATGGATGCACAGATTCTCTGACCCTTCATTTCAGTTTTTCCCCCTGAGCTGTGATCTCAAATCCAGGTATGTAAGTGTTTTACTCATTGCTAGACTCTGTTCTTGCCAGTGACTTCGCCTGGCAAAATCTGTCAAGTCTCAAATACTCTACAATGAGATGGTGGTTTTTGTTGTTGTTTGTTTGTTTGAGTATTGCACTTTCATAGACTTTTTGTGAACTTTCATTCCATTTCCCATAGTCCATTTTCTTAATACCGAATATGTGAATTTACACTGAAAAATTTCTGAGATTGGTGTGTTTGGTTACTAAAGTTTATTTCATGCTTTTTGGAAATTGTTAAAAATCTCACACTAGTATATTTCATTGTAGGACTTTTTATTCGTGTTTATGAACACAGAGAATACTGTGACAATTATGAATTCATCTCATCTACATGTGTCCTCTGTTTATGCTGTGACGCAAAGTATCAGGAAACCTTTTTATTTGAGTCATTGACAGTCAACTAGAGAAAGGAATGGGTAATCAACTGTGGGCATTAATACATGCTTTATTGAGATATAAATTGGTTTGTCCCATCTGTGCTAATTACCACAAATCTATTATGACTGGAAAAAAAGTGATTTATCTGTTATTACTTCCCAGTAAATGATAATATGGAGTAGGTCAAATTTTCCTCTGTGCAACTGCCATTAGCCATTCCCAGCACTGATGATGACTTTGTGATAGGGTAGGTGGAATCAATAAGATAAGCCTTACGTACAAATTGTCTAGAAATCACTTTCTGCAAAACGATTCATCCATGTATTTTCAAACTGCATCTGGGAGAAAGTTGTGACAAAAAGATGTATCTGTGGTTTTTTAGCACCTGCTACACAGCACTACTGCCTGCTTTGTGGGATCCTACTGCCTACCTGCCTGCCTTCCAGGCATTTCTGAGCATTAAGGTCCTTTTAGCAAATGTATCAGAGACCCATTCCAGTTATTTACATGTATAGTGATGATTCCTGGTAGGAACAACGTATGTAACAGTAAATGGAGCTAACTAGATCTTTGAAGCTCTGAAGACTATTTATAAAATTAATAGGACAAGCCTATTTAGTTCCCAAAGAGAAAGCATGCAAAGTGCATCTGAAACTGAAGGAGGCACACAGAGTAAGAAGATGGCTCAGGGACATGCCGTATTCCCTGGGTAAATTGAAACTCCCCCTATAAACTACTTCAGATATAGGATCAAAGGTGCCTGGATTTACCAGCTTCTCTTCTGTTCTCTTCTGTTCTCTTCTCTTCTCTTTTCTTTTCTTTTTTTCCCTGAGGGTACAAACAGGTGAAATATTTTCTTAGAAAAAATATCATGAATTCTGTTACACTTTTTAAAATGTCTTGGTTACGATTTTCTATCTATGAGTGATACTGGGGATCTTTATACCCCTCAGTTATTATTGAAGTGTGAAAATGTAACATATGTACAATTTATTATTCTCATGTCATATACATATGAAGATAGAGCAACAAAGTCTGAGCATACTTAGGTTTTCCTGAACTTCTAATATTTCTTTACAATGAACTGTATTTATTGAAAACTTGAAGAAATAATTTTGAAAGTCTTTGCCATCAGGAAAGAATAAATATTTGAGAAGATGGACTTATATTTTTAACATATATGTAAAGATTATTATATATATTCATGAAATATGTCCTGATTCAATATTGGATAATGTTCAAATCAGAGCAAATATTTGCTTCCTCAAGCATTTGTCATTTCTTTATGTTACACAAATTCACAATTACTTCTTCTAGTTTTTAAAATTTTATACAATACTTTCAATTTTGATATTCACTATACTAAGATCTAAAATATCAGAACTTCTTTTACTTAGGTAAATATACTTTCTTACCCATGCAAAGCCTTTTCTTATTCTTTTCCCTTCCCATTCTTCCCTCCAGCAATTTTAATTTATTTCATGAAAATTTTAAATGCAGGGTAATGGAAAATATTTTTCTTTAAACTTTGTTGTTTTGGTATAACTACATTCCACTTTGATTATTGCCTGGTATGTGAAGATATTATTGTCATTTTTATAAAGAGAATGTTCAGCTCATATGTTTCTAATATTATTAATACATGCTTTATGCATATTACATAGTGACAATATTTTAGAAGTATATTAAATCAAACATGATATCGAACATATTTTTATTTTTACTTTTCACTTATGGTTTCTAGCCTATTAGGGTTTTTCTTTTCCCTACATCTTAAAATTTTATTATTATTAAGCAAACAGATTTCATGGATATAATTCTAAGATATATTTATTCATTTGAAAGAGTTATAGATAAACAAGGAGAAAGAGAGAGATATTCAATTTAGGGATTCACTCTCCAACTGGTTGCAATGGCCATACCTGGGCCTTGTTGAAGGCAGGAGGCTTGAACTCTACAGATCTCCCACATAGATGGCAGGGGCCCCAACAACTTGGGCCATCCTCTCTGTCTTTCCAGACTCACTGACAGGGAGTTAGTTGAAATTGTAGCAGTTGAAATTTGAATCAGCATCTAAATGGGATACTTGTGTCAGGTAGTAGCTTGACATTTTGGGCCATAACCTTGACAGCAGTCTCTAGAAAATTGCACATTTGCACTTTGCTTCTGTTGTATTTCTATTGGACAACATTGCTGTAAACAACATAGGCATATGTCTTGATGCCAATAGACATTTGTAGCCCAGAGTGTAAGTCCACAGGTGCCTGGGGTATTAGAGGAAAGGTGGAGCCAAGGATATTAGAGTGTGCTCATTTCTAGCCTGAGATTTGTTTCCTGGTTCCTTGCTGGAGAGGTTATGAGTAACATAGGCATGACCTCTCAGCTTGAGTAGTTCAATGTGAATACAGTCATGTAAAATATATTCCCTGAAAGCAGCAGCTAGATCAAACAATGATTTTTCCCCCCTGAGGCTCCATTTGCATGTGCTGTACTAGCCTAGGCTACTTCTCATTTGAGATTTCATTTAATTGCTGTGATATTGGCTCTTCTTTTCTTCTTTCTTTCATCCAACAATTGATCCTTGTTTCCTCTCAACACCCCTACTGTACCTTGTTTCCAGTCTTGCTCCAGTGATTACAGTGACATTAACAGTAGGCTCTTTTCACATCCCTGCATAATGTGCATCCAGGGAGCTACTGAACTGATGAGCTGAATTCTCAATAGGGATTTTTCTCTTGGCAAATTCTCTCTCTCTATTTCTCTCTCTCTCTCGTGAGAGTACATTTCTCACGAGAATGTTGATGGCACAAAATTAGGGACCTTGCCTTGTTTATCCTTTAGGGCATTGAACAGCCCCTGAAATATAGATGTGCAGTATTTTGACAGAATAATTGGAAGCCGAGGTACTTTATCCTAAGTGTTCTATACTTTTATTGTGATCGTACCATCATGATAATAGCTCATATTTGTGAAAAGCTTTGTAGTTTACAAATACATTCACATCCATTATCTCATTTGATCCTCACGTTAGCACCACACAGGGATCACTCTTTCATGCCTTGGATGTTGAAGCAGAGGCTCACAGAGGCTAGAGAAGAACAGAGCAAGAATTAGAATTGTCTTTTGATCTCAAGGCCTGTTTATTTCCCTCTATATACACAGCTTCTCCTTCCATCTGACTCCAATTTGTGTGCCTAAGTGAATAAACGCACAGGGTGCTTTTGTAATCCTGGCTTTAATTAACTTGATGTTTAACTGTGTTGTACTTCTGACAGGCTTAGAAAAATTTGATTTTCAAAACTTCTGACTCTATCCCTATCTTTATCCTGATTATGTAAATTTCTGCATTTTCCTGCTCTGTCTTTCAGAGATGTCTACAACATCAATTTTGATGAGTTTTTATTTTTTCTAATTCACACATTCACCAGTCTAAAGCAAAGTATCCAAAATCATCATAATAGTTTCTCCTGCCTCATTTTCATTCTCTCCATATATCTTATTTGCTCTATTTTTTAATCTTGTCATACACTCTGTTAAACTTACTGAATTTTTTTAATAATTCAGAATTAAGGACATTTTAGCCAAAAGTTGTATATAAAGCCCATTGCAACACTTCCTACACAAATACAAATGACTCAAATATGTTCTTCTGGTATTCATATTTAGAATTTTAATGAAAATAAATCTATCTTTTAAACTACTGTTAGGAAATTTTTGTTTCCTTCACTGCTTGGGGGGCCAGTGGAGCCAAACAGGACATACAAATCCTAACGTTAGTTCTGTGCCAATACAGCACATTCTGAACCTAATTTGACATTTATTTCTGCTAACTCATGACTAAAATCTCATAATATTTCCAAGAACATGCTTTGGAAGACTATTATCTATCACTGTGTATTCTTATTTACAATAATGTATGTAAGTCCAGCCAAGTCCCTAATCAAAACATTGATCAAAGGTACACTCTGTTTAATGCTCTTTGTAAAACACATATGGTTTCTTATTATCTGTGATGGTGGCTTAACTCTTAAGTGTTTTCCTCAAGGGGTTCCAAACAACCTCACGAATTCTTCTTTTCCTCATTAAACCACTCCTGGATCTCTAAATTCCAGTGAGGCCAAAGTGCTCAGCATTTCCTGACCTCACTGCCTTTTGTCCTGTAGGTTCTACATAGGTCATTTCTGTAGCTTTAATTAACCATTATTTTCATCTGATTAAATGACAGTTTTTTTTTAAGGATTGAATGAAATCTATCATTTATGCAATTTCTCTAATTCTTTTTCATACAGTAATTGTCTCCTTTTCTTACGTAATGTCTAATCATCATCCACACTTGAAAATTAGGATATTGTAATTTTTTGTCTTTTTCTTCTATTATCAGATTGTGAAATCTCAGTTGCTGGGATTAGGTCTTTTCTCAATGTCTCTGCTTACTTTTTTTCATGGTATCTTCTCATTAAGTGATTAATGAATGAGCACAGTTTAAAAATCTGTGTTCTCCTGTGGAGTGTGTATGCTACAACTTTAAAGCCATATTGTTAGTACAGAGCCGCCAGCATGCCGGGGTGTCATCATGTGATGATCCTAATATGATAGGACAGCCTGAAAAATAATTTTAAAATTACACACCATGCTTGTTTAAAGTGCGCATTTTCACAAATTAGGTGTACTATTTTAAAACAATGATGTTTTTAAAGATCATCACTGAATGTGATTTCACTTTTTTCCCTTTAAATAACACAGTTTTAGGTTGTACTCAATGTATGGGCTTTTTCTGACATTTGAAAACAAAAGCAGGCTGGTAATGGTGATCCAAAATTGTAGAGTTCCACACAGTGCAGCTGTCAGCTCTGTGACATTCCATATCCTCCCACCAATTCACTGGCCCACCGTTCCCCAAACGTCTTGACATTCAGTCATGATTGTCATGGCATTTCATGGTTTTATACTCTAGTGCATTCCATAGGCACTTTAGAAAATAATAACTGTGGGGTCCGTGTATAATGATTCTGTGCTATTTAGGGTGAGTCACTTTAAGAAATACCAATGTAGAATCTGAAGTAAAAGTAATCCAATCCAGAATCCTGATCTGGATAATCAGGCTGATTTGGAAGGAGGGATAAGAAAATTTATTTATAAGAACACAAATTATTATTGAAAAAATATCTACTAACCTAAATTCATTAAGTTCTCAAACCGTTGTGATACAAATTCCACTCATGTGATGTTTTACCAGCCTGGCCTTCACTGCCTAGTATGGATGAGACATGCAGTAAGTGTGTGTTTCCTTACATGCCATCATTCTAGAATCAGAGTGAGAGACACAAAGCATCCTTCAGGTGTCTCACTTTTCAACAGTTTCTTAGTAATATACATAGAAGTCAGGAAAATGAAAAATGGCAGAACAGGTCCAAGGGTTTTAGAAAATAGAATTGTTGGATCCCAACAGAGGTAGGAACTCAAATGTGAAATCAAGATTTGTAAAATATAATTTCACTGAGTTTTCAAGTTCCTTAAATGTTTTGTTGGAATAGAAAAAAGCTCCAGTTGATGAGCATAGTGCACGTGTTACAAAGTTAGAAAAATGTCCCACAAAATGAAACAAAGTGAATCAAGCAGAAATAGATGACAACAAAATAAGTAAAATAAGAAACAAATCATATTAGATAAAATAAAAGTGTACATTATTTGTTTGAAAAGATTCATAATACAAATAAAACCATACTGGCACTAATCAAGGTAAAAGAATGTCACAAATAATCATTATCAGACATTTAAAAGTATTTAAGTATAGACACATGCTTCTAGAAGAAAATAACCAAATTTATTATAAATATTGAAAATTTTGATAAAAGAGAAACATTTTTAGGAGTATATTATATACCAAATATTTTCAAATGAGAAAGAGCTCAGGGGAACCCTTGAGGCTGGTGATTCCTTGCTTGATGTAGATCAGGACTCCAGCTTCACAACAGGCCATGTGCAGGCTCTTGTCGTCAGTGTCATTTCCAGTTGCGTTTCCCACTCTTCTGTGAGAACTTCCAACTGCAAGGACAGTGGCTGGTTCATGGGGGGAATAGGGGTGCTGTTTTTCAGGAGGTGCATCTGCAGGGTTTGGATGAGATGCTTGGGTCCAGCAATTCCAGGTGCAGTGCGGCTAGTTCAGAGCTCCTGGACTGTGCAGGACAGAAAGTGGCCCCAGGAAGGATCCTAAAAGGAAAATTTTTAATAAAGCTTGAGGGTGGCTACTGGCCAGATGATCAGGTCAGAAAGTATACCTCGGCCTAATAGGAAGCTCAGTTCCTCCAGGGCTCTGGATCTGCCAGGGAAGCAGTTGTATCCAGATCTTCTAATGACAATTCCAGCCATGGCCCACAGCACTCTCTTGTCAGACTTCAGAGGACCTAGGCCAGTACATATTCCTTGTAGTCAAGACATGCTGTAAGTTATTGTTTGTGTAAAAAAAGGAATCATTCCCTTTGTATATTAGAAAAGAAAAAGCTTCAGAATTGTATGGGAACAAACATGTTTGAAAAATTTTAGAAATAGATCGAAAAGAACAGATGAATAACAATGAAAATACTTGGAGTCACACATACACACACAAAGATATTTAAGGCCTAAGCAGTAAACAAATACATATATGAAACATATAAAGCTAATCTTTATGAGTTTTTTTTTCCAGGAAAATGAAAAAAGAAAATAATTCACAACTGTGATTATTATACTTAATGACTGTTGCCAAAATAATCCAAATCAACAGTGATTGTATTGTCAACATCAGTTATGGATATAAAAGTATTCTCTGAAGAATATTAGCAAAAATGACTAAAAGTAGATATTTTTTAAAATTGCATCAACATGTTGTTTTAACCTCAGGAATTCAATGAAGGGCATAGATAATGAGCCAGTGTAATTCTTCTAATTTAATGATATGAAGAGGCAAATATCTATAATTACTTCAAATAAAAACAATTTAAAAAACACAATTAGTTCTTAATGGAAAATAAACAATAGCAAGTGTAATATTTGATGGTGAATCTATAAAATCTTAAAAATGTATTTAAGAGGTTAAAATATTGAAAGCTATCATGAATTAGCTTAAATTACCATTTTCTTATCAAAGAAATCTCCTGGACCTTCACAAATGTGAAAATTTAAAATAGCTAAAACTGAAACAATATATAAATTTTGAATTTTTTAAGAAAAGAAATACACAGTGGGAAAATTATAGTTTATATTTACAAGAGCAAGCGAAATTACTGAATATGTGAATGATGTCCTACTAGTAGTTGGGAAAATATAAATAAATAAAACCTCATAGAAATACTATTTTATACCCACTGTGGTGATAAAATTAAACTTTTTGGTGCTAGTGTGGGTCAAAACAGTTTCATCTGCCTGTGGTGCTAACATCCCATGTTGGTCCTGGGGGTGCTGGCTGGGTTCTGTGTGCTCTGTTTTTGATCCAGCTCCCTGCTGTGGGGTGGAGACCAGCAGAGGCTTTTGGCCCCTGTACCCTCATGGGAGACCTGGAAGAAGTCCCTGTCTTCCCATTTCAGATTGGCTAGGGTTTGGCCATTAGGGCCATTGGTAAAAAAAAACTGAATTGCCAAAACCATCCTAAACAACAATAATAATAACAAAGAAGTGAACCCTGAAGAATCACTATTTTAGATTTCAAGATGTATTACAGGGCAGTGGTAATCAAAACAATCTGCACAAATACAACAACAGAGAAGATCAGTGGAACTGAGTAGAAACTTCAGAATTGATCCCACACATCTACAGAGACAAGAGAAACTGAAAACAAACCATGGAGAAGAGATGGTCTCCTCAACAAATCTGCTGGAAAAACTGGATTTCTACTTTCAGAAGAAGCAAGACACCAACCTTTCACCTTACACAAAAATAAGCTCTAAAAGGACAATGATCTAAACCTATGTCCAGAAATCATCCAATTACTAGCAGAAAACACAGCGAACACTCTGTAAGACGTAGGCATAGACAAATAGAAAAGATACTAAAAGCACTGGGAAGCAAAACCACAATAAGCAAATGGGACTATATCAGACTAAGAAGCTTTTGTGCAATAAGGGAAATTATCCTAAAGTAAGGAAGCAGCCAACAGAATGGGGGAAAATCCTCAAACTCTACACAACAGATGTAGGACTAATTGCTAAAGTTCACAAATAACTCCAGAAATGGAACAATAGAAAAACAAACAACCCTGTTAAGAAATGGGCAAAGGACATGAACATGTATTTCTCAAAAGGTGAAATTCAAAAAAGTTAAGAGCCATATGAAAAAATATTTGAGTTTCCCAGCTATTAGGGAAATGCAAATAAAAACTGCAATGAGTTACTACATTATTCCAGTGAGAATGGCTCACATACAGAAATCAGGAAACCACAATTGTTGGTGAGGACATGGGCAAAAGGTTCCCCGATCCTCTGGTGGTAGGAATGTAAATCAACACAACTGCTAAGGAAGTAGGTATGGAGAGTGGTCAGACAGCTAAAAATTGATCTACCATATAACCCAGCCATCCTACTCCTGAAAAGATATCCAAAGGAATTGAAATTTTTATAAGAATTTATTGGGAAGGCAGATTTACCGAGAGGAGAGACAGAAAGATCTTCCTTCTGTTGGTTCACTACTGAGGTGTCCACAATCACCAGAGCGGAGCTGATCTGAAGCCAGGAGCCTAGAGCTTCTTTTGGGTCTCCCACATGGGTGCAGGGTCTCAAGGCTTCGGACCATCCTCTACTGCTTTCCCAAACCACAAACAAGGAGCTGGAGGGGAAGTGTGGCAGCCAGGACATGAACTGGTACCCATATGGGATCCCGGTGCAAGCAAGGTGAAGATTTAGCAACTGAGCCGTGGTGCTGGGCCTAGGAAGTGAGATCTTCCTTTGGGAGAGCAACCTGCAAGTCTGCATTTCTAGCAGCACATTGCAATGGTAAAGACATGGAATTGACCCAGATGTCAACAGAGGGATGGGCAAAGATACTGTGGCACAAGAACTCTGTGGAATCTTACTCAGCCATAAAGGAAAGTGAAATCTCGCTGTTTGCAATAATATGGTCTCAGCTGGAAATCATCATGTCCCAACAGCACAAATGTCATATGTTCCCCTGAAATAAGAGAGCTAATATGCTAAGTACAA